>NC_141873.1:143982067-144285098 GCF_056163025.1 Triticum urartu | reverse complement strand
ATCGGATTGTCTTGGGAGAAGGAATATCCTTTGTTGGCCGTGAGAGCTTGTGATGGGCTAAGTTGGGACTCCCCTACAGGGATTTGATCTTTCGAAAGCCGTGCCCGCGGTTATGGGCAGATGGGAATTTGTTAATGTCCGATTGTAGATAACCTAAAGCTTAACTTAATTAAAATGAATCAACTGAGTGTGTGGCCGTGATGGTCTCTTTTCAGCGGAGTCCAGGAAGAGAACATGGTCTCGTGTTATTCTTGATCGTAGGTTGTTCTAGGATCACTTCTTGATCATAGTTCATCGACCGTGCCTTTGCCTTCTCTTCTCGCTCTCATTTGCATATGTTAGCCACCAAATATGCTAGTCACTTGCTGCAGCTCCACCTCATACTTCTACCCTTCCTATAAGCTTAAATAGTCTTGGTCGTGAGGGTGTGAGATTGTTGGGTCCCCGTGACTCACAGTTTACTTCCAAAACCAGATGAAGGGACCGATGATACCGCTCCAGGTGATTCGACTGAGCTCAAGTGGGAGTTTGATGAGGACTCAGGACGATACTACGTTTCCTTTCCAGACGGTTAGTAGTGGTGCCCAGTTGGGGCGATCGGGGACATTGTTGCATTTGCGGTTTATCTTCATTTTGAGTGTAACTAGATGAATGTAATGATATTTATGCTATTTGTGTGACGTGGCAAGTGTAAGCCAACTATGTATCTTTTCCCTTTTTTATTACATGGGTTGTTGTGAAGATTACCTCACTTGCGACATTGCTTCCAATGCGGTTATGCCTCTAAGTCGTGCTTCGACACGTGGCAGATATAGCCGCATCGTTGGCATTACAAGTTGGTATCAGAGCCAGCCCCGACTTTAGGAGCCCCCTGCTTGATCGAATCACTGGCGTTATTGAGTCTAGAAAAATGTTTTGAGTCATTTAGGATTATATATATCGGAGAGTAGGATTCTTTTTACTCCTCAGTCCCTTCGTCGCTCTGGTGAGGCATCCTGACATAGAGTTTTGACTCTTCTCTTCTCAAATTTCACTAAAAAAATTAGGACCACGCAGGTATCTTGGAATTGTTCCGATGGATTTGTGACGAGAACATTGTTCTTGGTGCCTCCTGACATCTAGGGGTTGTGGCAGTGTCCCGGGGAGTTGAGCTCCGAGGTGTTGTCGTCACAATTTATCGTTGCAATTTTGGAATACCTGAGTTTCGCCGACATCGAAAATCTCTTTCATGCAGTTGTTGGTGAGATAACCTCGACGCCACCCAGTACTAGGGCAGGAGTTTGGGAGTATTGCCATAACTCGTATAACAGATGCTTTTCGAAGGTTGAGGTAAATGATTTCTGAAGGTTTCTTGGTTATGTGTTGAAGGATGGATACAGCTGGATGTAGGATTTGCTAGCTTTGGGTGAGATATTATGCTTCCCATGTATCCCCAACACCTGATTGCATAACCGAAAAGGTTCGGGAGTTTCATAGGTGGGAATTCTTGTAGCTCTAGTATTTCTTCCGCAGATATTTGGTTTGTGATTGGGTAATCCTCACCAAGTATTTGTTCTTGTCCGTACCTTGTTGTTTTATTCTTCTACCTTTATCTAAGTGGCTTCTCTATTTATGGAAGTGTGACCATTTCTATTGGAATGCATTCGTTAATTTTGTTTGGATGTTAAGACTATATGTTGAAATTTCAATCCGTTTGATTCAGCTTGAATATATGTCTGTCAAGATGCTAACGGATGTCACCCTCTCCAGGATGGCTCCTCCAACACGTACGACTCCGAATCCGGATCCACCACCACCACCTCCACCTCCGGAGGCATGGCAAGCTGTGATGGCCGCTACCAATGCAAACACGCAGCTGATCATGCAAATATTGCAAGAGCGCAACCAAGGGAATCATGGACATGGAAACAATCAGAATCAGTTTGCTACACTCAACCAGTTCCTCGCTAATCAGGCAAAGACCTTCAGCAACTGTGTCGAGGCAACAGACGCTGATGATTGGCTCGTGGATATCTGCACGCATTTTGAGTGCAGCAACGTCAGGTCTGAGGACTTTGTCAAGTTTTCCTCGTTCCAACTCAAAGACCAAGCTGCAGAATGGTTTCAGCAATACAAAGATTCCAGAGGAGGCCGTGTGATTACCTGGGATGAATTCCATCAAGACTTCAAAGCTCACCACATTCCTTAGAGTGTTGTTGAGAGAAAGCGTGAGGAATTCCGCAACCTGAAGCAAGGCAGCTTGTCTGTTTACCAGTATAACATCATGTTCCAGAAGCTCGCTCGTTTCGCCAAGCAGGACGTCCCCGACGAGAAGAGCATGATTTATCAGTTCAGAGGTGGCCTCAGAGAAGATCTTCAACTTACTCTCATGCTTTTCGAGCCGCAGAAGTACGATGAGTTTTACAACATGGCACTAAAAGAAGAGACTGCTCAACTCAAGTGTGATGCTTCCAAGAAGCGAGTCAGAGATGCAACTCCTTATTCCTCAACTCAAGTGGCAACTAAGCAGCAAAAGTATTGGCTGCATCCTCCTCCGTTCCGTCAGCCTTATCAGCAGAAGAGCAAAGGTGGCAATGGATCTTCCCACCCACCCAACCCAGGCTTTCAGAACAAGACTTCGTCTCATGCTCCAAGATCAAGTGCTCCGTATCACCATCCGCTCCTGAAGGTCACGTGCAACAAGTGTTAGCAGAAGGGTCACTATGCCAACAAATGCTTCAATCAGAGGCGTCTTCCTCCTCCTCCTCCTGTGAGATCTGCTAGCACCGCAGTGGTCAAGCATAATCCCAAGCACGCCAACGTCAACATGATGAGTGTAGCTCAGGCAGAGGACTCGTCAGATGTGATTATGGGTAACCTTCCTGTTAACGATATTCCAGCAAAATTATTTTTTGATACTGGTGCATCGCATTCCTTCTTGTCATTCCCATTTGCATCGAAGCACAATGTTGACACTGAGGTTTTTCCTAAAGTCATGCAAGTTGTTTCTCCCGGAAAGCTTATGACTTCTAGTTTGGTTGCTCCGGATGTTTCTATCACGTTGGGCGACTACAAGTTTCTGTCCTCTCTAGTGGTCCTTGGTAACTCGGATATTGATCTTATTCTCGGAATGGATTGGATTTCTAAGCACAAGGCTTACCTTGATTGTGCTGCTAGGCGGATTCAATTGACACATTCGTCTGAGGATGTAATCGTCTTTGCCGCTCGTGATGATACCATCCGTCTGTTTTCTCTCAACGAGAAGGGCGATTTGGATGCCATCTCTCAGATTCCAGTCGTTTGCGAATATCAAGACGTCTTTCCAGAAGAGCTTCCAGGAATGCCTCTGCACCGGCTAGTTGAATTCGTCATTGATCTTGAGCATGACACGGAACCTGTTTGCAAACTTCCTTACAAGCTTGGACCTGAAGAGTTGAAGGAGCTGAAGAAAAAACTCGATATTCAAGAGCGTATGGGTCTCATCCGTCCAAGTTCTTCTCCATGGGGTTGTGGTGTTCTTTTTGTTAAGAAGAAGGATGGAACGGACCAACTTTGTGTCGACTACCGTCCATTGAACAAGAAGACCATAAAGAACAAGTACCCACTTCCCAACATCAATGAGCTTTTCGAACAACTAAAAGGTGCTCAAGTATTCTCCAAGCTTGATCTTCGTATGGGCTATCATCAGATTCGCATTCGTGAAGAAGATATCCCTAAGACAGCATTCAGAACAAGCTATGGTTCATATGAATACATTGTCATGTATTTCGGCCTTGTCAACGCTCCTCCAACATTCTCTCGCAAGATGAACTTCATCTTCAACACCTACACAAATGACTTCGTCTTGGTCTACCTCGATGACATGTTGGTCTTTTCCAAGAACAAGGAGGATCATGCCAAGCATTTGAGATTGGTGATGGATAAACTCAGAGAACATCAGTTCTATGCGAAGTTTTCAAAGTGCGAGTTTTGGCTCGATGAGGTTCTCTATCTTGGGCATATCATCTCCGCCAAGGGCATAGTTGTTAATGCTGAGAAGGTGTCTGCAATTATGAATTGGGAACCACCTCAATTTTGAAGCAACTCCGCAGCTTCCTTGGGCTCGCAAGCTATTGTCGAAGGTTCGTTGAGAACTTCTCTAAGATCGTGAAGCCTCTTTCCAACCTTCTCCAGAAGCATGTGAAGTACGTCTGGTCGCCTGAATGTGACATCGCTTTCAACACCCTGAAAGAGAAGTTAGTCACTGCTCCAGTTCTGACTCCTCCTGATGAATCCAAACCGTTCGAGGTCTTCTGTGATGCTTCCCTTCAAGGTCTTGGTGTAGTGTTGATGCAAGAGAAGAAATTTGTTGCCTATACCTCTCGCTAGTTGAAGCCCAATGAAAAGAACTACCCCACTCATGACCTCGAGTTGGCGGCAGTTGTCCATGCTCTTTTAACTTGGAGACATCTCTTATTGGGACGAAAAGTGGACATCTTCACTGATCATAAAACTCTCAAGTACATCTTCACTCAACCAAACCTCAACCTCAGGCAGACTCGTTGGGTCGAAATGATTCAAGAGTATAATCCGAGTATTGAATATATTCCAGGAAAGGCCAATGTAATTGTTGATGCATTGAGCAGGAAGGCTTACTGCAACAGTTTGATTCTCAAGCCTTACCAACCTGAGCTTTGTGAAGCTTTTCGCAAACTCAATCTACAAGTTGTTCCTCAAGGACTTCTTGCCAACCTCCAAGTCTCTCCTACTTTGGAAGATCAGATTCGCGAGGCTCAACTTCTTGATGCTATGGTGAAGAAGGTGAAGATTGGGATTGCCAAGAGTCAACCCAAGTACAAGTGCTATCGTCTTGATGACAAGGATACTCTATTCTTCGAGGATCGCATTGTTGTTCCTAAGAGTGACCTTCGTAAAGTCATTATGAACGAGGCTCACAATTCACTCCTCTCTATCCACCCTGGAAGTACAAAGATGTACCAGGACCTCAAGGAGTCGTATTGGTGGACTCGAATGAAGAGCGAGATTGCTCAGTTCATGAATGAATGTGATGTCTACAGAAGAGTGAAAGCAGAACACCAACAACCAGCTGGTCTCCTCCAACCTCTTGCCATTCTAGAATGGAAGTTTGACCATATTGAGATGGACTTCGTGACTGGATTTCCAAAGTCCAAGCGTGGCAATGATGCTATCTTCGTTGTCATCGACAAACTCAATAAAGTGGCTCATTTCCTTCCTATCAAAGAATCTATCACAGCAGCTCAGTTGGCAGAGCTATATACCTCCAGGATTGTCTCTTTGCACGGCATTCCGCAGTTGATATCTTCAGATTGTGGCAGCATCTTTACCTCCAAGTTCTGGGATTCTTTTCAGAAGGCCATGGGCACCAACATTCGCTTCAGCACAGCTTTTCATCCTCAAACCAGTGGCCAAGTCGAGCGAGTAAATCAGATTCTTGAAGATATGCTCAGGGCTTGTGTCATCTCTTTTGGTAGGAAGTGGGAAGATTGTCTTCCATATGCGGAGTTCTCCTACAACAACAGCTTTCAAGCGAGTTCGGGCAAGGCCCCATTCAAAATTCTCTATGGCAGGAAGTGTCGTACTCCTCTTAACTGGTCAGAGACTGGTGAACGCCATCTTCTTGGCAATGACTTGATCACAGAGGCTGAAGAAATGTGCAAAGTCATTCGTGATAATCTCAAAGTCGCGCAATCACGCCAGAAGAGTTACTATGGTAGCAAGCATTGTGACTTGGCTTTCGAGATCGGAGATCATGTCTACCTCCGCATCTCTCCAATGAAAGGTACTCGTCGCTTCGGTATCAAAGGGAAGCTTGCCCCTAGATACGTGTGTCCTTTTAAGATCATCAGCAAAAGAGGTGATCTCGCCTATCAACTTGAGATTCCATCCAACTTTGGAAACGTGCACGACATGTTTCACGTGTCTCAACTCCGCAAGTGTTTCAAGACTCCTGACCGGACCGTCAACTTCGAAGAGATTGATCTCCGGGAAGACATGTCTTATCGTGAGCACCCTGTTGCTATTCTTGAAGAAACTCCTCTTTCCAGTGGCACTCTTGGTTTTACAAGTTGAGTCCAGGTTCAATCATTCCTTTCCAAATCATGCATATGCATCACATATCGCATCCCGCATATCATACCATGTTTGCATCATGTTGTTTGTGCATTGCACGTGGTTGATTGTGTTCCTTTTGCTTGTGTTCTTGCTTGGGTAGATCCGGGAGACGAGTATGTGATCAACGAGCCCGTTGAGTACGCTTACGAGGATCCAGTCAACTTGGAGAACTTTGCAAGCAAGATGACCATACCCTCGAAATCACTTCTATCTTTACTTGCTAGATGCTCGCTCTTTTGCTATGTCTATGCTACGATACCTACCACTTGCTTATCATGCCTCCCATATTGCCATGTCAAGCCTCTAACCCACCTTGTCCTAGCAAACCATTGTTTGGCTATGTTACCGCTTTGCTCAGCCCCTCTTATAGCGTTGCTAATGCAGGTGAAGATTGGAGTTTGTTCTTGTTGGAACTTGTTTATTGTTGGGATATCATTATATTATCTTGTCTATTTTAATGCACCTATATACTTGGTAAAGGGTGGAAGGCTCGGCCTTGTGCCTAGTGTTTTGTTCCACTCTTGCCGCCCTAGTTTCCGTCATACCGGCGTTATGTTCCTTGATTTTGCATTCCTTACACGGTTGGGTTATAATGGGAACCCCTTGACAGTTCGCCTTGAATAAAACTCCTCCAGCATGGCCCAACCTTGGTTTTACCATTCGCCACCTAGCCTCTTTTTCCCTTGGGTTCCGCGGACTCAAGGGTCATCTTTATTTAAACCCCCGGGCTAGTGCTCCTCTGAGTGTTGGTCCACCTTGTCAGCCGCCGGTGGCCACCAGGGGCAACTCTGGGCTGTCCTACCAGAAGTTTGGACAATCCGGTGTGCCTTGAGAACGAGATATGTGCAGCTCCTATCGGGATCTGTCGGCACATTCGGGTGGCTTTGCAAGTTTAGTTTTACCATTGTCGAGATGTCTTGTAACCGGGATGCCGAGTCTGATCGGATTTTCTTGGGAGAAGGAATATCCTTTGTTGACCGTGAGAGCTTGTGATGGGCTCAGTTGGGACACCCCTGTAGGGATTTGATCTTTCGAAAGCCGTGCCCGCGGTTATGGGCAGATGGGTATTTGTTAATGTCCGGTTGTAGATAACCTGAAACTTAACTTAATTTAAAATGCATCAACCGCGTATGTAACCGTGATGGTCTCTTCTCGACGGGTCCGAGAAGTGAACACGGTGTTGGAGTTATGTTTGACATAGGTTGTTCTAGGATCACTTCTTGATCATAGTTATTCAACCCTGCCTTTGTAGTGCGGCGATCCTACGAAATAATGGCCATTATTGCCTCGTGGACCGAACCATTCTTAGCCTACCTAACTAGACAGGAACTTCCGGAGGACCAAAATGAGGCACGCTGCATAGTGCGCGATCCAAGTCCTAGAGGGTCCATGAGGGAGAATTGTACAAGAAAAGCACTGGGTAGAGGAGCTCGACTCCGTACTCTGGGGGCTGCGGACCACGCCGAATCGTAGTACCGGATATACACCCTTCTTTATGGTGTACGGCGCAGAGGCAATCTTGCCCTGTGACATAATTCATGACTCACCTAGAGTGCGCATGTACGAAGAAAGAGAAGACGAGCTCGATCGGCAGGACAGTCTAGACACCTTGGAGGAGGAGCACGACGTAGCCAAAGCCCGTTCCGCATTTTATCAGCAACAGGCTTGCAGATACCAAAGCAGAGAAGTACGGGCCAAAACTTATAACATTGGCGAACTAGTTCTACGCCTGCCAGATAAGAAAAAGAACAAGCTCGAGCCCAAATGGGAAGGTCCCTTCATTATCGACCAAGTTCTGACCGATGGAGCGTACCGACTACGGGATGCATCGACTAGTCGACTCGAGCCGAACCCATGGAACACGGCCAGGCTCCGAAGATTCTACGCCTAGCACCGGACTCTATGTTAGTCCCCTCCCTTTGTCCATTTTTCACAAATACATTATCTGTCTTGTTTTCCTTTCTCTCTCTCTTTCTTTTCTTACTTCTCTAGGCCTTCAAGGGTCACCTTGTTCCTTGTTTGCACATTACAGATGCGCTAGCCGCACTCTTCATACCTGGGGCCTTCTTTCATAGAAGCTTAAATTATTTATCCGGGCTTCATGCCCAACACATGTGTTATACTTCCGCATGTACCTTTTTTCACCATTGTATGCATCGATATGACTTAAGTTTTGGCCAAGCTGGGTTGCCTGGCTCTTGTATTTATGCCCTACGTTCCTGTTAATTTGGCTAGGGCATAAGGGGAGCACCTATGCGATTGTTACCACCGGGTCAGCCGGATGTGTACCTCAGACTGGGTGAAGCTGAAAGCTAGCGTTCTTAAGGGAATATTCGGTCGGTGAACAAAAGATGACTTTTATTTTTTCATATCTGCCCCCAGATGTTTTTCCTGCGTTTCCTATCGCAGTCCAGACATGCACTTTAGGGCATGCTTGCCCAGGGAAAGGAACCCTTAACGGAACTATTCTCCCTGGAAGATGTTTCTTACTACCCATGTAATATAACATAACTAGTTGGGCACTTGTCCGATAAAGCACTAATGACCCCTACGCCTAGTCTCCACGCATACCATGGTTCTTATATAACTGAGCGGGTATTCAGATACACTCCGGACTATTGGGCCCGGAGGCTGAAGCGAAAAGGTCCGCAAGGACAAACGATCTACAATCCGGCTAGAAGGCATTATACATGTCACTTCAATTACATAGTCATGCAGACTGACTAAATTCTTCTTCTATACCATCCAACAGGCGGTCTAGCTTACAATCCTGTTGGGAATACTTTGCGGCTAATTCTACTTGCCCATAAACTAAGCTAACGGGAATCTCTTTTCTGTCGGGCCCCACAGGTCTGACCTCGGCCATGTGATTTGGGTCTGTTTTGGTATACCATTTCTTCACCATGGCCCAGGCTTCTCTGGCACCCTGTCGGCAGGCTAATATCTTCCATAATCGGAAGCGCCGCCGCGCTCCTTTGAGCTTCTCCGCAAGCTCCGCAACACCCTCTAGCAGGGAGATGGACGGCCACAACGCCTGGGCAACACCCTGCATCACCTGCCGCACTTGTTCGTGCAGATGAGACAGCTCGGACAGAAGATCACCCGCAGACCCGTCCATTTCCTCCGCGGGACAACCCGTCAGCATACCTACAGACATAACGCTGTTAGTAGGCTTCTTCGCCGAATACCTCTAAAGGATTTGTTCAAGCACTTACTAAAAATTCCGCGTCGAAGCCTCTTATCCTCCTTCTCGGAGTTTGCAAGCTGGCCCCGAACATCTTTTAGTTCCACGTTCAGCCTTATATTGGCATCTTGGAGATTGTTTTTCTCCCTCCTAACCTCAGTCAGCACGCGTTTGCCAGCTTCTAGCTGCCGCATAACATGCTGGTCCCCCGGATTTTCTCTGGATTCAGCTGCAAAATCTATGGTAACCATCATTATTTGAAATGTTACCAGCGGGAGGTTTTTTTTGTTCCTATAATGCGGCAATAGCGGCCCGCAGTCGGGTCTTGCATTCCTCCAGCTCCTGGGACAGCCTAGTATTCTTCTCTGTAAGAACCTGCACAATAAAGATGATCCTTAAATCAGTTCGGCTAACTGTTTCAAGTCTCAGGGGCTACTGATACATACAAATCATCAGATTCACTCACCCGTACATCCTTTACATATAGATTCGTGGCTCTGGCTAGACCATCTTGAGCGGCACGGAGGTACACCTCTCCAGAATTAAAGGCATCAAACGCCTCTGGTGAGAAACAAGTTTCACGGAGTACGGCCCGGCGGCGCCTATGATTCATGGCGCTTTCACTTCTGAGTTTGTAGCAGATAACCTATCTGCATCCTCTGTAGGGGGATTATCCGGCGCTTGCCCCATATCGGCTTCTGCCTCCGTGTCCGGTCCTGGTGCCCGACTGGTGGAAGCGTGATTGGCGACATCGCCGGACATATTCCGGTGAGCGTTTTTTCTGTTAAAGAAACACGGGCGTCATTATATTTTGAGAAAGACGACAACCACGGAGCGAGGTTTGTTGTACCTCTGCGCTGGCGTCTCCGTCCTAACCGCCTTCCTTTTTGGCCTACCTGGCCCCGGCGCCTCCTGTTGGCGCATTGCTGCAGGGCGTCCCGAATGCCTTCCCTGTAAAAAGGCCATGTGAATATGGCGGGTGAAGTGTCTAAAACGGGATCCTACTTTTTTGAGTTGGGACTTTTCGGTTTTTCTTACGTGCGATGCAAGGAGCAGTCCGGGATAGTTGGTAATAATGGCCACCATGGCATCGTTGCAGCTTAACTGATAGAACTGCCGGTTTATCAGCTCCACGGAGATAACCGGATCTTCTTCGAGTCTGGAGTCGAGGGCCCGGTCTGGGTCCTCCCGTTGTGGAGAAGGGCTGCAGACCTCCTTTATGGCCTTTCGCAGTTCCTGCCGTAAATTGGCAAGGTGAATACTTACAACGAAAAACGCGGGAAGATGGAAGTAAGGGGATATAGCTTACCCAGCTTGGAGGATTATACATGGAAAATCCGTCCCGTGGCTTGATGCGGGTGAACTCCTCCTCCTCTCCCTTGAACAGTTTGGACATCATTTTGGTTAATGCGGCAGCATCGCCCGGACCCTTACGCCCGTAGCGGGTGGCGTCATCCTCCCCGTTGAAACACCATAAGGGATGCCCACGATATTGAAGCGGTTGCACTCCCCGCATTATGCAAATCGACATAACTTCGGTTATTGTCAAACCTGACTGAGCTAGTGCCTTAATCCGGTTCATCAGATAAAGGACTTCTCCGTCGTCTTCCACCTTGGGGCTCCGCGGGTGCCAACTTCGGCGCTTCTTCAGAGGAGCATTGTTGAACTCAGGAAGACCCCGTCGAACAGGGTTCGGAAGGGGGACGTCCTCCATATAAAACCATTCTGAAGGCCAGTCTTCGGACGGCTTCTTCGGGGTACCGGATAGATATCCGGTATCGGCGATGCGCCATACTTCGGCTCCGCCCACTTGATAAAGTGATTCCCTCTGTGTGCGAGGGACAAGGCAAAATAGCCTTTTCCACAGCTCAAAGTGAGCCTCGCAGCCCAGGAACAACTCGCAGAGAGCAACATAGCCGGCGATGTGTAGGATGGAGGCAGGGGTGAGATTGTGTAGTTGGAGACCGTAGAACTCCAGGAGCCCACGGAGGAACGGATGAATTGGAAATCCGAGTCCCCTTAGTAAGTAAGGAACAAGGCAAACCCGTTCCCCCATGGAGGGACAGGGAAAGTTCTCCTCTTGCTCCCCGCCATTGTAGGTGGCGAGCCCGGCTTGAACGGGCACCATGTATGCCAGAGAAAGAAATCCTTTGGTCTGCAGTTCAACCAATCGACTATGTGGAACTGAACACCTCTCCCAATCACCAAGCTTAGGGCTACGGGGGCGGGAGGAGGAGCTGCGAAGGTTGGCCATGCTGGAATGGATCTTTCCGAAACGCGCTCTGATGGATTCTCGCTGAGGGGAGGATGGTGTGGATCGGATCTAAGAATCCCAATCCCTTTAATAGACAATTTATTTATCTGGCTAAGGAGGCGAATGTAAAAATGCCCTGGCGCCTCGTATTCGTTCGAGAAATTTCCCTTATTGGGCGCAGAAGCCAAGAGGACATTTATGGGGCCGGATACTATTTACAAACACTTGGAAATTGGAGAAGAACCCGCCTTGCAATGCCGAAGACAGTACTGCGCGCTGGACTCATCGTCATTGAAGCCTAGTTCGGGGGCTACTGAGGGAGTCCTGGATTAGGGGGTCTCCGGACAGCCGGACTATATCTTTCGGCCGGACTGTTGGATTATGAAGATACAAGATTGAAGACTTCATCTCGTGTCCGGACGGGACTCTACTTGGCGTGGAAGGCAAGTTAGGCAATACGGATATGTATATCTCCTCCTTTGTAACCGACCTTGTGTAACCCTAGCCCCTCTGGTGTCTATATAAACCGGAGGGTTTTAGTCCGTAGGACAACATACAATCATACCATAGGCTAGCTTCTAGGGTTTAGCATCTCCGATCTCGTGGTAGATCTACTCTTGTACTACCCATATCATCAATATTAATCAAGCAGGACATAGGGTTTTACCTCCATCAAGAGGGCCCGAACCTGGGTAAAACATTGTGTCCCCTGCCTCCTGTTACCATCCGCCTTAGACGCACAGTTCGGGACCCCCTACCCGAGATCCGCCGGTTTTGACACCGACACTTTGCCTTCTCTACTCGCTCTCATTTGCGTACGTTAGCCACCAAATATGCTAGTCGCTTGCTGCAGATCCACCTCATACTTTTACCCTTCCTATAAGCTTAAATAGTCTTGATCGCGAGGGTGTGAGATTGCTGAGTCCCCGTGACTCACAGATTCCTTCCAAAAACCAGATGCAGGGACCGATGATACCACTCCAGGTGATTCAACTGAGCTCAAGTGGGAGTTCGATGAGGACTCAGGACGATACTACGTGTCTTTCCCAGATGATCAGTAGTGGTGCCCAGTTGGTGCGATCGGGGACTATGTTGCATTTGGGGTTTATCTTTATTTTGGTTCCGTAGTCGGACCTTGAGTGTATTTGGATGAATGTAATGATATTTATGAATTTGTGTGACGTGGCGAGTGTAAGCCAACTATGTTATCTCTTTCCCTTATGTATTACATGGGTTGTTGTGAAGATTACCTCACTTGTAACATTGCTTTCAATGCGGTTATGCCTCTCAGTCGTGCTTCGACATGTGGGAGATATAGCCGCATCGAGGGCGTTACATATGATCTTGAGCTCTACATGAGTTTTGAAGTATGCCATGCCATCTTTACAGGGGGGTATGCCATGTATTTTTGTGATCTCTATGGGTCATCTTTATTAAACTCCCGGGCCAGTGCTCCTCTGAGTGTTGGTCCAAACTAGAGCCCCTTGCAGCGCCACCTCGGGGAAACTCGAGGGCTGGTTTTAGTTGTACGGATTGCTTATCCGGTGTGCCCTGAGAACGAGATATGTGCAGCTCCTATCGGGATTTGTCGGCACATTCGGGTGGCTTTGCTGGATTTGTTTTACCATTGTCGAGATGTCTTGTAACCGGGATTCCGAGTCTGATCGGATCGTCTTGGGAGAAGGAATATCCTTCGTTGACTGTGAGAGCTTGTGATGGGCTAAGTTGGGACTCCCCGCCAGGGATTTGAACTTTCGAAAGCCGTGCCCGCGGTTATGGGCAGATAGGAATTTGTTAATGTCCGTTTGTAGATAACCTGAAACTTAACTTAATTAAAATGAATCAACTGAGTGTGTGGCCGTGATGGTCTCCTTTCGGCGGAGTCCAGGAAGAGAACACGGTCTCGTGTTATGTTTGATCGTAGGTTGTTCTAGGATCACTTCTTGATCATAGTTCATCGAACGTGCCTTTGCCTTCTCTTCTCGCTCTCATTTGCGTATGTTAGCCACCATATATGCTAGTCACTTGCTACAGCTCCACCTCATACTTCTACCCTTCCTATAAGCTTAAATAGTCTTGATCGCGAGGGTGTGAGATTGCTGAGTCCCCGTGACTCACAGATTACTTCCAAATCCAGATTCAGGGACCGATGATACCGCTCCAGGTGATTCGACTGAGCTCAAGTGGGAGTTCGATGAGGACTCAGCACGATACTACGTTTCTTTTCCAGACGATCAGTAGTGGTGCCCAGTTGGGGCAATCGGGGACATTGTTGCATTTGGGGTTTATCTTCATTTTGGTTCCGTAGTCGGACCTTGAGTGTAACTGGATGAATGTAATGATATTTATGCTATTTGTGTGATGTGGCGAGTGTAAGCCAACTATGTATATTTTCCCTTATTTGTTACATGGGTTGTTGTGAAGATTACCTCACTTGCGACATTGCTTTCAATGCGGTTATGTCTCTAAGTCGTGCTTCGACACGTGGGAGATATAGTCGCATCGAGGGCGTTATAGACCTCACTAGATATATAGATTGATCGGTTTGTGTGGAAAACTATGAAATACCTAGCTATATGTACACACACACAGAGGAACACCGATCGTTGCGCATGCACGTGAGAGATAAAGAATGCCCGAGATGATGCGGAGGGGGAGGTGTGTGTGTGTGTGCATGCATGGGAGACCGGCCTGAAGAAAAAGATTGCATGTGTGCGATGGATAATGCCGACTGGTACTGTGTGTGCATGCATGCACGAGAGAAAGTTAATGGTACAATTATAAAGAGAAGATGACTGTGTGGGTGTAAAAGACTAGGTGACATCATAATCAATGTAAAGTACAATTCAAATATTTGAATAAGAGATCCTGATGTTTGAAACCCATGCATGCGTGAATATAACTGAGATATGCGCGGCGTGGTTTGGAAACGAGCATGTTGTACTGTATACACATTGAACAAGGTCAGACTGATTTGTATTTGAGATGTCGATGGCAGACATCGTTTGGCCACATTGCATCCGTGCATGGACACACTATTCTAATTGGATATGATGGGTGGCTTTCGCATCACATATCTATATCTATACCCCTATATATATTATATTTTTTATTTTTTATATAGTGTGCGGCTAACTTTAACTTTTAAAGATGGTTGTTGGATGAGGCCAATCCGATGGTGCAGAGATGGCAAATTTGAGCACAACTGGCCGTTGGATATCATCTAGATTCCACCAGATTTTGCCACATGTACAATCTAGAAGACTCCATGGTTGAACTTAAGCATAATGCACAAACCTCAAAACACAAGCACTTCTTCTTTGTTCTAGAATTTTCCGTATCAAAATTGCCCAAATATTTTTCTACATGATTTGCCATTATTTGTTTTTACATTATGCCTTACAACGCACAATGCCATGAATCTTAAAATAGATTAGCTTTCTTATAAAAACTAGATGATTTTGAATGAAATGAACTATAAGAATTAAACGAACATCTACATCATGCATATATGACTCAAAACTTACATGCTATAATGTGTTATTTATTCATAATTTGGTTGCCAAATCTCATGCGTGCAATGCACGTGTACCTTACTAGTCTAGATGGTGTTTATTGTGTGTGTGTGTGTGTGTTGTGCTTGTTAAACACATTGTACGTAGTATATCATACATAGTTTAGATTCCAAACATCAAGCTAGAGCATACATGCATGTACTATGATTTGAATTCAACATAAAATCTATACACATATTTGAATTTGAGATCGTATGTACACGTAGTTCGTATTTATATAGGAATTTACTTCTCCTATATTCATGTCATGTGTTGTGAAGATAATATTTAGATGGTTGTATAACTAACCCGATTACAATCCCATTCAAACAGGGAAAATGTACTCAAATTTAGTCCATATGCTAGACAACACATGTTCTTTTTTTATTATTGAGGGAAGTGCAAATTGTTTTGGTACTGTACACGTTATGTTTGTTGTCCTGATTTTTTTTGTTTTTTGTTGTATTTGAATGCATTTCTAGTAATATAGTAAAACGGGACATAACTCTCTCTAGTGATGAGGTGCGAATTGTCTTTTTTGGGTACACGTTAAGCTTGTTCTCCTGAAATTTCAAGCCACGCCGTGTTATGCCGAAATTTCAGCTAGCATTTCTGTCTATCATGCTGCGAAACTCCCGCCTCTTCAACCTGCACCTTGTTACCCCGAAATATTTAAGATATATCTTTGTCTCATTGTGCTCCGATGAATCCTCCATCTCAACACGCGCCTTGCTATTCCAAAATTACAACATGCACGAAAACTCCCACCTCCTGCGAAATCCCGACACGCGAAAGGCCCGTGATACCCCTAAATCGAAAGAACTGCCTAGCTCAAATTGGTGGGGGTAATTTGGTAACTTACCCCACATTTTGGACAAGTGCGTCCTTAAGCCATGGTTCCCCACTCCCATCCCATCCACCCACCCATTCGTACACAGAGGTCGTGGAAACCCGCAGAGCCCCACACCCTCCTCCGTCCGCCACCCAGCCGGAGCCTCTTCCCCGACAACGTCGTCCACAGCAACACCTCGACGTCCCTCATCCACCATACCGGATGAGGATCCGTCATCGATCTCGTCGTCCCGCCGGGTCAGCCACCCCGTCCTCCACCTCCAAGGAGCTGCCCCGATGTTCCCCGCGTCTTTCGCGCCACCTCCATTCCCACACCACCGTCTTCACCTGCACCACCGGAAGAGCATCATCATCACTGTTTCCTCGGATGAAGCTGAGGCCTAATTGGCGCCACCAAAGAGGTTGTGCACTAATCGCCTCATTTTCTTCTTGATTCGATCTCACGGTGCTGCCAACGCTCGGTCCCGAGCCGACACGGCACGGCTCCATCCACGGCGGCGTCACCAGCCACTTCCTCCATGGCGTCGCTCCCTCGGCGGCGACGTCCACATTAGTAGGAGCTGCTGCTTCTTTAGCTCTCGCTCGTGTTGCTGCTCTGCCCTTTCTCTCGGTCTCCTGATTGGTCTGCTCTTGCTATTGCTGTTGCTCTTGCTGCTGCTCCAATTTAGCTACACTTCAGTTGACTGAATCGACTTTCGGGTCAGTCGATTTTCAGGGGGTGGGGGGCTCGCCAAAGTTAAGGAAGAACCAGCCGCAGCGGGGAGGGGGGCTCGCCGGAGAGGTACCCCGGTATCTATCTTAGGGTTCAGGGTGGGGGCGGTGGTCGCCAGCGGTTGTGGGGTGGTGGCATGGGGATCGCCGGAGAAAAAGCTCGGTACGGGGGGCCTAGAGGGATGGCCGGGGCGGCGGCGGACCAGCGGTGGGGAGTGGTTTCGGGGCGGGCGGGGCGGTGCACCCCTGGCCGCGGGCGGCGGGGGGTGGCAGGCGGCTCAGGGTATCCTCACCTGATGCTGCTACACGACCAGCTGCCCCGTCTCTCACACGCACTGTTGTGGCTGCTACTACTACTGCTTTTCTGCTACTAGCTAGTGTGTTCAATTTTGACAGTAAAATTCAGTTTCGACAGCGAAATTCAGTTTCGACAGTTAAGTTCAGTTTCGACAGTTAAATTCAGTTTCGAGAGTTAAGTTTAGAGATGAGCGGCTGATGTATTTTACATCTAGCCTTTGTGGTTATGTATTTTACATCATCTATTAGAGATGCTATTAGAATTCCACTCAGGTTAACGTTGTCTCTCCTGTCCTGCTTCAACCTCGGCGTCGTACAACTCACTGGAGCTGCTCCAATGAAGAAACCCTCCATCACAGGGGAGCAGTACCCCGGGCTCCATCTCAAGATGCCTAAGATCTTCTTCCCTCCTCCGACAGCCAAGTCAGCCGGATCATCCTCACCGACCAACCTAATCACACTGAGATCGACATGGCTTTGCCAAAGAGGTTGTACACTTGTTGCATCTCTTTTTTACTCTACATGTTATATATATTGTCCACTGAGCACACGCAGTAACGTGAAATACGATTAGTTTCTCCTGCTATATGACAAGCAGTGAGGTACCAGGCAACTTAGCTATCCGTGATGGACTCTCTTGAACGCCATCATTATTAATCTATGCGTGTTTGAGCTGTGCATTTGTCGATGGGCCTGGGAGTTGAGCTAGTAGGGCAGTGGCCTGGGTCCAAAGCAATAGAATTAGCACAAAAACATTTTTTGAGTGTAGGCTTTTCCTTGCTCAAGCTTGCCTACTAGAATCGCTAGTGCTTGAAAGGAAAAGTGATGGAAAACATAGGAATTGGAAAGTTCCCGATGGTACTACTATTCATGAATTTGGTTCAAAGGAATGGAGCAAAGGAAAACTGTAGGATTTTTTCGTTTAGTGTCTCCTTGAAAGAAAAATCGTAGGAGTTTTAATTTCCACTTGTCCTCCTTTTCAAATTCTTAGTCATGAAGCACAAGACTAAGAGATAGTAGCATAATAGCATTATACTTGTACATTTTCTTGTGGTTTGACTTAATCTCACCTTGCTTCTTTGCATCCTGTGATCTTCCAATTCTTGTGAATCAAACACCCAGATTGGCATAAATCTTGTGTTTTTAAATTCTCTGTTTTGCACATGCATTCCTATCCTATTCATGTCTATTTCCTATCCCTGGATTGTTAGAATCTTCAAATTCAAACAAGCCCTTACACAATTACTTATGTTACAGATATGTGTCAAAGAAAACCTCGTGTGGTTTTTCCTGCTCCTGATGTGCTGTGTTCCACCCTAGCTCAGCTGCTCCAACGATGGAAGGGTTCACCATAGCAGGGATCCGCTCTCCAAACTGTCTTCCGCCTCACAGATCTTCTTCCCTGCCGCCGGCAGCCACGACAACTACATTACCATCATCAACTGAGCAGATGGCCTTGAGGACTACACGGGTCCGCAAGAGAGGTCGCACTCTTCCATGTCTGCTTACATTATGCATCGCTTAATATGATGACATGCTACTTTATCATCGTGCTCACCTATTAGACTCCAAGTCAGGTCCAAACTAATGCTGAAACTTGAGTTTTTAAATGGTTGTGGGGTACATATTGGGGCAGCAATCAGTAATATCTGTCTACTATGTGGTTAATCTCGGGTGTCTACTATGAGTTTCATGTTGGGTGCAAACAAACATTAAAGGAGACATTATCTGTATTTTTAACTAAAGCTATTATCTGCCTGCTATCATTGGTTTTGGGTCTATCCTTAGTTTGCTACCATCACTCTGGATTTGTGCATGCACTCCTTACATAATCTCACTATGTTTTATTCCTATGCATGTCAGTTATTGTACACAACGGAACTGAACATGTAGAGCAAAAGACACGAGCCTTGCATGGCAATAAATTTTCATGCAGACGTCACTCCATGGTGGGCGCAAAGGCAACCCCCTCCACCCATTTCAGATCGTAATCAAGAGGAAGATAACTGTTCTGAGGGGTATTCAGAAGGAGAAGGCCACTCCTATTTACCCCCTGAGGTCTTCGCTCTAACTTGACATGCTGATGTTGGTAATATCATGCATATGGTGCCTTGCATTGCTTACTGGATACATCAAATATGTCATCTTATTAGTTTAGACATGCTTTGTGTCAATGCCATCTGTTTAGTTTCTTTATCGTATATGTGAATCATGCAATGCCATCTTGTTTAGCTAGGCATCATATATGTGAATTTTGCAATGCCACCCTGGTTAGCCAGTCATCTTATATGTGAATTATATCATGCCAACATTTTTTATTACGTGTTAAATATGTCAACAATTTTAGTACATTAAATTACTCTTCCTGTGCATCAACCATTCGGCACGGTCATGGAAAAATTTGAAGTGGAAACAAGGTCTTCAGAGCAGACAATGCTATCTGACGAAGCACATGTCTTGCTGGTTATGGATAGCTCCTCGGAGGAGGATTCAGAGACAGATGATCAGTCCTATCCCCCCCCCCCCCCGAGGTGCATGCTCTAACTTGGCAGGGTTATGTTGCTCATATCGTGCGTATGGTATCTTGCATTGCTATGTCATTTGCTTAGGTTATACATGCTTTGTGTGAATGCGACTTGTTTAGTGTCTAATTACCATATATGTGAATTATGTGATGCCATCTTGTTGCAAGACATTATATATGTGAATTATGCAATGCTATCATGTTGCAAGGCATTATATATGTGAATTATGCAATGCCATGTTGTTTAGCCAAGCGTCATATATGTGAATTTTATCATGCCGTCCTCTTTTTTGTATTTCTCGTTGCATTTGTCGACAATGTTTGTATATTCAACTGCTCTTCATGTGCATCAGCCATTTGAATTGGTGATGGAGAAATCTGGAGTGAAAACAAGGTCTTCAGAGCAGACAATGCTACCTGCTGAAGCAGATATCTTGCTGGTTACAGATAGCTCTTCAGAGGAGGATTCAGAGGAAAATGACCAGTCCTATTATCCCCCTGAGGTGTATTCTCAAACTTGGCAGGGTTATATTACTCATATCATGCATATGTTGTATTGCAATGCTTAGTATTTACATCATATGCACAATATTGAATGCCATATCCTTAGTTGACACATGATATATGCGATTGCCCTCTACTCACTTGCTTAGTATATAAATCATATATTTGAATTATATCATGCCAAGATGTTTACATAGACAACATGTATCTGAATTATGGCATGCCAAACCATTTTCTAAAGACATAATATAGTTATATCATCTCATCATGTTTACATAGTCATAATATTTTGAATTATGTCATTCTATCCTGTTTAGTTAGCATCATACATTTGAAATTGTGTCATGCTATCTTGTTTAATTAGCCATCATATATGTGAAATTATGTAGTGCTATTCTGTTTGGTTAGACAACATAAATGTGAATTATTTAATGCCTTGTTTTCTTCCCTAGTATCCATTGCACCTGTCTATCTTACAATGTATGTACATTCAATTACTTTACTTGTTTATCAACCATTTCAATTGGAGGGGGTGATGGCAGTATCTGTGGGAGTAAAAACATGGTCTTCAGAAAAAGATTGTGCTACCTGTCGACGCAGATAGAACCATGGTTGTACTTGCCCAAGTACCAGCCCCACCGCACATAACTCAGACTCCCGCAGATTGTACCCCTACCCAGTTGGACAGAGAACCAGCTACACCCCTTCTAACCCCAACTCTAGCAGATAGTAACCCAGTTCCAGTTGACACAACACCGTCTCCACCACAGAGCACCCAAATACGAGCAGTTAGTAAGGCAACTACAGTGCCCAAAGCACGAGCACCACATCTCCGAACCCCAAGTCAACGCTTAAAGTAGAAGAAGAATTGTTCTCAGGTCAGGTTCCGTACATATGGTTCATACTACTTTGCTCTTGCATCACTGTATTTACTCATACCAACTAATTTCAAATTGAAGGATGCAATTGTAACTCCAATGGCGCAACAGGTATGTTTCGAACCTGTTTCTTTAACGTGTTTGCTGTTGTAACTTGCTCTATGTTGATTTCAGTTTCAATTGAATAAACAGTTATGTTATCATGCCATGCACATTACAAGTGTTGTTATTGCTGTGTAGTTTCCCACACTTATATTCTGTCTATGCTGCTTTGTCTTAAATAAATATGATTCAAACTGTATCTAACTTGATTTGGCAACATAAACTATAATGATATAGACCATACAGTGACCATACTACATAGATATATGTTTGTTTCATGCTGTTATCTTGGCCACCTTACTATTGAACTAGTTTACCAAAATGAGTTTCATATGCTACATTGTAAACCTGTGATGTGTTTGTTTGTTTCTCTTTTAGAATGCGGATAAAATATTGGAGAAGAGTACCCCGTTATGCAATGGTAAAGGAAGTAATGCAGATAAGGTTCAAGATAGTGAGACATCCCTATTGGACTCCAAGAAAGCTGATAAAAACTATATTGAAGACACTGAGACAACCCCAAAGTCCTGTCTTGATGTAGTGTTTGAGTTACTGGCTACTACTGTTGGCACCAGCTCTTCGAAGTCGCTGCCTAAATCAGTTCAGCTTCTTGAGTCTCAACTTCAAGTTGAAAGACATCGATCATATGTTATGCGACAGGAAGCCGAAGGACTGAGGAAGTCCATGTAGAATTCAGATGCATGTTTTCTAGTGCAACAACAAGTGTTGGAGGATTTAAGAGCCAATCAAGAGAAAATTAATAAGCTTGCTAAGCATCTTGCCAGCATTATGGGTACCCCGGATATTGTTCTTGAGCTCTTCTAAAGTGGTTTCAGTTTTGGACTTGTTTTGCTGCGGTGTTTATTTGCACTGGTCGCCAACTTTGACAACCAGTGTATATGATATGTTGCTTTGTTCCCTATATTTGCACTGGTGAAGAACTCTAATGCCAAGTGGATGTAATATGTGTAATAGCCGTGATAGCCTAGCGTAAATTGCTTGCTTATTTATTTCCTTGTTGTCTTGTTTATTTGTTTGCTTGTAGTCAGTGCAGTTCTTTTCCGCGGTTTGCTAGTGGCCACAATAACCTATTTTTTAAAACTAGGCCACAATAACCATGGGCTACATATTTACTATAGTTACAATGGGCCTCCTACGGGTCATAGAAACAATGGGCCTTCTTAGGTCCGTAGAAAGAATGGGCCTTCTATGGGCCATAGCGTCAATGGGCCTTCTACGGGTCGTAGCATCAATGGGCCTTCTACGTGTTGTATGATCGATAGGCTAAACATGGGCCAATAACAGACCGCATTATGGGTTGTAAATGGGCTAGACTTGGAATCGTCCGTTCATGGGCTAACAATAACACGCCGTCGCTAAATCGGCCGTATTTGATGACGTTAAGAAAACGGCCCAACGGAGTAACGGGCCGATTGTAACCAAAGGATGAATTTGGCCCACATACAGAAAAGGCCAATGACGGGCCATAAGTAACCGAATGCTGGAAATGAGACCAAGAATAAATGGGCCCTGAGAAGGCCGAAAGATAACACAGGTTGGAAATGGCCCAATGGAATAATGGGCCATTAACGGGTATAAAGGGGTATGATGTTCATTGAGGTCCAAATTCACCACGGGCCGTTAATGGGCCAAGAGTTACAAATGGTCTCGTATGGGCCGAAAGACATCATGGGCCATACATGGTCCGGAAGTTACAACGGGCTGGAATCATATTGGAAGGCCCAGATGAAGCTACTAGGCTTAATTCGGATAGGCTGTAACGGGTCATGAGTTAGCGGGCCGTAAATGGGGTATATACGAACAAGCCGTTAACAGGCTTTCCGTTGGCTGGCCCGTTACCTTTTGACCAAGTCAAACAGGCCGGCCTTTTCACCGGAATGGGCCTCTGTTGGGCCGTACCACGTGTCGACGTATCATAGGCGCCTCCTGTCCAATGAATGGATGACATCTGTCCCAACGGTGAGCCAACACGTGTTTCCTCTGGCCAATGAGAATTTTACATGTGGAAAATCCTCATTGGTCCGGGCTATTAGCGGGTTAACGGATCCAAAACCGGACCCGATAGCTTAACGGTGTTCCGTTACGGTGGATGCCACATGTTGGTCACGCTTGACGAAAGCACTTCCATGAAGCGCAATTTATCGTCATGGAAGTGGACACTTCCGTGATCATAATTTTGGTAATGTCATGGAACACTTCTACGACAACACAAGTATGACTATCTTGATTCTGTCATAAATTTGTCATGGATGTACATGCATGACAGAAAACGTGACCTACTTTGACAACCACGTATCATCACGGAAGTGTCTTTTTTTGTAGTGTGTCACCCTTCTGATTTCATTATTGGGGGTGGGTGTCGGTGTCAAAACTGGCGGATCTTTGGTAGGGGGTCCCGAACTGTGCGTCTAGGATGGATGGTAACAGGAGGCAAGGGACACGAAGTTTTACCCAGGTTCGGGCCCTCTCGATGGAGGTAAAACCCTACGTCCTGCTTGATTAATATTGATGATATGGGTAGTACAAGAGTAGATCTACCACGAGATCGAGGAGGCTAAACCCTAGAAGCTATCCTATGGTATGATTGTTTGTATATATGATCTATCGACTAGCCTGGCCCTGGTTTATATAATGCACCAGAGGCCTAGGTTAACAAGAGTTCTAGCCGAATACGCCAGTGGGGAGAAGTCCTTGTATTGATCGCCAAGTCTTGCGGAATCTTCCTTGTATGCGGCAGCTGTCTGAACTGGCCCATGAGTATACGGCCACGGGGGTCCTCGGCCCAATCTATCAGATCGGGAGATGACGTGTTGAGTACCCCCTAGTCCAGGACACCGTCAGTAGCCCCCTGAACCGGTCTTCAAGTTAGGGACGCTCCTCGATTCTTCTAAACTATTCTTCATCTTCGGTCATCGGTCTTGAAAACTGGTTCAACAAATCTTCTCATCTTCGATCTTGAGGATCGTCGAAATGCATTCGACGAGTTTACACGTCGGGTATCCGAGGAGCCCCTTTAAGTTTACGGCCTTTATCAATGCCTTGTTATTTTATGCCACACCTCGGGTTTGAAGTTGTTCCCGGGCGGCAGCGTCCTCTTGCGTCTGAGCTCCAACGCCGGACTGTATTCGAGGTATCTTTTGCGACCGAGCACCAACGCTAAACCGCTTCCCAGCTCTAACACCGGAATGTATCCGAGCTCCAACGCCGGACTATGTATCCGAGATCCAACGCCGAACTGTATATCCGAGCTCCAACGCCGGACGATATCCAAGCTCCAATGCCGGACTATATCTGAGGTGTCGTAAATCACCTTGGTTCAAAGAAGTTTGAAGGAGTTTAGCCGAGCTTAATGCCGGAAATGCCCTCTATGGAGCCATCCACTAGCTCCAGAGCTTTATGCCGGACTGCTTCCGAGGTGGTGCACCACCCCGAATGTGGGCCGATTTTTGTCAATATTTTTGATTGGTGCAATTTATTCTCTGCTGAGATATATAGCCAGTAGCCCTCAAGGTGGGTATCGATCTAAAACCCGAGATGCACATGAAGGATCACATAAGACCACTGATCCCAGTAGCCGCTGAGACTCAGGTTGATTTGCAAAATCGGCCTGAGGATCAAGTCCTAGCTCGGCAGAATACTTCGGGACACTAAAAGCGGCATGCTCAGTCCTCGAGACTCGGGTTGGGTGCGGCCGACCAACGTGAGGATCAAAATATCCTCGGAAACTATATTGCACATAAAATTTTCTGCATTGAATAGGCAATGCAGTAGCCCCCGAGACACTGGTCGGGTGGCAACACCAGATCAGGGGATCGAAGTGCCCCTTTAATATTTGTAAATAATAAGCCCGAAGCCCAGTAGCCCCCGAGCCTTAATGCGGGCACGGGTGGCTGAATTAAGGATCAATATCCATAGTAAAATCACAAATTATGTGTAATGACTCTATGTATCCAAGTACTTTACGTCATTAATGCTCGGATCCGCATTGTACAAAACTTTGTTGACCGACCATCGGCTTCCACCTCCTCGGCCACTTTGTCCTACTTTATAAATCCTTTATGAGGGAAAAGATTTACAACAAACAAGGCAATCTGGCCATACGGTTTTATAAACAAAGGTACACAGAGAGATATGTTATATTACTGTTTAACATAAGAAATGTCTTCCAAAGAAAATAGTCCCGCTATCGGTTCCTTTCTTTGGGTTGTCATGCTAAGCATGATCGTTAAACCTCAGCTCTAATGTAAGAGCAAACTATCGAGGATTTAGTTTGGGAGGCCGGTTAATAGCCCCCGATAGTGTTTGGCGAAAGTCGAGGTCAAGTCGTAAACACTTCATCCATTGTTATGAATGGCCCGTCATTTAACACCATCATCGGATCGCTGACCAGTTTACGCTTATTGTGACAGTCAGTTTTCGGCTTTCTCCACTAAGGTGCTTAACCATGTGAGCTCGGAGCACAATCACAGTGGTTATCCCTTTGCACACCTAGCCGAACAAAGCGGAATGTAGGAGGCAAGTGCAGGAGCCGGGCAACTCAACTATTGACCGAAGACACAATTCGAAACCGATGCATATATAGCAATATCCGAGAATGTTTTTGCCGAATCTCTAAAGGTGTCCGGCGTTGCACTGCGAGACTTGTGCTGAAAACACACAAATAGTTTAAAAGTGTCACAAGCTTGGAAAACCAAAAAACGTCAGTAAAAACTTGACGTCCGAACAAGATCAAGTGTTCGGTGCCAATCCGAAAATTGGCCTTGGAAAAAAAAGTGCGTATGTCGTGCTTTAACATGACACATCCTATCTCAAGACTTCAAGCGGGTCAGCCTACGGCTTCAACCTCCTATCCCGAAGGCGGAGTACTTCTCGTTAGGCCAGCTTAGCAAACTAAACTCTAGCGGCTTTGAGAGAGAAATTAGGCTCCCCGGCTAGTGACCACACACTCGTGTCGAAAAAAGGAGTGATAAATAATAATAATAATAATAATAATAATAATAATAATAATAATACTTTGCAACGACTAAGAAGAAGAACACTTATTATAAAACGGCTCAAATAAACTTAAGAGCCCCCAAGTGACTTGAGTAAAAGAATGATTGCATGTACCGAAGTACTTATATCATATCTATGTTCAACCGAACTTTAAACGCGTCTTAACCGACCGTCGGCTTCTCCCTCTTCAGTTAAGGACCGAAAAGTGTTATGTACTCCATCTGTCGAGAATATCGATGGTGTTTCCAATAACCAGGCAATCAGGCCATAAGGCTGTAACAGACAAAGCGTGCTCAAGGAACTTATGCTATATTACTGCAAAGTGTAAGAAGCATCTTCGAAGAAAATAGTACCCCCACCGATACCTTTCTTCGGTGCTCATTGTTATTATGAGACTTGTGCAATAGATTTTTTGTACTCATGAGTTCCATTGTGTGCCGACCATCATTAAAAACAATAAGAGCGCTAGCTTTAGCTTCACCCAGTCTGAGGTCCGGCTCGGGTGACCCGATCGTGACAATCGCAGAGGTGCTCCCTTTACTCCCTAGCCGAACAATCGGGAACATAGGGGTAAACATAGGAGCGAGGCAACCCAGCTTTCAAGTCGCTTAAGTCAATATGGTGCATATTGTGGCGTAATACACGAACAAGGAACAAAGCCGTACAAGTATAATCATATGCAACAGGAAAAGCTTCATAAAGGAAGCCCCCAAGTAAACGGGGTATTTGAATTTATGCGTCACAAACAAAGTTTGGACAAGGAACTTTTTTACAAGCAACTTTTTTCCAAAAAAGTATAATGCTTGGTCGAACCGAACACAAGTTAGAAATTAAAGCTTTGAGCATGAAAGCGACTTAGCTAGTTAATGTGTTCGGTATTGATGACGCGGTCCGAGCTTGATGCGGGGCAAGGTTCCATCCCCAAGCCAGTCCCGAGGTGGCGAAGCGGAGAGCTCGACACGCCGAAGTGGTGACATAGCACGGTCAATGTAGACCGGCAGAGTGACGCCGAAGTCCCCGGAACATTTTCCTATGCACAAAAAATAGTGCAAATCAGAGATAATAGTAATAATAATTAAAAAAATCGTTGCATAATAAATAATTTATGCAAAGTGAGTAATAAAAGAAATATGGCCTGGCGCCGAAGTCAATATCGATGCAGGGCGTCGGCGTGATGCGGTAAAGGTGTGGCAAAGCCTGAATTCACAGGTCGGTCCGAGTTCCGAATGCGGCGTTCGCCGGACTATGTACGGAAACTGACCGAACCACCACGCGACCGTCGTTAATGCGGCCATCATTTGATGGACCTGGTTTATTTGTTGTAGCAATCCGAAGGAAGGTGATTCTCAAAATTGGGACTCGATCCGCACACCCATTGCCTGATGGGTGATAAAACGATGGCATGGCAATGCTGACAAAGGTTGGCTCGCCGAGGCAAAGCCCTCGGTCCAGCTAACGTGACGGAGCTGGTCGGCTAGTGACGCTGAAGTGTCCGGAGTAGGTTGATGATGAGATGGCGAAGCCCCCGGTCCAGCCGAGATGTCGAAGCCTCGATGTCAGCCGATGAATCGAAATAGGTCGGCGTGATGGACACCAGCTTGAAGAAGTGATAGTGCGGCCCTGCTGATGCAGGTCGTGACGTGGTCGATGCTGGCTTGATGAAGCGACCGTGCGGCGATGCTGGTATGCCCGCTCCGTGTAATCCGTGGGGCGGCGATGTTGGTGATGATTTATCCTTCGCGATGCCGGACTCTTGTTCGGCTAGCCGAGATGATGATCCAAAGAAGTTGAACTCGGCTCAACAAAGTGACAACGTGTCTAGCGCAGGTCGGCAGCCATGGAGCAATATTGCCGGACTGGTTTGACACCAGCATGATGTTGAAGATCGTGTTCAAAAGATCTTAAAGTTAGTGGGATGTGTTCGGGAACAAAACACAATACCCCATACAAAACTTCCTTCAAAAGGGATGTCCGAAATCCCGTTCATAAAAAAGACGAACTCGGGTCGGATTCGTTTTCGCGCAGAAAACAGATCCAAAAGGTGATGCACTAATCGGAAGGTTCCCAGAGTTTGGACGGTCGGATCGAGCTGAACTTTTGAGAGGTGCTAGATATAGGAATTACGCAGCCAATCAACGGTTGGATCTTCCAAAGGACGTCCGAGCTAGAAGCTGGACACCACGCCCTAAACTCATCCAAATTCCTGTCCGGATTTGACAGGGCTCCGGTATATCGTGGATTGCAAGAGATTGCTTCATCGGAACTCGACAAAATTTTCCAGGGTTCTTATAGACTCAATTCCGCACAATTCCACCAAAGAGATCGTCAAAGCGATACTTCAAGAGGTGGTGGAGGCAGATACGAGTTCGCTGTCCAAAAAAACAGCACGGTCGCTTGAGGGCAATGTTGACGTTGAGCCCCCGAGCTCCATAGATGATTCCTCCGTGATCTTGATAGAGATCGGAGTTGATGCTTGATGAAGGCCCTCGTCCGAACATGGTGATCTTAACACGAGGCGCAATTCTTGGTCGAACCAAGGTGACCAGTCGAGCGGGTGACGAAGATGCCGAAGTCGCAGTTGATCTGCAGACGAGCCATCGATCCTTTTGTCGATCACACAGGGGAACTCTCAGTGAAAGAACCAATGTCGGTGTCAAAACCGGCGGATCTCGGGTAGGGGGTCCCGAATTGTGCGTCTAGGCTGGATGGTAACAAGAGGCAAGGGACACGAAGTTTTACCCAGGTTCGGGCCCTCTCAATGGATGTAAAACCCTACGTCCTGCTTGATTAATATTGATGATATGGGTAGTATAAGAGTAGATCTACCACGAGATCGAGGAGGCTAAACCCTAGAAGCTAGCCTATGGTATGATTGTTTGTATATATGATCTATCGACTAGCCTGGCCCTGGTTTATATAATGCACCAGAGGCCTAGATTAACAAGAGTTCTAGCCGAATACGCCGGTGGGTTGAAGTCCTTGTCTTGATCGCCAAGTCTTGCGGAATCTTCTTTGTATGTGGCAGCTGCCCGAACTGGCCCATGAGTATACGGCCACGGGGGTCCTCGGCCCAATCTATCAGATCGGGAGATGACGTGTTGAGTACCCCCTAGTCCAGGACACCGTCAGTGGGGAAGGGGGACGGAGAGAAAGACGTATCGAGAATGTGCGCGCGGTAGGCACAGAGGCACGACTAGCGAGTGTGTGTGTGTATTTGAGAGAGAAGCCAGTAGATAGATTAGTATCAAGATTGAGGTGTCACCCTACTCCTTCGGTGTCGGGAAGTGTGTGTGTGCGTGAGAGAGAGAAGCCAGTAGATAGATCAGTATCATGATCGAGGTGTCACGCTACTCCTTCGGTGTCGGGAAGTGTGTGTGGGGGCCAGTGGCACTTAGATATAGGGAGAAGGGGTTTGTGTGATACCTATCTATATTAAGGGATAGGTAGATAGCATGTGTGCAAGGCATACTTAAAGCATCACAGAGATAAACAAGCGGTGTGCATGCAAGTGCCGGATAAAAATGAAGAGAGAAACAATGTCATGTGTGTGTGTGAGCGGAATCTGGAAATGAAAGGTGCTCTACTGGAATCCCATTGTATGTATTCATATGGTTCTGGGACTCGAGTTAACCTTACGCATATGTGTGCAAGACATAGTTATACTTTGAGACATTAGTGGTGGTGGGTGGGTGAAATTAAATTGGTGGGTGTGTTCGACAGAGGGAGCGTGTTTTTTTTTGTACGAGAGACTTGTAGGACGGGGTAGAAAGACGAATTCTAACCTTGACGGAGGGAGAGAAATACACAAAGTGCGCGTGTGTGATTCCGATGAACACGGAGAAATGAGATGTGTATACATGTGAGAGAGATTTCACAATTCATTCACGTATCACTATCTAGCGATCATGGACGTGCATCGCTTGAACATAAATCAATATATACTTTGTATCGTGGCCAAAGATACGATATCGATTCAATGCTATAAAGATTGAACACTCACATATCACATTTTTTTCCAAATAGTACTTCTCAATTGTGCACGCCAAAGTTACAGTGATGTTTCTTCAAACAACCATTGTAGTTATCATGTACATGCACCATTGTTAGTTTTGCATTCAAATTCATTAGTCTTGGATGATTTAAGGTTCTATTATGAAGTAATATATGTAATATTCATATATGAATTCAATAGGTACGGAATTTATGAAATGGAGGCCATGTAATCATATGAGGTAACACTTTTAAGTAGCGGACTACAATATCCATTTCTTTCGTGGGACTACAATATCCATTTCTTTTTGTGCCTCTATATTAAAATTAACACGTCAATGCATTATGTTTAAAATAAATAACCACTGACACTAAATTATATATTTACATGAGAAATACATAGGCTGAGCGTTTGATCCGTTTTTTGTGAACGTGCCTCTATACCAGTATGATTGGTCGCGCCCGTGTGAACGTCCAAGTTATCAGTGCGTCATCCCGAGTTATTGTCTTTTTTCGGGGTGGACTTCATACCAATTATTAACTACTGACGTGTGCCCCGTGTACATAGTCTCGCATGACCTTCCCGCTAGCAGTGTCCAAAATTAGTTCAAACTGGATATGAACGATCCCGTGGGCGGCAAAGTCTCCCGCCTCCTTCTAAAATTTCCGCCACCTAGTCTTAACATGCGAAATTCCCCTTTTGTCCTTGGTGCACGGAGAACAATAGTTACAATACGACCCTCATTTATATAATAGGTCGGGTCTGCTTTGGTAACTTCCGGTTCGCCCCACCACACGGCACCCCCATTTTCTCCTCCCTCCTGCAAAAATTACTACTCCACAGCACCAGAGCATCTTACATCACGCCGTCCGTACTTCATCGGCCTTTCTACCCCTCCCCTCTTGAAACACTAGGTTGCTCATCCACCGGCGTACCAAAGCCCATTCACTCCTAGTGGCGTCCACCTCGCTGGATCTCTGCGGCCGCGTCTACCCCTCCCACCTCCCCTAGAAACAAGTAGACTACTCATCCACCACTATACCATAGACCATTCAGTGTCGGCCTAGTCCACGGCGCCTGATCTGCTTCGCAGGTACTCTCGTCAACCACAGCGCATCTACAACGGCTCCTTCGTACCCCCCACAGGGGACGCTTCGTCCACACCCCCGGAGCCGCCCCACCAACGCCCCCTTCGACGGCCTCTGATCCTCTTCACCGACACCTTCCTCAACCCTACCGGAGCCGCTTTGCCAACACCATCCTCAATCCTACCGGAGTAGCTTTGCCTATACCATTCTCAACCATACCAGGGCCGCTTAGCCAACGCCCAAGTCCACGGCTGATACGTCTCCAACGTATCTATGATTTTTGATTGTTCCATGTTATTATATTATCTATTTTGGATGTTTAATGGGCTTTAATATGCTATTTTATATTATTTTTGGGACTAACCTATTAACCAAAGACCCAGTGCCAATTTCTATTTTTTGCCTATTTCAGTGTTTCACAGAAAAGGAATACCAAACGGAATGAAACCTTCGCGATAATCTTTCTTGGACCGAAAGAAAACCAGGAGACTTGGAGTGGAAGTATGGAACTCCGTGAGGCGGCCACGAGATAGGAGGGCGTGCTCAGGGGGGTAGGCGCGCCCCCCACCCTCGTGGGCCCCACGGAGCTCAATTGACGTACTTCTTTCGCCTATATATACTCTTATACCCTAAAAACATCAGGGGGAGCCACGAAACCACTTTTCCACCGCTGCAATCTTCTTTACCCGTGAGATCCCATCTGGGGACCTTTTCCAGCGATCTGCTAGAGGGGGAATCAATCACGGAGGGCTTATACATCAACACCATAGCCTCTCCGATGAAGCATGAGTAGTTTACCACAGACCTTCGGGTCCATAGTTATTAGCTAGATGACTTCTTCTCTCTCTTTGATCTTCAATAGAAAGTTCTCCTCGATATTCTTGGAGATCTATTAGATGTAATACTCTTTTGCGGTGTGTTTGCCGAGATCCGATGAATTGTGGGTTTATGAAATTGATTATCTATGAATATTATTTGGTTCTTCTATGAATTCTTATATGCATGATTTGATATCTTTGCAAGTCTCTTCGAATTATCGGTTTAGTTTGGCCTACGAGATTGATCTTTCTTGGAATGGGAGAAGTGCTTAGCTTTGGGTTAAATCTTGTGGTGTCCTTTCCCAGTGACAGCAGGGGCAGCAAGGCACGTATTGTATTGTTGCCATCGAGGATAAAAAGATGGGGTTTATGTCATACTGGTTGAGTTCATCCCTCTACATCATGTCATCTTGCTTAAAGCATTACTCTATTCTTATGAACTTAATACTCTAGATGCATGCTGGATAGCGGTCAATGTGTGGAGTAATAGTAGTAGATGCAGAATCGTTTCGATCTACTTGACACGGACGTGATGCCTATGTTCACGATCATTGCCTTAGATATCTTCATAACTATGCACTTTTCTATCCATTGCTCGGTAGTAATTTGTTCACACACCATAACACATGCTATCATGAGAGAAGCCACTAGTGAAACCTATGGCCCCGGGTCTCTTTTTTATTATTTCACATCTCTTTTATTATCGCATCCTGTTTACTATTTTGCAATCTTTACTTTCAACCTATACAACAAAATACCAAAAATATTTATCTTATTATCTCTACTAGATCTCACTTTCGCAAGTGACCGTGAAGGGATTGACAACCCCTTTATCATGTTGGTTGCAAGGTTCTTGATTGTTTGTGCAGGTACTAGGTGACTTGTGCGTTGTCTCCTACTAGATTGATACCTTGGTTCTCATAAACTGAGGGAAATACTTACGCCACATTGCTGCATCACCCTTTCCTATTCAAGGGAAAACCAACACATGCTCAAGAGGTAGCAAGAAGGATTTCTGGCGCCGTTGTCGGGGAGATCTACGCCAAGTCAAGACATACCAAGTACCCATCATAAACTCTTCTCCCTGGCATTACATTATTTGCCATTTGCCTCTCATTTTCCTCTCCCCCACTTCACCTTTGCCATTTTATTTCTCCCTTTTTCTGTTCGTCTCTTTTCTCTTGCTTCTTGTGTGCTTGTGTGTTGGATTGATTGTTTGTCACGATGGCTCAAGATAACACTAAATTGTGTGACTTTTCCAATACCAACAACAATGATTTTATTAGCACTCCGATTGCTCCTACTACCGATGCTGAATCTTGTGAAATTAATACCGCTTTGTTGAATCTTGTTATGAAAGATCAATTTTCTGCCCTTCCTAGTGAAGATGCCGCTACCCATCTAAACAACTTTGTTGATTTGTGTGATATGCAAAAGAATAAAGATGTGGATAATGATATTGTTAAATTTAAGCTACTTCCGTTTTCACTTAGAGATCGTGCTAAAACTTGGTTCTCTTCTTTGCCTAAAAATAGTATTAATTCATGGAATAAGTGCAAAGATGCTTTTATCTCTAAGTATTTTCTCCTGCTAAAATTATCTCCCTTAGGAACGATATTATGAATTTTAAGCAACTTGATCATGAGCATGTTGCACAAGCTTGGGAGAGGATGAAGCTAATGATACGTAATTGCCCTACTCATGGTTTGAATTTGTGGATGATTATACAAAAAAATTATGCCGGATTGAATTTTGCTTCTAGAAATCTTTTAGATTCGGCCGTGGTAGGCACTTTTATGGAAATCACTTTAGGAGAAGCTACTAAACTCCTATACAATATGATCGTTAATTATTCTCAATGGCACACCGAAAGATCCACTAGTAAAAAAGTTCATGCGATTGTTTGCTAATAAAAGTGTTTCTTTCGATCCTAATGGTATGCCTTTGTCCACTTTGATCGAGAATAATAATGAATCTATGGATGTGAATTTTCTTGGTAGGAACAATTTTGGTAACAACGCGTATAGAGGAAACTTTAATTCTAGGCCGTTTCCTAGTAATTCCTCTAATAATTATGGCAATTCCTACAACAACTCTTATGGAAATTTTAATAAGATGACCTCTGATTTTGAGATTAGTGTTAAAGAATTTATGAGTTTGCAAAAGAATTTGAATGCTTTTGTTGAAGAAAAATTCCTTAAGATTGATGAGTTGGCTAGGAACGTGGATAGAATTTCTCTTGATGTTGATTCTTTGAAACTTAGATCTATTCCACCTAAGCATGAAATCAATGAGTCTCTCAATGCCATAAGAATTTCCATTTACGAGTGCAAAGAAAGAACTGCTAGGATGCGTGCTAAAAAAGATTGCTTTGTGAAAACATGTTCTTCTAGTTTTCATGATAATAATGATGAAGATCTAAAAGTGATTGATGTGTCTCCTGTTAAATCTTTTTTTCTAATATGAATCTTGATAAAGATGGGACTGGAGATGAGTCAACTTTAGTTAAAAGGCGTCCCAATGATTCGGAGTTTTTAGATCTTGATGCAAAAATTAATAAAAGTGGGATTGAAGAGGTCAAAACTTTACATAGCAATGAACCAACTATTTTGGATTTCAAGGAATTTAATTATGATAATTGCTCTTTGATAGATTGTATTTCCTTGTTGCAATCTGTGTTAAATTATCCTCATGCTTATGATCAAAATAAAGCTTTTACTAAACATATCGTTGATGCTTTAATGCAATCCCATGAAGAAAAGCTTGAACTAGAAGTTTCTATCCCTAGAAAACTTTACGATGAGTGGTAACCTACTATTAAAATTAAGATTAAAGATTATGAATGCTATGCTTTGTGTGATTTGGGTGCTAGTGTTTCCACGATTCCGAAAACTTTGTGTGATGTGCTAGGTTTTCGTGAACTTGATGATTGTTCTTTAAATTTGCATCTTGCGGATTCCAGCATTAAGAAACCTATGGGAAGAATTAATGATGTTCTTATTTTTGCAAATAGGAACTATGTGCCCGTAGATTTCATTGTCGTTGATATAGATTGCAATCCTACATGTCCTATTATTCTTGGTAGACCTTTTCGTAGAACGATTGGTGCAATTATTGACATGAAAGAAGGAAATATTAGATTCCAATTTCCGTTAAGGAAAGGCATGGAGCACTTTCCTAGGAAGAAAATTAAATTACCTTATGAATCTATTATGAGAGACACTTATGAATTGCATACCAAAGATGATAATACCTAGATTTATTCTAGCTTTTATGCCTAGCTAGGGGCGTTAAACGATAGCGCTTGTTGGCAGACAACCCAATTTTATTTTTGTTCTTTACTTTTTGTTCATGTTTAGTAATAAATAATTTGTCTAGCCTCTTTTATGATTGTGTTTTTATGTTTTAATTAGTGTTTGTGCCAAGTAAAGCCTTTAGGATCTTCTTGAGTGATTGTTGTTTGATCTTGCTGATAAAAACAGAAAGTATGTGCTCACGAAAATAATTTTCATTTTTTACCAGAGAGTGATAAAATACCAATTCCAACTGTAGTGGATCAATATACAAGTTTTCCTCGTCGTCCTAATTTTTCAAAAAATTGGGGTTACAGAAGTATTCGAAACCTTCAGATTGCTACAGACTGTTCTGTTTTTGACAGATTTTGTTTTTCACGTCTTGTTTGCTTATTTTGATGCATATATGGCTAGTATCTGGGGGTACAAACCATAGAGAAGTTGGAATACAGTAGGTTTAACACAAATATAAATAAAGAATGATTTCATTACGGTATCTTAAGGTGGTGGTTTATTTTCTTATACTAACGGAGCTCACGAGATTTTCTGTTGAGTTTTGTGTTGTGAAGTATTCAAGTTTTTGGGTAAAGATTTGATGGATTTTGGAACAAGGAGTGGCAAGAGCCTAAGCTTGGGGATGCCCAAGGAACCCCAAGGTAAAATTCAAGGACAACCAAAAGCCTAAGCTTGGGGATGCCCTGGAAGGCATCCCCTCTTTCGTCTTCGTCTATTGGTAACTTTACTTGAGGCTATATTTTTATTCACCACATGATATGTGTTTTTCTTGGAGCGTCTTGTATGATTTGAGCCTTTGATTTTTAGTTTACCACAATCATCCTTGCTGTACACACCTTTTGGGAGAGACACGCATGAATCGGAATTTATTAGAATACTCTATGTGCTTCACTTATATCTTTTCAGCTATATAATTTTGCTCTAGTTCTTCACTTATATATTTTTAGAGAACGGTGGTGGTTTTATTTTATAGAAATTATTGATCTCTCATGCTTCACTTATATTAATTTGAGAGTCTTTTAGAACAGCATGGTAATTTGCTTTGGTTATAAAATTAGTCCTAATATGATGGGCATCCCAGATGGGTATGATAAAAACTTGCATATAAGATGCATTGAATAGTAGGATAAGTTTGATACTTGATGATTGTTTTGAGACATGAGGATGGTGATATTAGAGCCATGCTAGTGGGGTAATTGTGAATTTGAGAAATACTTGTGTTGAGGTTTGCATGGCCCGTAGCATGCACATATGGTAACCGTTGTGTAACAAATTTGAAGCATGAGGTATTTTTTGATTGTCTTCCTTATGAGTGGCGGTCGGGGACGAGCGATGGTCTTTTCCTACCAATCTATCCCCCTAGGAGCATGCTCGCAGTGCTTGGTTTATGATGACCTGTAGAGTTTTGCAATAAGTATGTGAGTTCTTTACGACTAATGTTGAGTTCATGGATTATGCTCACTCTCACCCTTCCACCATTGCTAGCCTCTCTAGTAATGCACAACTTTCGCGGGTACCATAAACCCACCATTTACCTTCCTCAAAATAGCCACCATACCTACCTATTATGGCATTTCCATAGCCATTCCGAGATATATCGCCATGCAACTTTCCACCGTTCTGTTTATTATGACACGATCCATCATTGTCATATTACCTTGCATGATCATGTAGTTGACATCGTATTTGTGGCAAAGCCACCGTTCATAATTTTTCATACATGTCACTCTTGATTCATTGTACATCCCGGTACACCGCCGGAGGCACGCATATAGAGTCATATTTTTGTTCTAAGTATCGAGTTGTAATCTTTGAGTTGTAAATAAATAGAAGTGTGATGATCATCATTATTAGATCATTGTCCCATGTGAGAAAATAAAGTGGAAAAAGAGAGAAAGGCCAAATAAAAAAAGAAGGCCCAAAAAAATAGAAAAGAAAAAAGAAAGAAAAATGAGATAAAAAAGAGAAGGGACAATGCTACTATCCTTTTTCCACACTTGTGCTTCAAAGTAGCACCATGATCTTCATGATAGAGAGTCTCTTATTTCGTCACTTTCATATACTAGTGGGAAATTTTCATTATAGAACTTGGCTTGTATATTCCAACGATGGGCTTCCTCAAATTCCTTAGGTCTTCGTGAGCAAGCAAGTTGGATGCACACCTGTCGGTGTCAAAACCGGCGGATCTCGGGTAGGGGGTCCCGAACTGTGCGTCTAAGGCGGATGGTAACAAGAGGCAGGGGACACGATGTTTTACCCAGGTTCGGGCCCTCTTGATGGAGGTAAAATCCTACGTACTGCTTGATTTATTCTTGATGATATGAGTATTACAAGAGTTGATCTACCACGAGATCGGAGAGGCTAAACCCTAGAAGCTAGCCTATGGTATGATTGTATGTATGTTGTATGGATTAAAACCCTCCGGCTTATATAGACACCGGAGGGGGCTAGGGTTACACAAGGTCGGTTACAAAGGAGGATATATCCATATCCGTACTTCCTAGCTTGCCTTCCACGCCAAGTAGAGTCCTATCCGGACACGGGATGAAGTCTTCAATCTTGTATCTTCATAGTCCAATAGTCTGGCCAAAGGATATAGTCCGGCTGTCCGGAGACCCCCTAATCCAGGACTCCCTCAGTAGCCCCTGAACCAGGCTTCAATGACAATGAGTCCGGCGCACAGTGTTGTCTTCGGCATTGCAAGGCGGGTTCCTCCTCCGGATACACCACAGAAGAGTTCGAATAAAAGGATAGTGTCCAACCCTGCAAAATAAGTTCCACATACCACCGTAGAGAGAATAATATTTCCACAAATCTAATCTGCTGACACGTTTTGGCACCATGACATCATGCCATGGCTCGTTGATTATTCGAACCGTTGTTCTTTAACTTGCCCCGCACATAACGTTTCTTGACACGTCTTGTCAAAGCAGAGATCGTGTCCCCCTTATTACGGGATTCTCATCAATACGGGCGTGGGTAACCCAACCGCGCCACCAATTACAGTGCTTGGGGGATAAGCGAGTTTTACCAGGCTAGTGGGGGTGCATAGTTTCGGCCGCCCTTATAAGGGGATAAGGTTTAACCTTTTTCTACCCACGCCTTCTTCCTCCTTGCTCATCCATTCTTGCGCACTTGAGCTCCAATGCCCAAGTCCACATCCTTCTCCTCAACCTTCTCCAAACATGTCCGGAGCGGGAGGCAAGTGGATGGCTTCCTCCGTCACGGAGGGACACATCAAAAAGCTGTGCGGAGCCGGATACTTAGCCGCGAATATCGCGCATCAGCTGCCCGCTGCGGGGCAGACCGTTCCTACCCTGGAGCCTCACGAGAGGGTAGTTTTCCTCCACCACTTCCTCCGCGGACTGGGGTTTCCCCTCCATCCATTCGTTCGCGGTCTTATGTTCTACTACGGCCTGGACTTTCATGATCTGGTCCCGAACTTCATCCTTAACATTTCGGCGTTCATCGTCGTGTGTGAGGCTTTCCTCCGCATCCGGCCCCACTTCGGTCTGTGGCTGATGACCTTCAATATCAAGCCGAACGTGGTGGGAGGCCAGCAAGCGGAATGCGGCGGAGCCATGGTGGGCAAGATGCCCAATGGTATATGGCTTGAAGGCTCCTTCGTGGAGACCATAAAGGGGTGGCAATCGGCGTGGTTCTACATCACCGAGTCGCGTGACACCAACTGGGTGGTGGCCCTCGAGTTTCGATCCGGAATCCCCACGCGGCTCACCTCCTCGAAAGAGAAGGGCCTATCCCGGGGTTCATCGGTGGAGCTAGACGGACTCCAGAAATGTATCCGGAATATGGCAAGCAAGAAGCTCAAGCTTGTCAACATAGTCCAGGTGATGCTCTTCCGCCGGATCCTCCCGTGTCAACAATGGGATTTCAACTTGTGGGAGTTCGACCCGGCCCAGCACCAGACTCTGACCGAGCTCTTCGACACGACGCACAAGGACGTCTGGAGGGTGTTGTTCAAGGGCGCCGAGGTCCCCCCTCTCTCACCGTGGACCGCGGGCTAAGCGCGAAGCGCCCTGCGAATCCGGTAAGTTTTGTACATCTGGTAGGATTTTTACTTCCCATAGCTTAACCACATGCGGGGTCTGAGCTCCCATGCCTTTGACAAGACTGGGTGGGGGCATCGGAGAAGATCAACTGTTCGGCCCCTCTGCTCGAAGACAGTGCGGACGCTCTCCTGATGGAGATGCTGACTCCGGCTCCTTACAAGGTGCCGGAGAAGACCAAGAAGAAGACCAAGGGAACCTGAAAGAGTTCCCGACGCTAGGTGGTATCGGACTCATTGTCCGATGACTCTGCGACGCACTCCTCCCACTAAGACGAGGAGGAAGAGGAAGATGCTCCCCCTCCAGCCGGGGGAGACAAGAAAAGGAAGGCCGCCCCAACCGGGGGGGGGCGAAGGGTCCAAGAAGGGAAGGACTCTCCTTCCGGACTTCTCCACCACCGCCGCCGAAGATGAAGACGAGTGGCTGCTCAGGGCCAAGCCCCTGGCGAAGTCGTAAGTATTGGGATACCAGAGTAACTCATAGCATACCTTTTGTCGCACTGCTTCTCCAAACGCCGAATATGATTATGTAGACCGCCCCAAGCCCGTATCGACATATCTTTGTCGGATGGCTCTTTGGACTCGTCGGATATGGATAGCGATCCACTTCCGACCGCCACCTTCCCTTGCCCAACGGACAACACCGAGGTGCTGTCTCAAGAGGCACCGGGTCGAGGGGAGACAGTCCCGGAGGCGCCTCAGGGCGACCTTCCGGACTCCGGGAGCAGAGGGAGTAAGGCTCCCGAGGGCTCCGAGTTCGGCCTTTAGCCGAACCTTGCGCCGGAACCCCCAGTGGTTCCAAACCCGGGCAGGCGGCCTCCTTCCAAAAGGGGCAAGACGCCCGTGCCGGTGACCTCTGTCCATCCAGAGGCACCAGACAATCTGCTGGTAGCGCTTCGCAGCGCTTTCATCGACGAAGAGCACCGCACTATTATGAGTGCGGTGATCCAGAAGGTTCAGTCCGCCAAGAGCGGACTGACTGAAGCCTGTGCCAGCCTTCTAACAGGCTTTGAGGTAAGTATTTGAAATATAGGAAAAATATTACCGCATAGACAGTAGCCCCTGATGCTTTGTTTGGTGTTCAAAAAGAAAAGACGAATAGAGGATCAACTAATAACTGCAGGAGTCTAATATAAGTATGTCTATATGCGTATGCAGGCTTCGCTGCTGACCTCTGCCGCACTGACTGCGGAGGTCGCCGTACTGAAGCAGGACCTCGAAGGGTCCAAGCAAGAGCTCGGCCTTGCCAAGAGGCAGCTCGAGGAGAACAAAGGTAAGTAATACCTAGTCTATCGATATGTATATATATACAAAAAGGATGCGATTGCAAAATGACAGGATCATCTTTGATTTGCCAGGGGCCACGGCTGAAGTGGCAACCCTGAAGAAAACGCTATCCGAGGCCGAAAACAAAGCGGCCCAAGAGCGCACCGAGCGGCAAAAACAAGAGGCACGGGTGGGAGAGGTGCAGCAAGAGCTCCACGCTCTCGTGACGAAGCACGAGGCGTTGGAGTTTGATTTGAAGAACGGGAGTCCGAGGTTGCCGCGACCCTCGAGAGTGCAAAGAGTGCCAAGGCTGAAGCCCAAAAGGCCCTCCAGGAGATTGATGCGATGAACAAGATAGCGGCGGGTAAGGCATTCAATATGCAAAGCAATCATGTGAAAGTAAATTACTTGTTACTTACCCGAGTACGGAGCTCTCCAGGAGCATTCGCAGATTTGCCCCGCAGCGTGTCGGATGCCGCACAGTTTTACCAGGCCGAGGAGGAATCTCAATGGAGAAGCTGTTCTGGTCTCAGTTTACTGGGACCGAACACCCGATGCCTCTGAGCGACCAGCTGAAGCAACTGGTCGAGCTGCACAAGGCGGCCAAACAGGCCATGAAGGGCTTTATAGTCCGGATGTGGCCTGGCGACGCCCTTCCCAACAGCTACTTCGGCCTGGTGAGGCGGCTTGTGGATGCCTCCCCACGGCTGGAAGTCATCAAGCGGTCCGTCTGCATCGAAGGTGCACGCCGAGCTTTTGCTCGTGCGAAGGTGCACTGGGCCAAACTGGACGCCGTGAAGCTGGTGAAGGAAGGGCCGCCGCAGGGCAAGGAGCATCGCCACCCCGAGATGTACTATGAGGGTGTCCTGAAGGTTACCCGCCTTGTAGCGGACGAGTGTGCGAAAGATGTAATATTTGAATAAACTTGCTTGTGTAATCCTGTATTATGAAAACTTGTTCATATGCGATATGCAACGCTTGTTTGAATTTAAAATAATACCTTCTGTTCGGCTGTTTATCAAAGCTGAGAGATGGCTAGTCGTCGGCTTCTGCGCCCACACCACGAGTGCTGGGGTGTTCGGGATAAACCTGAGCACTCTTGTTCCCATTTTTGGGTCCTTCGAGGGAGGTGCTCAGCACAACGAACAAGGCAATCGGACTATAATGCGTTATCACTCTCACTTAGCCATAGAATTCTATAATTTTAAATTTCGGTGAAGCCCCTAGTATTCGGAAGGCCGAATTCAGGACGCTATTCATGCCTTAAGCCAGACAGGGCCGACTCCTCGCTCTAAGCGGCATAAGTCTTTAGGGACTTGAAACCTCTCGAACAGCGACCAGTCTCTCGCCTTATCATGACATTCAGTTTTAGCTTTCTTTACTGAGGTGCTTGGCCCAGCAGAACCAGGGCACAATCACAGAAGTTCTCCCAGTACTACCTTAGCCGATATAGCGGAACGTAAGGTACCAAAACATGGGAGCCGAGCAAACCCAACTATTGACCCAAGACATGATTCGGAGCTGATGGATATAATGTTATAAGTTCGGGGTGCCGCACTGTCGAAAGTGTTCGGACTTCTCACGCCGTATTATGGGCATGCTTAAGCCCCTAGCGTATTGTCCGTACCAGAGTGTACGAGTGCTAGATGTCATGAATGTACATGAATGAATGCAATAATAGTCTTAATGCTATGCATTGTTTATTCAAAAAGGTGCGTTAAAGCAGAATGCATGTACATGAATGAATGCAATAATAGTCTTAATGCTATGCATTGTTTATTCAAAAATGTGCGTTAAAGCAGAATGATACAAGTAGTGCGATAAGAAAAAAGTAGGACTATTTGACATGTCCCTTCCAAGGGCAAGCTGAGGAATAGTATTAAAGCAAGTATTCCACTCGTTATCGTAATCCACCTGAGAGTTCCGTGGTGTGACATAGCTTTCTGCCTCCTTGGTTGCTGCATCATGTGTTCGGCAATCATGCTGCCGGACAGGGTTTCCAGAGATTAAAGTCCTGAAAGAGAAAAATAACAAAGCGGGAAGCCCCTAGTGCGGTTTAAGCCGCGTCTTGGAGCGTGCCGTAGTCGTGCCCCCCTTCCCACCTGTTCCCATGGTATTTTTAATGCGTAATTATGTACGCGTGGCACGGGCTTCGCCGTTTGGCTGGGACCGGGGTGGGGGCCGCATTGCTATGCAAGCTCGGAACGTGCCAGGCGGTCCTGTTGCCGATTACTCCGGGCGCGCTTGAAGGTGTCCGGGTCCTTAATTGCCGAAGTAGTGGATTGCCTTAAGAGGCTGCTTTGCGCTTTTGCTGCGAGGGCCGTAGTGTCCTCCTCCGTGCGGAGAGAGCGCTCTGTGTTTCCATTGACTGTAATGAACCCCCGAGGTCCTGGCATCTTGAGCTTGAGGTATGCATAATGCGGTACCGCATTGAATCTCGCAAATGCAGTTCGCCCGAGCAGTGCATGGTAGCCACTGCAGAACGTGACTATATCGAAGATTAACTCTTCGCTTCGGAAGTTATCCGGGGATCCGAAGACCACCTCCAATGTGACTGAGCCTGTGCAATGGGCCTCTACACCTGGTATGACGCCTTTAAAGGTCATTTTTGTGGGTTTGATCCTCGAGGGGTCTATACCCATTTTGCACACTATGTCATGATAAAGCAGGTTTAGGCTGCTGCCGCCATCAATAAGGACTCGAGTGAGGTGAAATCCGTTAATGATTGGGTCTAGGACCATTGCGGCGAATCCGCCATGACGGATACTAGTGGGCTGGTCCCTGCGATCGAATGTGATCAGACAGGAGGACCATGGGTTGAACTTTGGGGCGACTGGCTCCAACGCATATACGTCCCTGAGCACACGCTTCCACTCCCTCTTGGGGATGTGGGTTACGTATATCATGTTCACCGTCCGCACTTGTGGGGGGAACCTCTTCTGTCCTCCGGTGTTCGGCTTCCAGGGCTCCTCCTCGTCATCGCTATGTGACCCCTTATCTTTGTTTTCGGCGTTTAACTTGCTGGCCTGCTTGAACACCCAACAATCCCTGTTGGTGTGGTTGGCTGGCTTGTCGGGGGTGCCGTGTATTTGACACGAGCGATCGAGTATACGGTCCAAGCTGGACGGGCCCGGAGTGCTTCTTTTGAATGGCTTTTTCCGCTGACCGGGTTTAGAGCCTTTGAATCCAGCATTGACTACCTTGTCCTCGGTATTGTCGTTGTTAATGCGGCGCTTATGTTTGTTGCGACGTGACCTGCCGTTGCCGTCCTTGGTATCCGAAGTACCATGATTCTTTGATATGTTATTGTTGTGAGCCAACCAGCTGTCCTCTCCCGCACAAAAGCGGGTCATGAGTGTCGTGAGGGCTGCCATAGATTTCGGCTTTTCCTGGCCAAGGTGCCTGGCGAGCCATTCGTCGCGGATGTTGTGCTTAAAAGCTACTAGGGCCTCTGCATCCGGACAGTCGACGATTTGATTTTTCTTTGTTAGGAACCGTGTCCAGAATTACCTGGCCGATTCCTCTGGTTGCTGAATTATGTGGCTCAAGTCATCGGCATCTGGTGGTCACACATAAGTGCCCTGAAAGTTGTCGAGGAATGCGGCTTCCAGATCTTCCCAACGACCAATGGACTCTGCTGGCAAGCTGTTGAGCCAATGCCGAGCTGGTCCTTTGAGTTTGAGTGGGAGGTATTTGATGGCGTGTAGGTCATCACCGCGGTTCATGTGGATGTGCAGGAGGAAATCCTCGATCCATACCACAGGATCTGTTGTGCCGTTGTATGATTCTATATATACGGGCTTGAAACCCTCTGGGATTTGATGACCCATTACTTCGTTTGTGAAGGGGTGTGCGGCGCCTCTGTACTAGGCTATATCGCGACGCAGCTCAAATGAGTCTTGCCCGCTGTGTTCGGCCTAGCCGGACTTACTTTTACTGTATCCGGCATGACGATTATCGTCTCTCATAGTGGTGCGCCCTCGTGATCCGTAGATCGATCTTGCATGTTTTGCTTTGTCCTCCAATATGTCTCGTAGGTCTGGAGTATTTCCCCATGCCTTTTTATTTGAATGGCGTTGGGGTGCGGGCTGAGCTTTTGGCTGGAATGCCTCTCTGTCGCGGCCACGAGGTGGCCGATCAGCCGCGTCATACGCCGGAGACTCCTCCAGTCGGGGTAGCAACCTGCACTTTGGGTAACTCTTGGAGGGGCGTTCGAGTTTATATTCCTCGGCCGCCAGGACTTCAGTCCATCTGTCAGCTAGCAAATCTTGATCAGCTTGAAGCTGCTGCTGCTTTTTCTTAAGGCTATTTGCCGTGGCTATAAGCCGGCGCTTGAAGCACTCTTGTTCGACGGGATCCTCTGGCATGACGAATTCATCATCGTCGAGGCTTGCCTCGTCTTCGGAGGGAGGCATGTAATTATCATCCTCCGCCTCTCCATCTGCCGCTCTCTCAGGAGGGCTGGCTTCTCCATCCTCCTGCTCTAAATCTTGCTAGAGGGGATTGTTGTTGTCTTCGGCACTGTCCGGAGTGTTATTATCTCCGGTGCCGGTATCACCGCTTTTGCCTTGGCGGGACTTAGAGAGGCGCCGCTGACGCCGGCGCTTGGGTTGCTTCTTGGAGGGGTCATCCTCCGCTATCCCGTCGCCATTGCCTTCTTTGGGCGTGTCCACCATGTATATGTCATATGATGAGGTGGCTGTCCAGTGCCCTGTGGGCAATGGTTCCTCTTCGCCTCCCACATCGTCGTCCATACCATCGATCTCTTCGGAGTCAAAGTCGAGCATGTCGGTTAAGTCATCGGTAGTGGCTACTAAGTGGGTGGTGGGTGGGCGGTGAATTTCTTCATCATCCGCATCCCAATCCTGCCGGACATAGTTCGGCCAGGATCCTCCTGACAAAGAGAGAGACCTTAATGACTTCAGTATGTCGCCGAAGGGCGAGTGCTGAAAAATATCCGCGGAGGTAAACACCATGATCGGCGCCCAATCGGATCCGACAGGAACGGGCGCAGGCGGTTCGGAGTCCGTGGCCGGAGAAGGATCCAGCAGTTTGGCAACACGGCTCTTGTGAAGGGTAAGGTCGATATTCGGCTCGATCGCCGCTGAGGATACGGCCTCCGTGGCGGGGTCTATCCACCCGTCCATGGATGGCGCAATTGGCTCTGAATTGAGGGTCGGAGCGGCTGCCGTTGCGATTTCTTGAACACTGTCCGATGGTAGAGCTAAATCATACTCATCGTGACCGCGTGGCGCACAAGGCAGGGGCTCGAATCCGTCAAATATCAAGTCTCCGTGGATATCGGCCGTGTAGTTTAAGCTTCCAAACCTGGCCTGGTGGCCAGGGGCGTAACTTTCGATCTGCTCCAGAGGGCCAAGCGAGTTGGCCCGCAGTGTGATGCCGCCGATCACAAAGATCTGTCCGGGGAGAATAGTCTCATCCTGGACTGCATCGCTATCGATGATCGTAGGAGCCATCAAGCCTAACGGCGACGACACAAAGGAACTCTCAATGAAAGCACCAATGTCGTTGTCAAAACCGGCGGATCTCGGGTAGGGGGTCCCGAACTATGCTTCTAAGGCCCAGGAGGCAGGGGACACGATGTTTTACCCAGGTTCGGGCCCTCTTGATGGAGGTAAAACCCTACGTCCTGCTTGATTTATTCTTGATGATATGAGTATTACAAGAGTTGATCTACCACGACATTGGAGAGGCTAAACGCTAGAAGCTAGCCTATGGTATGATTGTATGTATGTTGTATGGACTAAAACCCTCCGGCTTATATAGACACCGGAGGGGGCTAGGGTTACACAAGGTCGGTTGCAAAGGAGGAGATATCCATATCCGTACTGCCTAGCTTGCCTTCCACGCCAAGTAGAGTCCTATCCGGACATGGGACGAAGTCTTCAATCTTGTATCTTCATAGTCCAACAGTCCGGCCAAAGGATATAGTCCGGCTATCCGGAGACCCCCTAATCCATGACTCTCTCAACACCCACTTAGTTTCTCTTGTTGAGTTTTCATACTTTATAGCTCTAGTGCATCCATTGCATGGAAATCCCTACTCACTCACATTGACATCTATATGATTGTATAGGGATGAGCTTTATTTGGCCATGTTATTTTGAGAGGACATAATTACTTTGTTAGCATGCTTGAAGTATTATGATTTTTATGTTAATATTAAACTTTTGTCTTGAATCTTTCGGATCTGAACATTCATGCCACAATAAAGAAAATTACATTGATAAATATGTTAGGTAGCATTCCACATCAAAAATTCTGTTTTATCATTTACCTACTCGAGGACGAGGAGGAATTAATCTTGGGGACGCTTGATACGTATCCAACGTATCTATAATTTTTTATTGTTCCATGCTATTATATTATCTATTTTGGATGTTTAATGGGCTTTAATATGCTCTTTTATATTATTTTTGGGACTAACTTATTAACCGGAGGCCCAGTGCCAGTTTCTGTTTTTGCCTATTTCAGTGTTCCGCAAAAAAGGAATACCAAACGGGATCCAAACAGAATGAAACCTTCGTGATGATCTTTCTTGGACTGAAAGCAAGCCAGGAGACTTGGAGTGGAAGTCTGGAAATCCGTGAGGCGGCCACAAGATAGGAGGGCGCGCCTAGGGGCCGCTCCACAAACACCCTACCGGAGCCGCTCCACAAACACCCTACTCCATTGTTCTAGATCTCCTTACCAGACCCCAACAGCCAGCACAACGTCATCACCCTAACTTTCCTAACCTCATTCCCACCGTCTGGAAAGATGCCAAGCACCCGTCGCGGCCTAGGTACTTGTCACCTTTAAACCTGTCCATGTCACCTGCCCGATGTACTTCAAATATACTAACAGGTCATTGTTACATGTTATGCAGCTGGCAAAAACTACAAGGATGATGTTTCTTCTGGATCTAACAGCTTGGCCAACCAAAATCCTGGACTGAGGCATTGCTATGATCTTGTAAGTGTCTCTCTCTTGTATTGTTGTGTGCCTGCCAGCGTGCTTTGCTAGGATTTCGACCAGTGATCCCTTTGTGTAGACAATGATTTCCACTACTAGCTTCTAAATTAGAGATATAGATGTCATACATGATACTCCCTCCATTCCTAAATATAAGTCTTTCTAAGGATTCCACTATAGACTACATACAGAGCAAAATGAGTGAATCTACACTAAAAATGCATCTATATACATCTGTATGTGCTCCATTCTAGAATCTCTGCAAAGACATATATTTAGGAATAGAGGTAGTACATTACACAAAATCATAGGTGGCATGTAAGAATTCCAGTGCACTACATTAGGCTCCCTTAGAGTGCTTGCTAGTCCAGTACATAGAGTCATGGCTAGTTTATGCTACGCACACAATCATAATTGGTGGTTTAAATATGCGCAAGGGATATGCAATGTATTATCATGTAGAGATATCTCAAATTAGCCGTGTCAACTTGCAGATGGGGTGCCACAATGAAAAAGTACAAGATTTCTTAGTACAAGATGTATGTGGCAATTTCATGGAACATCGCAAAAAAAGGAGAGGCATCGGTGAGCGTATACAATGTGATATGCTAGGTCCATTGCAATCATAATGACATGTTATTTGTATGTCAGTGTTATTGGCTAGGTTTCTTAGGGACAGTTATTTCGAGTTATCCTAAGAAAATAAGCACCTTTGAATATAACTTCCAGATAATAAGCAAACTAGTTCTTTTCATTGCCTGCCTTTTCAGCTTATCTGTGGTATGATTAGTGAAAAGTCTAGATTGCATTATATGTTGTCATTTTGCTGCCCATATGAAAATTAATTTGACTTGCAAACATCACAAATTGAACCCAGTGCAGTAATTAATATGATAGGAAAACTGACCATCAATATTTGTTCAAAATGCAAATACAAAGATACCATGTACTTGGCACAATCTACTTTGGTCAATGTCTTCCATAGAGATCCCATTGCCTAATTTAAATGAAGAACGCATTGCCTACATTAAATTAAGGACCATTAGTTATCGAAATTCGATGGTCCAAGTGCCTGGTTATTATCATATAGCAGCACCACATGAAAGCATCATATAGCAGCAACTCATCATAAAGCAGCAGCAACTAGCAATTCATCATATACCAGCAGTAGGTCATAGCAATTCATCATATAACAGCAGCAGGAGCAGCTCATAGCAATTCATCATACAGCAACAACAGGAGCAGCTCATAGCAATTCATCATATAGAAGGAGCAGCTTATAGCAACTCATCATATAACAGTAGCAACATCTCATAACAATTCATCATATAGCAGCAGCAACTCATAGAAATTCATCATATAGCAGCAGGAGGAGCAGCTCATAGCAATGCATCATATAGCAGCAGTAGCAGCTCATAGCAATTCATCGTATAACGGATCAGAATGATAATTTGGAAAAAATTCAGAGGAGATCCTCACCTTGTTGGATGAGCTCATCCTTCAACAACACCTCAAGGGCATGACCTGGGAGGAGGGGAGGGGGAATGAGGTGCCTTCTGCTGGAGTGGGGCATCGGTCGTAGTTGTGCGGTGACCGCAGGAGTAGTGCGTTGGACGGACCATAGCAGAGTAGCTGCTTAAGGCCATGAGAATGAGGGGCAGCACCAGAGGGAGGAGCAGCCAGGTAGATTTGGCCCTACCCGCCAGCCATGTAGCTTAGCTGGACAGAGCATCGTCGAGGAGCAGGCCAGATGGGACCAGTGGCGACTGCTCGCTGGAGGAACCCTCGCGCTGCAGGCAGGGGATCGAGGTAGAGGGAACGGGGAGAGGAGATGCAAGCAGGCAGGGCAATGAATGCTTGTGTGTTTGTTTTTACTTGAGGGTCAGGTGTGACGCGGGCGTGAGCAGTGGCATTTTGAGTGTAATATAGGTAGACAAAGAGTCATTTCGCTATTCCCCTTCCCTTCAATTTTTATTGAGCTTCTACCCGAAGCACCCCCTCCCCCAAAGTGAAATAAGTTAAGCCCAAGCCCATAACTCAAAAACAACTTATTTACATCTTTGATGGATTAATTTGACAATAAGCGCTGAAAAGGCGGAATAGAACTAGCCCTTAACCTGTAGTTCAATTGTGCATGCAATGATGAATGACTCATGCCTGCTATAGTGTACATTTAGGCACCATACATGGCATAACCTAATACATGTGCATTTCATTATAGAATCTGAAATATGCTATGTTTATGTTAGTTCATACGTTGCACATGATGTTTAAATGACCCTTACCTCTTGTCAGTCAAGTGATGGTCTTTAAGCCCCCTTCTATGCTTCTTTTCTTGATATGTAATTCAGTGTAGTGCAAGATTTGCTCACACATCTGTTCAATTTCTTGTTTGAATCAGCTAGTCATACTAGGATTGTTTGCTTTGATTACTTGTTGTTCTTGACCTAACAGAGCTTGTCAATGATTTAAGCACTAAGGGCTGCTATAGTGGGGGCTTGTATAACTCATAGGTGACATAAAAGTTTGGTTGTACACTAAAGTAGGCTCTCCAAGAGTACCTAGAGATCCAGTTCGAAGGTATGCCTAGTTTTTAAACAACGCACACATAGTAAATGCTCATTTCATTGTGTGCAAGAGATGTGGCATGTTTCATGATGTGGTGTTGTTTTGTTATAAACTCATCCTTTGGTGTTGTTCACAGACTGGAAAGTATGCATATTTATCTTCCAAGGAGACCATTAACTTGTTTGTGTCACCTTGCGGAGGGGGTGCAATGAAGATAAGATTGAGGATTTCCAAGTATAAGATGTTAGGAAGGAGCCTTGCAAGAGAAGGAGGAGCAGCACTGAGCCTGTTCAACCAGTTATGATAAGTCACTATATTAAAACTATCAGGACATCCTATTTGTATGACATTGTGCTTGCGTAGGGTTCTTCACCTGGAACCTAGTCATTGGGCCATTGATTAAAACTCCCTCCGCTCACTACTATATGATATTCTAACTTTTTTGTAAATCAGATGTATGTGAACACATTTTAATGTGTCTGTTCACTCATTACAGATGTAGTCTACTTTTAAATATCTAAAACATTTTATAGTAGTGAACAGTGTGAAACTGCTTCTTGCTATGGTAGAGTTATCGATGTCATAACCAAACACATATTCACATCATTGGCGTCCCCATCATTACTAGGATCTTGATTACATACTAGTCGAGATACTTCATAGTGGGCAAACAATGTACATTACTTGTTCCTTTATATAGTAAATGTAGCTAGGCCATGGGTGTTATTGAGGGGCGTGCATGTATGCCTGTTGGCAACTCAACAGTTCAATTGCTTGTTTGTTCCAGGCATAGTTAAATTGCTCTTTTCAATTGCTTTATTTGTTCTCAGTTAATGAGATGCCCAAACAATGATGCCTGATGTTGGGTACTCCATTAAATTACTTGTACTTGCGTGTATAACTATTAGTTGATATAATTAAAGACCTTACCATTTAATTACTCTGGCGAAGTGTGCCTGAAACTTTGAAGTCTATTAACCAACTATTACTGCATGAGGCTCATAATCTAGTTTATACAAGGCTAATGATTGCATAGTTTTGCTTGTTCTAGTAGGTTTGTATGTATCCCTCTCCTGTTCATTATGCTCCCTAAGACTCTAATTGAGCTACATAATGGCCAACTGCTTGCTTACTTATACGCAAGATATATATAATTGTCAGTAGCTGTGTGTGGTCTAAATTTGTAACATGTCTATTTTGGATTTGGCCCCAACATCATGCTCCTCTGGTGAGCTATGAGAGATCTCTGTATGCGGCCTGCGCAGACTACCATTTTTATATTTTTTAAAATATCATCTGCTTATGCTTCATGACGTGTAACATTATTGTTAGTCATGTTTTTCCATGTACAAAATAGTCTGCCTTGCTAGCTTCGCTGTTGTAACTATATTTTTGCCCAAGTCATGTGTACTGACAGAAACATTTCAGGATGAAGGACATCAACACAAAGATCTGAGAGCAGTGTGGCATGGCCATTACCAAATGATTATGGATTGAAATTGGAATGTGCTGATGTTCTCGAGCATCAACTAGAGGTGGCAGGACAACGTGTACGTCATCACAGCTGAGCCCATATAGTAGTGACATCTGACAAAATATCGATGCCAGCACTATCCATATATAGCTGGCGTATCGGTTATGCTGAATGTTGTGGCTAGCCGTTTTTTACTAGTGTAAGACTACTAGCTTGGGATTTGGGACCCCCTACCCAAGATATGTTGGATTCGACCCGACAGTAATCCAAGGCTATCGTGTTTCGGCTACCCTTACTCCAATGCTTTTCAAATCTAAGTGAATCATCCTCCACTACTTTCATGCCCAAATTTGATTTCTCTTATGAACATTGCTAGCAGCCTAGTTATTTCCTATTAGGAAGGGAAAAACTTAGTGTTGCTATTCTCAAATAAGGCACGACAGCACTAGATACTTTATCTACGGCGTGTATATAAAGCCTATGCCAACAGTATCTTTCAACAGGTCAGCACAGCTGGGCCCATATAGTAGTGACGTCTGACAAAATATCGATGCCAGCACTACCCATATATAGCTGGTGTACCAATTATGCTGAATGTTGTGGCTAGCCGTTTTTCCACTAGTGTGAGACTACTAGCTCAGGATTTGGGACCCCCTACCCAAGATCTGTCGGATTCGACCCGACAGTAATCCAAGGATGTCATGTTTCGGCTACCCTAACTCCAGTGCTTTTCAAATCTAAGTAAATCATCCTCCACTACTTTCCTACCCAAATTTGATTTCTCTTATGAACATTGCTAGCAACCTAGTTAGTCCCTATTAGGAAGGGTAAAACTTAGTGTTGGGGATATTACTATCAGTTGAGACCCGCCCAGGAGGGGCCGGGTCAGCTTCAATGGCGGGTTACGCAAGAAGTTCAGTAAACATTCAAGTTTGTAATTTATTAAGTCTTATAGAAGGCCCAAAGGCCTGGGGCCGGCTTAAGGCCTGATATTGTAAACCGCCACATGTAAGGAAATACTTGTACAGAAAGACAGGTAAAGAAAGTCACCGAGCCGGACACGATTATGTGCCGGCCGGGACTCTGTAGGCCACCTGGCGTCAACCCGTGTATATAAGGGGACGACCCGGTGGCGGTTTAGGGCAAGAAACAACCAAGTCGATAACCAAGCCAGCGAATTGAGCCTCTTGGAAGTCGAAACCTCAGCAATACCAATCCCAACTAGACGTAGGCTTTTACCTTCATCGTAAGGGGCCGAACTAGTATAAAACTCTCTCATGTCCTTTGTCCCGATTAACCCCTTTAAGCTTCCTAGTGCGATGGCCCTACGACTAAGTCCTTGCTCTAGGACATCTGCCGTGTCAACTCCACGACAGTTGGCGCCCACCGTGGGGCCAGCGCACGGTGGATTTGAGTTCTTGAAGGGCAACTTCGAAGTGCTCAAGGGATACGTTGTGGGCCGGATGACCAAGAGTCGTCGCGGCAAGATCGACATCAACGACGAAGGCTGGGGCCCCGAGGCCGGCTTAATCGAGTACGGGTACCGGGTCCCCTTCGGCGGAATTCATGTCTTCATTGGCCGGATCGGCGAGTCAAAGCCTGAGCCGGATGTCCACACCGACCTCATTGAAACGGCTCAGCGCGCCGGGTCCACCGTGTTCAATCCATCGTGAAGCATGCCTTCGTAGGCTGCATCCATGGCGGCGAATACTCCGAAGGATCAATCGAAGGTGGGGAGATGGCCATCTGCTCTGATACGGCATCATCAACAGGGACGGACTCGTTGTACCAACTGCAAGACGGCTTGCTCGGGGGCTGTTCCGATGGCAGCAGTATTCCGGACCCCCTTGAGCCGCCAAATTGGGTCGGAGTCTTCATGGAAGGGACGCAGCCCGGGCAGAACTCCACCGCAGCAACAGCAGCAGCCACCGGGTCAGCAGCTGCTGGGTCAGGAGACCCCGCGCGCCCGCCGGCTCAGGTTCTCATGGACCTCATGGATAAACTGACGACTCTATTAACCCCTGCGGTAGAGCCGGCGGATAAAGCCTAGCATGACGTGGAAGTGGCACGCGTGCGGGAGGAGATGGTGGAAGCTAATGAAAATTTGGCCACGGAGGAAACCTGGATGGCAACAGAACGAGCAGCTTTGGATGCTCGTGCTCAGTAGCTTCAAGCAGAAACCTTCCGGCTCTCCGTGCATCTTAACACATCAAACAAAGTCATGAGGAGGAGGCGTCAGAAAACTCATTCGCGTCTACCTCTAACACTAGATCCGAGGAATCTGTTCCATACACCCGGAGCTGGAGGGGGTAACCCGCCGGAGGCAAACCAGGTCGAGATGCCCAATGCACCGGTTCAGCCACGCACCATGGAGCCGCCGCGCATAAATACAGCTCCTCCTCATTATATATCAACACCCCTGGGTCACTTTTTGAACCCCATGGAGAACCTCATTGCGGCGTCGGCTCAATTGGCAGCTCTCCCGATGGAAGGCGACTCGCCAACAGCAATTGAAACCCGGAGGGTAAGAGAACTACTTCAGACAGCTTTGGCCCAGCAGGATGCATACTCCTACAGTCGAGACAGGATTCAATCAACTCCTCGCCCAAGCCGGAGCCCGAGTTACAGTAGGCACATGGAATCTGCAGAAATGTCAAGTAATGCTCAACGTCACAACCAGCCATATAGGTATGAGCCGGTGCGGGCTGGAGCTCTTAACTTGGAGGACCAGGAGAGGATTCGTCAAGAGGCGGAACGGGCGGCTCAGATAGCAGCAGAGCAGGCGGCTCACTAAGCCCTTCCGGCTTATCCAGCAACCTCGGTTGAGGCAGGAGTGGCTACAAGAACCGGAGGCGTATCTTGCCTGGTCCCAGCCATACGCAATGAGCGGTTGCCCAAGGATTTCAAGGGACCTCGTAAGGTGCCTAACTACACGGCTGACTTACAGCCAGGGGCTTGGATTGAGAGTTATGAGATGGCTATGGAGCTGTTGGAGGTTAGTGATGCTGCAATGGCCAAATATTTTACCATGATGTTGGATGGAACGGCTCGGACCAGGTTGAAAGGATTACCACCCAATTCCATCGGCTCATGGGCTGAGTTGAAGGCACGGTTCATCCAGAATTTTAAAGACATGTGTAAGCAGCCAATGTCGATTGTGGATCTGACCAATTGCAAGCAAGAGGATGGAGAATCTACAACCCATTGGGTGCGCCGGGTCAAGGAAATAATACATTCATCTGATAAGATGGATGCCGACTCAACAGTTTTGATGTTGGAGAAGAATTGCCGTTTTGAACCTCTGATGCAGAAGTTGGGGCGGCTTAAACGTGACTGTAATGACATGGGAACATTGATGGCGGCTCTTGTCAAGTATGCCGACTCTGATACCACCAAAGACCCAGCCTCTGATGAAGAAAAATCAATGAAGGGAAAGAAGAACGGCAATGGCAAGGGTCACCAGCATAACCCGGAAAATCAAGGAGGTAGTAAGCGTAAGGCTGATGAGTTTGTTGCTAATACTAATGCGCAGGGTGGTAATCAGCGGCGCAAGGGCAGACAACCCCCTCGATTGGGCGGGTCAGGCCCCACCCTTGAGTAGTTATTGAATGAACCTTGTCCAAAGCACGGCACCCGGGAGAAGCTAGCCACCCACTTGTGGAAGAATTGCACGATCATGAAAGCGTTTAAAAAGTCAAACGCATTTGATGGGGGTCACGGCCCGGGCGGCGGCTCAGGTGGAGGCGGCTTTCAGGGCCCGGGCGCCGGTTCAAGCGGAGGAGGTTTTCTTGGTCAGGGACATCCCGGTCATCAGGGAGGTTATAATCAGCAACACAACCAAGGGAATCAACAGCAGCAACAATCCGGCTATCAGAGCAACCCGAAGCAGTTGAGTAGCGGACAATATCATGTCTTTACTACCAGTTTATGTAAGAGAGACCAGAAACTCCACAAGAGGGATGTCAATGCTGTTGAACCGGCAATCCCACGTTATCTACGCTGGTCGGAGCAGCCTATTGTGTGGAGCAGAGAGGATCACCCGCCCCGGGTTGATAATCCGGGTCACTTGGCTTTGGTAGTGGCACCTCAGGTTGGTGGGTACAAGTTTACTAAGGTAATCATGGAAGGATGCAGTAGCATCAACATCCTTTACTATGAGATGTTCCGCCGGATGGGATTGACGGATAAAAATCTTAAACAATCCAACACTGTTTTTCATGGTGTAGTACCCGGTAAGTCGGCATACCCAGTTGGTAAGATCGAGCTGGAGGTAGCCTTTGGGGATGAGTATGACTCCAGGGCAGAAAAATTAACCTTTGAAGTGGTTAAGATCAAAAGCCCATATCATGCTCTGTTTGGGCGACCGGCTTATGCCAAGTTCATGGCTCGGCCGTGTTACATGTATTTGCAGCTCAAGATGCCGGGTCACAAGGGCACCATTACAATCCATGGGAGCCGGAACATCGCCTTGGAATGTGAAGAGGGGGATGCTGCTTATGCTGAATCTGTTTGTGCAATAGAGGAGTTGAAATTCTACAAGGATCATGTTGACCCGGCGGACATGACGTCATTAAAGAAACCAATAGAGCATGAGCCGGAGTTAAAGTTCAAATCGGCTGATGACACTAAGATGGTTGACTTTGTGCCTGGCGATTCATCCAAACAGTTCATCATCAGCGCAAACTTGGATCTGAAATAGGAAAGCGCGCTCATCGAGTTCATCCGTGAGAACCGGGACATCTTTGCATGGAAACCTTCAGACATGCCGGGTGTCCCAAGGGAACTCGCTGAGCACACTCTTAATATCAATCCAAAGTTCAAACCTGTCAGACAGTTTCTTCGCCGGTTCAATGAAGAAAGGCGCAAGGCCATTGGAGAAGAGGTGGTCGGCGCTTGGCGGCCGGGTTCATTGTGGAGGTCTTCCACCCAGAATGGTTAGCTAACCCGGTGCTCGTGCTAAAAAGAATGGCACCTGGCGTATGTGTGTGGATTACACAGATTTAAACAAAGCCTGTCCGGCTGATCCTTTTGCTCTTCCCCGTATTGATCAGATCATCGATGCTACGACAGGTTGTGCACGGTTGAGTTTCTTAGATGCTTACTCCGGGTATCATCAGATTAAGATGGCAGTCAAGGATCAAGAGAAGACAGCGTTTATAACTCCTTTTGGGGCTCTCTGCTATGTGTCTATGCCTTTTGGGCTCAAGAGTGCTCAGGTGACTTACCAACGGTGTGTGCAGAATTGTCTTCATGATCAAATTGGGCGCAATGTTCATGCCTATGTGGATGATATAGTAGTGAAGTCCAGGGAAGAGGAAACCTTGGTCACAGACTTGAAAGAGACTTTTGATAATCTTCGGATTTACAAGATGATGCTTAACCCGGCCAAATGTGTTTTTGGAGTGCCAGCCAACAAGCTTTTGGATTTTCTGGTGTCGAACCGAGGTATTGAAGCTAACCCGGAGAAGATCAAGGCAATTACATCCCTGGCCAAACCAACCTGCGTCAATGATGTTCAATGACTGGCGGGTCATGTGGCTGCTTTGAGCCGGTTCATAAGCCGGTTAGGGGAAAAGGCTATGCCTATGTATCAGTTGATGAAGAAAATAGATGTGTTTGTTTGGAGTGATGCTGCGAACGCCGCTTTTGAGGATCTGAAGGCACAATTGGCTGAGCCGCCGGTCCTAGCCGCTCCAATTGAGAAAGAGCCGCTATTGTTATACGTAGCTGCCAACTCACGGGCTGTCAGCGTGGCTATGGTGGTAGAGCGCAAGGAGGCTGGCAAAGAGCAACTGGTTCAGCGGCCAGTTTATTATGTCAGTGAAGTGCTAATTGAGTCTAAGCAATGATATCCACATTGGCAGAAGCTTGTTTATGGGGTGTTCATGGCATGCCGGAAGCTTAAGCCGGAAGCTAAGTTCACTAAATGGGTTGAGGCGGAGCCTGTGAGTAAGTGTGATGCAGCCACGGCGGTTCAGTTCATGAAGAAAATAATCTTCCGTTTCGGTTTTCCACGCAGTATTATCACAGACAATGGCACTAATCTGTCCCAAGGGGCTATGGAAGAGTTTTGTCAGCGAGAGCACATCCGGCTTGATGTTTCTTCTGTAGCTCATCCTCAATCCAATGGTCAAGCTGAGAGAGCCAATCAGGAAATTCTAAAAGGGCTAAAACCCCGGCTTATGGTTCCTTTACAGTGAACGCCGGGTTGTTGGGTAGAGGAGTTGCCTTCAGTGTTATGGAGCATCAATACTACACCCAACAGGTCTACGGGTTACACACCCTTCTTCATGGTTTATGGGGCAGAAGCAGTATTGCCCAGTGACATCCGTCATGACTCGCCCCGCGTGGCGGCTTATGTTAAGGCTAACAATGAAAAAGCCAGGCAGGATGCGCTTGACTTATTGGATGAAGAAAGAGACTTAGCAGCAGCACGGTCAGCAATCTATCAACAGGACATGCGTCGTTATCACAGCCGCCGGGTTAAGACCAGGACTTTTTAGGAAGGCGACTTGGTGCTCCGGCTCATCCAAGATCTTTCAGATGCACACAAGTTATCCCCACCTTGGGAAGGACCCTTTCTGGTCAGCAAAAATTTAAACAACGGGTCTTACTACCTCATTGACGTTCGAGAGCACGCAGACTCACGTAAGTCAGAAGTGGAGACCCGCCGGCCGTGGAACATTGCTCAACTTTGGCCATATTATACCTGAGCCACCGGCTCTCATCATGTACATACGTTCATGTTGTATATACGATGATAAGCAATAAAGTAAGACCATCAGTCTCTTTTTCTTTTCAAAGATTATGCATTTTTATTATTTTTCACAAATGACTATTAAGGAGCTGATCATATTTGAATCAAGTTTAACCTTTTCTACTCCGGCTTATGATCGTATCCGAATCTAGCTGTAAATCTTATGGTCACTTGGGGGCCTCCTGTTCAAACATAGGTCATATGCGAACCAAAGAGAACATAGCTGTCGTAACCCTCTTGATCGGCTCAAGGCCAAACTCACTTGGGGGCTTCTTGATCGTATCCGAATCATAGCTTAACCCCTTTTGAGCCAACTTGGATCGTATTCGAATCAGGGTCGTTAAAAACCTCTCAAGGTCATTTGGGGGCTTCCTATTCAAACATAGGTCGTATTCGAACCAAAGAGAACATAGCTGTCGGTACCCTCTTGATCAGCGGAACGCCAAAGCCACTGGGGGCTATATGGTCGTATTCGAACCTTAGCTTAACCCTTTTGGTCCGGTTTACTGATCGTATTCGAATCAGAAACCCCCAATCTTTTGAATACAGAGTTAAAATTATGTTTGTTGCTTGCCTTTGAGTTTTTGCTGTTTCAATATTACAAATGAGTTAGCCTGGTTTTGTTCGTCGGCTCAATTATTAGATAGCACAGCCGCCCGAGTTGTTCAAACTGGTGGTCTAAGGATCTAAAGGTACGAGCAACTGTGATATGATTACTGAATATTCAAGGATTATTAACTTTCATACATATTGAATTATCAAGTTCGTCACCTGGGTTATTTGAGCCGGCGGCCTAAGAATCCACAAGGACAAGGTATAATTCTTATTTACACGTGCTTACCGGCTGCGTTACTTTAAGAGTTAGTATTAACCCTTATCCTTTATTTGTATTTGTCTCTGTTCTTTGAGGGGGAGATACGAGTTGTAAAAGAGGTGTTTAAGCCCAGTTGTTTCTAAACCGCCTTGCCAGGCCTTTGTTTTTTCCTTGCGTTCACAGGAACAGAGTTTAAACATTGCAGAGACAAGCACTAAATGAGGCATAAGAAAAGCATTAAAACATTGGCACCCGGAAGCACAGATTCACATAGAAGTGTTTTATGCGCGATGGCATAAGCAGACATACGGTGTTTTTAGCAGCTAAGCTATTACAAGGCTTTCTAAAGCCCATGAAGATGATCATTGTCCTTCCCTCACCAGTTCAACATCTTGAATCTGCTGGAAGTTGGGTTTTGACCAGTCATAGCCGTTCATGGTGACAAATTCAGCTTCGTCATCAATCAGGCCAACCGGATCAACTTCCGGGGCAAATGTGTCTTCTCTCACCGGTGGGATCAAGTCGGTTACTTTATAGGAAGGAGGGGCCATCTTCTTATTCTCATTATCAAAACCCGGTTGATACTTGTCCACATTGGTATCATCTCCAAGGCTAGTCGCCTGAGGCCGGACTTCATGGACGTAGGCTATAAAGTCATCCTGATCAAAAGGATACCCGTCCTCCTTCACGGTAGGATAACCTCTTGCCACATCTGCCGGGTCTAGATCTGGTACCCAAGCCTTGGAGCGGCTTAGGCCAGTCAATGCTCCGGCTCGCGCGCAGGAGCATTTCACCTCTTGGAATCTGGCAGGGAGAATGGACAGCTTCTTCAAGACATCACTGATCCGGTTAGACCCTTGATTAGTAGGAGAGATGGCATCTAGAGCTCGTTGTGCGCAGATATACAATTGTGCAGTTAAAGTGTACACGGCTTTCATCTTAATCAACGGGTCTTGGTTTAGATTCTTACTTCGTGGACCTACATGCATTTTTCAGTCAGTTGACGGATCATATTCCGGTTTGACAAGAAACACATATGAAAGATCAAATCAAGAAGCTTACCAAAGATAGCAGCGACCATCTGAGACACCCGGCCTTTTAAGCTGTTTAGTTCGGTTGAAATTTCCTTCAGAGCTGTTTCGGCTGTCTCAGCTCGCCGGGTCAGGAGTATCTTCTCATCTGCCCATGTTTTCTCTTTGACAACAAAGTCGGTCTTCAACTTCTCTGTTTCAGAAAGGCTTATTTGCAGTTGGGAGGTGGAAGACTTAATTTCTGATTCCTGGTTCGCTAGCCAGGTCTTTATATCAATCAATTGGGAGTTCAGTTCAGACAATGCATTCTGTGAAAACATTCAGATAAATCAAGACTTGTTTTCAAATTCCAGTATCCAATTTAAAGACTCAAGTCTCAAGTGCTTTATGAATAAACCACTTGACACTTGGGGGCTAATGTATGTAAAATCAAATTTTTATGACTCTACCAACATATTTGAAGTCCCAAGTCCTTTACAAAGTAACAACACTTGGCACTTGGGGGCTAATGCACGCAGTTCAGCAAGTTTTTCAAGTTTAAACCAAAGTGTTAAGTATTTTGAAGGTGGTTTTCACTCTAAAAGTACCTATTCATTAATGCTCAAAATAAACCGGTCCTTGGGGACTATGGGTCAAGTTTTGTTTCTATCAGGCAATGATTCAGAGGTAAAAGTCTTGGCCTATATTTTAAGTCTACAGGTTATTCTGTTTCTCTCATAAAGCTGAAGACTTGGGGGCTGAAGGAATATTGGTAAACCGGAAGTAACATACCTCATACTTCAACTGAAGTTGCTTGACCATCTCAATCTCAGACTCACGACTGGAGTGGACATGGCTGAGATGGCCAGATAAGATATCACTGGCATTGAGACGGTCATAGTTGGCGATATCAAAGCGAACCTTCTGCCGTTCCAATGCTTCTTGCTTTGCTGTGCACCGAGCCAACACTGTTGGATTCCCCGGCTCAACAAAGCGGCTCCCAGTAATTTGAACATCTGGAGCATGTGGAGATGGCGGGTTGGTTGCGTTTGATGGTCCGGTTGTAGAAGGATTGATAGTGGTGTTATCAAGAGACGGCTCCAGAGGATTTGCTTCACTGATAATTGGCGGGTCTTCCGAGGCGTCAGTTAATGGAGAAGGCGGCCTAGCCGGGTCAGATGCTAGTACTGGCGGGTCTTCCGTTTGTTTTGTTACCCTCGCTTTCTTGGACTTAGCCTGACCGCTAAACAAAATATATATATATATATATATATATATATATTGCAGACAGTCAGCATCAAAGGTACAATTGATCAACCCGGAAGAAAAAAGGATCTCTGATTACCCAGGAGCAGTCTTGAAAGCTGGAAACTGTGTTTGTGATGAATCGCCCGAAGAGCGAGACACCTCCTAAGTAAAACAAAGGAGTTAAAAGGAATACAATGAGCAGGATTCATCAAAACCAGTTAAGGGTAGTAATAAGTAAACCTCGTTCGGACGTTTCCGAGGGGTCTGTTGAAGGTCGACAGTCGGTTCACCTTCAATCTCAGCTTCACGACGGATTTCATGCTGCTGCTTTTTCAAATGAAAGTTGGGATCCAAGTAAGCTAAGGGGTTAGAGAACCTTACTTTATGGATCACTCGTCGAACTTTGTGTCTTGGTCAGGGCTCTAAGTCAGAGGAAATGATAGTTACCTCTGCTTCCCCGGCTTGGCTAGCCCTAGTGTCATCCTGGTAAGGATCAGTATCAATAAGATTGTTAAAAAGTTGGCCAAGGGAATCAAGGGCTACCTCCGAGTCAGACAAGCCATCAAGCTTCATTAAATCCTCAGCAGTAGTTTTCTTCTTCTTCTTTGATTTCCGGGTTGTCTTCTTGGTGTTCATAACGGCGGCTTTCGCCTTCTTGGCAGCTCCGTGGTCATATTTTGCCTTCCAGAAGTCAGAATTGGCCTCTAAAGACAAGAAGAAAGATCAGTATTAAGTACTAATAGCTGGGCAAAACACGAAGAAAAAGAGATCAGAATGTACTTACTTCTGGCGCCGGATTAATCTTGCAGAAGGGACTCAACCCAACAATACTGCAATCCTCGTACTTCCCACTTACCAAAAGGGTTGACATCGAAACAATATCTTCTTCGGTGAGATCAACTGAGCTGTGATGAAGAGAGTTGTTCGGGCTTCCGTCATATTCATACATCAGTTTGGATCGACGACCTAATGGAATAACCCGCCATGAGATCCAGCAGTGGGTCAGATCTACTCTGGTTAAGCCATTGCCCAACAAAGCATTGATTCTTCTGATGGAGGGGAGTAGCCTCTTACGTTCAGCAATAGTGAGCTTATCCGGAAGGGTGAACTTGGAGTCAAGACGACCGGGGCGGTAACCCGGCAGAGGCTTCTCGTTTGCTGGAGAAATATCCTGACAATAAAACCAAGTTTGGTTCCAGTCTTTTGGGTGACTCGATAAGACGATAAGAGGGAAAACAGCACCCTGGCAACACTGAACTGAAATGCCTCCAAGTTCTAAGCTAGGACCATTGTTGCATTCGTTCTGCCGGTTTAGGTAAAAGTACTCCCTAAACAGCTCTACGGTGGGCTCTTGCTGAAGATACACCTCACAGAGTACTTGGAAGTTGCAAATGTTGGAAATGGAATTGGGTCCAAGGTCCTGAGGGTGGAGTTTGAAAAAATAAAGGACCTCTCTGAAGAATTTTGAACCGGGCGGTGAGAAGCCATGATTCATGTGCTCAGTGAAGACAATCACTTCTCCGTTTTCTGGATTGGGGCGTTCTTCCTCCGGGTCAGGAGCACGATAAGACATGACATTCTTCGAAGGCAGAAACCCAATGATGAAGAACTCTTTTAACCGTTCCTCGGTTATGGACGAAGGGACCCAGTTACAGACGGTGGGTGTCTTTGACGGCATGATGTCCAGAGAACTAAAAAATATATAACAACATGCCGGCTCAGCCTACGGTCAGTTATAAAACAAGTAATGGCGGTTTAAACTAAGGGCTAATGACATATAAGGAAAAGAGAGCCGGTGCGGTAAACCGCCATGATTATAGATTCTTTCAGAAGGTGGATTCAGCTAAGTGTTGGGACAAACAAGTTTCTCAAAGTGATTGATATTATTTCAGATCAGAAGGCTGTTTCAAAAAGGAAAATATTCTAGACGTAAAAACCTAGTACAGATGAGTTCGACGATGAAAGTGCAACTATCCCTAGGTGGTTTTGGTAATTCATAACAACATATAGCTCATTGAGCTAATGCTATTCCAAGATAATTATTTCAGGAAAGCTCAATGATTGGCATGGCATGGATGTGAAAGTGGAACCCTCAAAATGCTAAGGACAAAGGATTGGCTCAAGCTCAAAAGCTCAAGACTCTTCATTTTATATTTTAGTGATCCAAGATCACATTGAGTCTTTAGGAAAAGCCAATACTATCAAGGAGGGATGAGGTGTTGCTTAATGAGCCTCTTGCTTCATGTGCTTAGTGATATGCTCCAAAACCCTCAACTACTTTCCCATATCCACATATGACCTAAACCCTAAGCCAAACTCGGTCCTACCGATTCTTCCTATCCGGCGCCACCGAGTTTTCATTTGTCATTAGCCACTGCCAAACCCTAGCAATTCGGTTCTACCGATAGGGATATCGGTCTCACCGAGATGGGGTTGCAAACTCTCTGTTTCCCTTTCGTAACTTTTCGATCTCACCGAAAGAGCGAATCGGTCCCACCGAGATTGCAATGTAAATTCAGTGTTTCCCCTTTGTAACTTTTCGGTCTCACCTAAAGAGCAAATCGGTCCCACCGAGTTTGCCTGACCAACTCTCTGGTTAGCTAATTACCAAATTCGGTCTCACCAAGTTTGTGTAATCGGTCTCACCGAGATTACGTTATGCCCAAACCCTAACCATATCGGTCCTACCGAGTTGCATGTCAGTCCCACCGAAAATATCTAACGGTCACTAGGTTTACATTTTCGGTCCGACCGAGTTTGTTGATTCGGTCCCACCGAGATTGGAAAACTGTGTAACGGTTGGATTTTGTGTGGAGGCTATATATACCCCTCCACCTCCTCTTCATTCGAGGAGAGAGCCATCAGAACACATACACCATTCCAACTCATATGTTCTGAGAGAGAACCACCTACTCATGTGTTGAGACCAAGACATTCCATTCCTACCATATGAATCTTGATCTCTAGCCTTCCCAAGTTGCTTTCCACTCAAATCTTCTTTCCACCAAATCCAAATCCTATGAGAGAGAGTTGAGTGTTGGGGAGACTATCATTTGAAGCACAAGAGCAAGGAGTTCATTACCTACACACCATTTGTTACTTCTTGGAGAGTGGTGTCTCCTAGATTGGCTAGGTGTCACTTGGGAGCCTCCGACAAGATTGTGGAGTTGAACCAAGGAGTTTGTAAGGGCAAGGAGATCGCCTACTTCGTGAAGATCTACCGCTAGTGAGGCAAGTCCTGTGTGGGCGATGGCCATGGTGGGATAGACAAGGTTGCTTCTTCGTGGACCCTTTGTGGGTGGTTGCTTCTTCGTGGACCCTTCGTGGGTGGAGCCCTGTGTGGACTCGCGCAACCGTTACCCTTGGGTGGAGCCCTGTGTGGACTCGCGCAACCGTTACCCTTCGTGGGTTGAAGTCTCCATCAACGTGGATGTAGGATAGCACCACCTATTCGAACCACGGGAAAAACATCCGTGTTTCCAATTGCGTTTGAATTCTCCAAACCCTTCCCTTTGCATTCTTGCAAGTTGCATACTTTACTTTCCGCTGCCAATATACTCTTTGCATGCTTGCTTGAATTATGTGATGATTGCTTGAATTGTCCTAAAATAGCTAAAATCTGCCAAGAACTAAAATTGGGAAAAGGTTAAGTTTTTATTTGGTCAAGTAGTCTAATCACCCCCCTCTAGACATACTTTCGATCCTACAGACGATTATAAAGAAACATCTATACAGGTAAACGGGATCTACTGATATAAAAAATGAATACCAAACAGCTACCACGGGAGTTAGATCTCTTCTTTGGATCAAAAGAAGTTGCGGAGAATATCTACAGATGATCCATGGCAAACAGGTGAAGAACACTGAAGAACTTGCAAACCAAGAACAGATCTGGGTGTGTGAGGGAAGAAAACTTACGAGACGCAAGTCTACCGCGAAGAGTCGTTGCGTCCTCTGGTCGGACTCAGGGTAATGCAGAGGCCAAGCTTGACGACGACGATGAGAGTTGCGGCGGTAGCGGAGCTCGAGCAGCGACGGAGGTTGCGAGAGGAAGAAGATGAGGAAGAAAGGAGAATGGGAAGGACCGGCCGCGTGCCTATTTATAAGGGCAGATGCGAACAGGCGGGCACGAAAATCAAGGAGACCCAATAATAATTATCCAACTGAACAGACGCCTCGATTCTCAGAAGGTATTAAAAAATGAAAGATCCGTTGTAAGATGACATCATGAAGGTTTTTTGTGTTTTCAAAAGATGATGTCACGGCGGGTTACAGAAGTCTTTAGACAGAGGATGGACTCTGACTAAGTATTGAAGATTGACAAAGAACAAAGTTCAAAGTCAACCTGGGGCCTAATGTTGGGGATATTACTATCAGTTGAGACCCGCCCAGGACGGGCCGGGTCAGCTTCAATGGCAGGTTACGCAAGAAGTTCGGTAAACATTCAAGTTTGTAATTTATTAAGTCTTATAGAAGGCCCAAAGGCCTGGGGCCGGCTTAAGGCCTGATATTGTAAACCGCCACATGTAAGGAAATACTTGTACAGAAAGACAGGTAAAGAAAGTCACTGAGCCGGACACGATTATGAGCCGGCCAGGACTCTGTAGGCCACCTGGCGTCAACCCGTGTATATAAGGGGACGACCCGGTGGCGGTTTAGGGCAAGAAACAACCAAGTCGATAACCAAGCCGGCGAATTGAGCCTCTTGGAAGTCGAAACCTCAGCAATACCAATCCCAACTAGACGTAGGCTTTTACCTTCATCGTAAGGGGCCGAACTAGTATAAAACTCTCTCGTGTCCTTTGTCCCGATTAACCCCTTTAAGCTTCCAAGTGCGAGGGCCCTACGACTAAGTCCTTGCTCTAGGACATCTGTTGTGTCAACTCCACGACACTTAGTGATGTTGTTCTCAAATAGGGCGCGGCAGCACTAGGTACATTATCTATGGCTTGTATATAAAGCCTACGCCAGCAGTATCTTCCAGCTGGTCTGCACAGGTGGGCCCATATAGTAGTGATGTGTGACAAAATATCGATGCCAGCACTACCCATATATAGCTAGCATACCAATTATGCTGAATGTTGTGGCTAGCCATTTTTCCACTAGTGTCGTGGAATTGTCACGGCAGATGTCCTAGAGCAAGGACTTAGTCGTAGGGCCATCGCACTAGGAAGCTTAAAGGGGTTAATCGGGACAAAGGACATGAGAGGGTTTTATACTAGTTCGGCCCCTTATGATGAAGGTAAAAGCCTACGTCTAGTTGGGATTGGTATTGCTGGGGTTTCGATCACCAAGAGACTCAACTCGCCGGCTTGGTTATCGACTTGTTGTCTCTTGCCCTAAGCCGCCACCGGGTTGTCCCCTTATATACATGGGTTGACGCCTGGTGGCCTACAGAGTCCCGGCCGACTCATAATCGTGTCCGGCTCGGTGGCTTCCTTTACATTCCTTTCTTTACAAGTCTTTCCTTACATACGGCGGTTTACAATATCGGGCCTTAAGCCACCTCCAGGCCCTTGGGCCTTCTATAAGGTTTAATAACCTATCGTCTTGAATGTTTACTGGGCTTCTTTCGTAACCTACCATTGGGGCTGACCCGGCCCCTCCTGGGCAGGTCATAACTGATAGTAATATCCCCAACATTAGGCCCCAGGTTGACTTTGAATTTCATTCTTTATCAATCTTCAATACTTATACAAAAATCCATCTTCTTATCTTCGTTAAAGTTTTCGTAACCCGCCGTGACGACATCTCTTGAAAACGCAAAGAACTCTCATGACATCATATCCCAACAGATCTTTTATCTTTAATGCTTCCCGAGAATCGAGGCGTCTGTGTAGCTAGATAACCATTATTCGGCTCTCCTCAATTTTTGCGCCCGTCTGTTCACATCTTTCCTTATAAATAGGCACGCCTCGGCCTTCTCATTCTCCTCTCTCGCTCTGTCTTCTTCCTCTCGCGCACCCCCTGCTACTCGAGCTTCGTCGCCGCCGCGCTTCACCTCCGTCTCCGTCGACGTTGGCCGCCGCATCAACCTGAACTGATCCAGAGAACAGCGGCGATCTCCGCAGAAGACCTGTGACTGTAAGTTCTCTTCTTTTCACTTCTCAAATCCGCACTTAGGATTTCCAGATTCTTTCGTGTTCTTCCGAGTTCATCGCAGTCCCTCGTAGTTTTTCCACTGCAGGCCTCTTCTTGATCCCAAAATATATATATATATATATATATATATATATATATATATATGCTCGTGCGGTAGTGTTCTTGTGCCTTTTCTTGATCCACAGATCCATTTCTCTGTTTCAAAGGCTGCATTAGAACTTACATACTCTTCTGCGCTGAACTTTTTTAGGTCTAGAATTTTTTTCATTTTGAATAGACATTTGATCTGGAATAATACCAAACAATTTAGGAAACTTGTTTGTCTCAACACTTAGCTGAAATTGCCTTCTTCAAATATCTGTAGTCATGGCAGCTTATCATGCCGGCTTAGTTTTCCTTATATGTCATTAGCCCTTAACTAAGCCGCCATTACTTGTTTGCATCTTCATCACTTAACTATCAATCTCACCATTAAACTGAACCGGCATATTGCTTTTCTTTTCAGTTCTTCTTTGCCCATCATGTCGTCCAAAACACCAACCATCTGTAACTGGGTTTCCTCAACCGTAAATGAAGAACGTTTGAAAGAGTTCTTCACCATAGGATTTCTGCCAGCGAAAACTGTCATGTCTTACCGTGCCCCTGACTCGGAAGAAGAACGGCCCAACCCAAGAGACGGCGAAGTGATCGTTTTCACTGACCATATGAATCGTGGCTTCACACCGCCCGGCTCAAAGTTCTTCAGAGAGGTCCTCCACTTTTTCAAGCTCCATCCTCAAGATACCGGGCCTAATTTCATATCTAACATCTGTAACTTCCAAGTACTCTGTGAAGTATATCTTCAACAAGAGCCAACCGTGGAGTTGTTTAGAGAATACTTTTATCTGAACCGGCAGAACGAGTGCACCAATGGCCTTAGCTTAGAGCTTGGAGGCATATCAATTCAGCGCCGGCAGGGTGCCGTCTTCCCCCTCATTGTCTTACCAAGTCACCCAAAGGACTGGAACCAGACTTGGTTCTACTGCCAGGACACTTCACCAGCAAACGAGAAGCCACTGCCGGGTTATCGCCCCGATCATCTTGACTCCAAGTTCGCGCTTCCTGATAAGCTTACTGTCGCTGAACGCAAGAGGCTGCTACCATCCATCAAAAGGATCAATGCTCTGTTGGGGAACGGGTTAACTGGAGTTGATCTGACCCGCTGCTGGATCTCATGGTGGGTCAGCCCTTTGAGCCGCCGGTCAAAGCTGATGTATGAGTATGGTGCAGGCCCGGATGACTCTCTTCGTCACAGCCCCGTTCAATTGACAGAAGAAGGTATTGTCTCAATGTCAACTCTTCTGGTGAACGGGAAATACGAAGATTCCAGTGTCATCGGGTTAAACCCCTTCTACCAGCTTAACCCTGTGCCAGAAGTAAGGATATTGTTATTTCTCTCCTTTGTATTTTCCCAGCTGTATTGTTTTAATACTTGCCTGACTCTTTATCTTGTTTTTACCTGTCCGCAGGCCAACTCTGACTTCTGGAAAGTTAAGTATGACCACGAGGTTACCAAGAAAGCGAAAGCCGCCACCATAAACGCCAAGAAAACGACCCGGAGGTCGAAAAAGAAGAAAAATAGCACTGCTGAAGATTTGATGAAGCTTGATGATACATCTGATTCAGAGGTAGCCCTTGATTCCCTTGGCCAATTTTTTAACAATCTTATTGACACTGATCATTACCAGGATGACACTGGGGCTAGTCAGGCTGTGGAAGCAGAGGTAACTATCATTTCCTCCGACTCAGAGCCCTTGCCAAGACAAAAAATTCGACGAGTGATCCGTAAAGTAAGGTTTTCTAACCCTTTATCTCACTTGGATCCCACCTTTCATTTGAAAAAGCAGCAACATGAAAGCCGCTGTCAGGCTCGGACTGAAGATGAGCCGGCTGCCATTCTTCAACAAACTCCTCAGAAGTGCCCGAATGAGGTTCACTTCTTTCTGTCTTTAACTTTGTTTAATGGATCCTTTCCCTTGCCTTACTTTTAACTTTGTTTTATCTTTTCAGGAGGTGTCTCTCTATTCTAGCGACTCATCGCAGACGCAATTTCCGGCCTTCAAGACTGCCCCTGGGTAAAAAATCCTCCTTTTCCGGTTTGTTCAAATTGTATCTTTATACTGACAATCCTGCAACATTTCTCTTAGTGGCCAAGCTAAATCCAAGAAGGCAAAGGCAGCTAAACCGGCAGAAGACCCGCCGATGCTTGCATCTGACCCGGCCAGGCCATCTTCTCCATTAACTGACGCTCCAGAAGACCCGCCTGTTGATGCAGAAGCAAACCCTCCTGAGTCGTTGTTTGATGAGACCATTGTAAACCCTTCCGCAACTGGACCATCAAGCTCAGCCTACCCGCCATCACCGTCTGCCCAAGACGTTCAGATCATCGAGAGCCATTTTATTGAGCCGGGGAATCCAACCGTGCTGGCTCGGTGTACCACGAAACAAGTGGCATTGGAGAGGCAAAAAGTGCGCTTTGACATTGCCAATTACGACCATTTAAATGCCAATGATATTTTATCCGGCTATCTCAGCCACATGCACTCCAGTCGCGACTCTGAGATCGAAATGGTCAAACAGTTGCAGCTGAAATATGAGGTATGTTCTTCTGGCTTATCTATATTCCTTCAGCCCCCAAGTCTTCAGATTATGAGACAACCAGAATGATCTGTAGACTTTAGCATATAGGCCAAGACCTTCAGCTTTGATTTTCTTGAGTTCAATAAAATAGAACAAAACTTCACCTGTAGTCCCCAAGGGCCGGTTCTTTTTGATCATAAATGAGTCGGTACCTTAAATTGTTTTGTACCGTATTCAAAGAACTTAATATTCCGGCTTAACCTTGAGAAACTTGCTGAACTGCATACATTAGCCCCCAAGTGCCAAGTGCTGTTACTTTGTATGGTACTTGGGACTTAAAGTATGTCTTTAGAGTCATAAAAATTTGATTTGGCATACATTAGCCCCCAAGTGTCAAGTGGTTTTTTGTAAAGTACTTGAGACTTGAATCTTGATTTTTGAACTTGAAGCAAAATCTTGGCTCATCTGAATGTTTTGCAGAATGCCTTATCTGAATTGAACTCGCAATTGACTAATGCGAAGACCCGGCTAGCAAGTCAGGAGGCAGAAATCAAATTTGCTAACTCCAAGCTGCAAATAAGTCTCTCTAAGACGGAAAATTTAAAGACCAGCTTCGCTGCCAAGAAGAAAACCTGGCAAGAGGAAAAAATGCTTCTGACCCAACGCGCTGAGAAGGCCGAAACAGACCTTGAAGAGATTTCAATAGAGCTGAACGGTTTAAAGGGTCGGGTGTCTCAAATGGTGGCTGCCATCTTTGGTAAGCCGTCCGACTTTAATTTTGTGTGCTTTTTGCTGATCTGGAGTATAAGCCGCCAGCTGACTTTGTGTATAAAATATGTGCAGGCCCACGAAGCAAAAATCTGAGCCAAGATCCTTTGATTAAACTGAAGGCATTGTATACTTTGGTAGAACAACTGTATATTGGCGCACAGCGGGCAATTGCCGCCATCTCTCCTGCCAATCAAGGACCCAACCGGCAGAGCGACGTCCTGAAGAAACTGCCAATCCTGCCTACCAGATTTCAAGAAGTGAAACGCTCCTATGCGCGGGCCGGGGCTTTGACTGCCCTGAGCCGCTCCAAGGCTTGGGTGCCAGACCTAGACCCGGCGGACGTGGCCAGAGGCTATCCCACCATGAAGGAAGACGGATATCCCTTTGAGCAGGATGACTTCATGGCTTGCGTGCGCAGAGTCCGGCCTCAGGCAACTACCCTTGGAGATGATACCAATATTGACAAATATCAGCCGGGTTTGGATGCTGAAAATAAGAAGATGGCGACTCCCTCGTACAAGGTGACGGACTTGATCCCGCCTGTAAGAGAAAATACATTTGCCCCGGAAGTTGACCCGGTAGGCCTGATCGACGATGAAGCAGAATTCGTTGCCGTGAATGGTTTTGACTGGTCAAAACCCAGCTTCCAGCCAACAGAGGGCACTGACCCGGCGAGGGAGGAATAATAACCATCTTCATTGGCTTATAAAAAGTCGTGTAATAGGTTAGTTGTGAAAACACTGAATACCTTGCTTCCATCGTGCATAAAACACTGTATGTGACTTCATGTTTCCTGATGGCAATATATGCATTATATTTGATGATTATTTCTGCAACACTTTAAATCTGTTCCCTGTAGAGACAAGAAAAGACTAGCTTGGCGGCTTAGAACCGAACGGTTTAAAACACCCGGCTTATATCCAATATGTTTATCATAATAGAAAACAGAAAGCAGATATGAATAAAGGACAAGGGCTGAAACTAACTCTTTAGTTAATGCAGCAGGCAATTATATATAAATAACAACCACACTTGTACCATTGATCCTTAGACCACCGGCTGGAGTAACCTGGGTAATGAAGTCGATAACTCAATCTTTCTGAGAAATCAATACCTTTGAATACTTCAATGATCGTCATACCTTGGTAGCGATGTTGTCAAATAGACAAACCGGCGAAGAAGATCATGCTAATTATTTGCAACAAGAAACTCAAAGGCAAATAAAAGTTAACAAGTATGATTTGACCTTATGTTTAAAGGTTGGTGGCTTCTGATTCGAATACGATCAGTAAATTAGACCAAAGGGGTTAAGCTAAGGTTTGAATACGACCATATAGCCCCCAGTGGCTGTGGCGTTACGCCAATCAAGAGGGTACCGATAGCTATGTTCTCTTTGGTTCGAATATGACCTATGTTTGAACAGGAAGCCCCCAAATGACCTTGAGAGGTTTTTAATGACCCTGATTCGAATACAATCCAAGTCGGACCCAAAAGGGGTTAAGCTATGATTCGGATACGATCAAGAAGCCCCCTAGTGAGTTTGGCCTTGAGCCGATCAGGAGGGTTACGACAGCTATGTTCTCTTTGGTTCGAATACGGCCTATGTTTGAACAGGAAGCCCCCAAATGACCTTGATAATTGCAGCTAGATTCGAATACGATCATAAGCCGGACCAAAAAAGCTTAGACTTGATTCAAATATGATCAGCTCCTTAATAGTCATTTGAGAATAAGAAATAACAAAGATGCATAATATTTGAAAAGAAAAGAAACCTATGGTCTTACGTTATTACTTATCATGGTATATACAATGTTAAAGTATGTACATGATGAGAGCCGGTAGCTCAGGTGTAGTATGGCCGAAGTTGAGCAATGTTCCATGGCCGGCGGGTCTCCTCCTCCGACTTACGTGAATCTTTGTGTTCTCGAACGTCAATGAGGTAATACAACCCATTGTTTAAGTTCTTGCTGACCACAAAGGGTCCTTCCTAAGGTGGGGATAGCTTGTGCGCATCTGACAGATCCTGGATGAGCCAGAGCACCAAGTCGCCTTCTTGAAAAGTCCTGGATTTGACCCGGCAGCTGTGATAACGGCGCAGGTCCTATTGATAAATTGCTGACCGAGCCGCTGCTAAGTCTCTTTCTTCATCCAACAAGTCAAGTGCATCCTGTCTGGCTTGTTCATTATTAGCTTCAACATAAACCGCCACACGGGGCGAGTCATGACGGATGTCATTAGGCAACACTGCTTCTTCTCCATAAACCATGAAGAAAGGTGTGTAACCTGTAGACCTATTAGGTGTGGTGTTGATAATCCACAATACCGAGGGTAATTCCTCTACCCAACAACCCGGCGTTCACTGTAAGGGAACCATAAGCCGGGGTTTGAGACCTTTCAAAATTTCCCGATTGGCTCTCTCAGCTTGACCATCGCATTGAGGATGAGCTACAGAAGAAACATCAAGCCGGATGTGCTCACGTTGACAAAACTCCTCCATAGCCCCTTGGGACATATTAGTGCCATTGTCAGTGATAATGCTGTGTGGAAAACCAAAACGTAAGATCACCTTTTTCATGAACTGAACCGTCGTGGCCGCGTCACACTTCTCACTGGCTCCGCCTCAACCCACTTAGTGAATTTATCAACTGCCACCAAGAGATGCGTCTTTTTATCCTTAGACCTTTTGAAAGGTCCCACCATGGCAAGCCCCCAGACCGCAAACGGCCAAGTGATTGGAATCATCCGGAGCTCTTGAACTGGCACATGCGCTCGTCGTGCAAACTTTTGACATCCATCACATCTGCTGACCAGATCCTCTCATCAGCGTGAGCCGTCAACCAGTAAAAACCATGACGAAAAGCCTTGGCCACCAGAGATTTTGACTCGGCGTGATGACGACAATCACCTTCATGGATCTCATGAAGTATTTCTTGACCTTCTTCGGGGGAAACACACCGCTGAAACACTCCGGAGACACTGCGATGGTATAATTATCCATCCGAAATCGTCATTGACTTAGACCGCCGGGTTATCTGTCGAGCCAGGGTCTCATCCGCTGGCAACTCTCCCCAGGTCATGTAAGCCAAGAACAGCACTGTCCAATCTGGGATGACATGAAGAGCCGCCACCAACTGCGCCTCCGGGTCAGGAACGGCTAAATCTTCTTCTGTGGGCATCTTGACATACGGGTTATGCAAAACATCCAAAAAGGTGTTAGGTGGTACCGGCTTACGCTGAGACCCCAACCGGCTTAAAGCATCAGCCGCTTCGTTCTTTCGACGGTCAATGTGCTCCACCTGATAACCTTTAAAATGCCCTGCAACAGCATCAACCTCCCGGCGATAAGCCGCCATGAGAGGGTCCTTGGAATCCCACTTGCCTGATACCTGTTGAGCCACTAGATCTGAGTCGCCAAGACATCTGACCCAACTCAAACTCATCTCTTTTGCCACTCGAAGACCATGGAGCAAGGCTTCATACTCTGCTGCGTTGTTAGTGCAAGGAAACATCAACCGTAACACATAACAAAATTTGTCACCTCGCGGAGAGGTTAACACAACTCCATCCCCCGAGCCTTCCAACTGTCTGGACCCATCAAAATGAATAGTCCAATACGTGTTGTCTGGTTTCTCTTCTGGCATCTGCATCTCTATCCAGTCATTAATGAAGTCAACCAGTGCTTGAGATTTGATCGCGGTACGTGGCACATACTTCAACCCATGAGAGCCAAGCTCAATTGCCCACTTGGCGACTCGCCCAGTGGCTTCTCTGTTTTGAATGATGTCTCCCTAAGGAGCAGAGCTAACCACGGTGATTGGATGTCCCTGAAAATAATGCTTAAGCTTCCGACTTGCCATGAACACCCCATATACGAGCTTCTGCCAATGTGGATATCGTTGCTTGGATTCAATTAGCACCTCACTAACGTAGTAAACCAGCCATTGAACCGGATGCTACTTGCCAGCCTCATTGCACTCCACCACAATAGCCACACTAACAGCTCGTGAGTTGGCGGCCACGTATAACAGTATCGGCTCTTTCTCAATTGGAGCAGCCAGGACCGGCGGCTCAGCAAGCTGTGTCTTCAGATCTTCAAAAGCAGAGTTTGCAGCATCGCTCCAAACAAAATCATCTGTTTTCTTCATCATCTGATACAGAGGCATTGCCTTCTCCCCTAACCGGCTTATGAACCGGCTCAAAGCAGCAACACGGCCCGCCAATCGTTGAACGTCATTGATGCATGTTGGTTTGGCTAGGGATGTAATTGCCTTGATTTTCTCCGGGTTAGCCTCAATACCTTGGTTAGACACCAAAAGACCCAAGAGCTTGCTGGCTGGGACTCCAAAAACACACTTGGCTGGGTAAAGCATCATTTTGTAGACCCGAAGATTATCGAAAGTCTCTTTCAGATCTATGACCAAGGTTTCCTCTTTCCTGGATTTTACCACTATATCATCCACATAAGCATGAACATTACACCCAATTTGATCGTGAAGACAATTCTGCACACACCGTTGGTAAGTCGCCTGGGCACTCGTAAGCCCAAAAGGCATAGACATATAGCAGAAAGCTCCAAAAGGAGTGATAAAAGCCGTCTTCTCCTGATCCTTGACTGCCATCTTGATCTGATGATAACTGGAATAAGAATCCAAGAAACTAAAACGTGTGCAACCCGCCGTAGCATCAATGATCTGATCGATACGGGGGAGGGAAAAAGGATCAGCCGGGAAAGCCTTGTTCAAATCGGTGTAATCCACACACATACGCCAGGTGCCATTCTTTTTTAGTACAAGCACCGGGTTGGCTAACCACTATGGGTGAAAGACTTCTACAATGAACCCAGCTGCCAATGAGTGTGCTCAGCGAGTTCCCTCGGGACACCCGGCATGTCTGAAGGTTTCCATGCGAAGATGTCCCGGTTCTCACAGATGAACTCGATGAGCGCGCTTTCCTATTTTGGATCCAAGTTAGCACTGATGATGAACTGCTTGGATGAGTCGCCAGGCACAAAGTCAACCATCTTGGTGTCATCAACTGATTTGAACTTCAACACCGGCTCATGCTCTGTTGTTGGTTTCTTTAATGACGTCATGTCTGCCGGGTCAACATGATCTTTGTAAAATTTTAACTCCTCTGTTGCACAGACAGATTCATCATAGGCAGCATCACCTTCTTCACACTCCAAAGCTATTTTCTGGCTCCCATGTACTGTAATGGTGCCCTTATAACCCAGCATCTTAAGCTGCAAATACACATAACATGGCCGAGCCATGAATTTGGCATAAGCCGGCCGTCCAAACAGAGCATGATACGGGTTTTTGATCTTAACCACCTCAAAGGTTAATTTTTCTGCTCTGGAGTCATACTCATCCCCAAAGGCTACTTCCAGTTCAATCTTACCCACTGGGTATGCCGACTTGCCAGGAACCACACCGTGAAAAATAGTGTTGGATTGTTTAAGACTCTTATCAGTCAATCCCATCCGGCAGAACGTCTCATAGTAGAGGATGTTGATGCTGCTGCCTCCATCCATGGGTACTTTAGTGAATTTGTATCCACCGACCTGAGGTGCCACCACCAGAGCCAAGTGACCCGGATTATCGACCCGGGGTGGGTGATCCTCTCTGCTCCACACAATAGGCTGATCTGACCAATGTAAGTAACGTGGAACCGCCGGCTCAATGGCATTGACGACCCTCTTGTGAAGTTTCTGGTCTCTCTTACATAAGCTAGTGGTGAATACATGGTATTGCCCACTATTCAGCTGCTTCGGATTGCTCTGATATCCGGACTGCTGATGCTGATTACCCTGGTCGCGTTGCGGATTATACCCTCCTTGGTTACCAGGATGGCCCTGGCCGTGGAATCCTCCTCCACCTAAGCCAGCGCCCGGGCCTTGGAAACCGCCTCCACCTGAGCCGCCACCTGGGCCGTGACCTCCATCAAACGCGTTTGAATTTTTAAACGCCTTCATGATCGTACAATCTTTCCACAGGTGGGTGGCTGGCTTCTCCGGGTGTCGTGTTTTGGACAAGGCTCATTCAATAATTTCTCAAGGGTGGGACCTGACCCGCCCGACCCAGGGGGCTGTCTGCCCTTGCGCTGTTGATTTCCGCCCTGTGCATTGGTGTTAGCAACAAACTCATCAGCCTTACATTTATTACCTCCTTGATTTGCCGGGTTACGCTGGTGACCCTTGCCATTGCCGTTCTTCTTTCCCTTCGTTGTCTTTTCTTCGTCAGACACCGGGTCCTTGGTAGTATCAGAATCAGCATACTTGACGAGAGCCGCCATCAACGTTCCCATGTCATTACAGTCACGCTTGAGCCGCCCCAGCTTCTGCTTCAGAGGTTAAAAACAACAATTTTTCTCCAACATCAAGACTGCTGTCGGCGTTCTGGGAACGGGGGTCCCCAGACTTGCCTGCCTGCGGCCTGCGGCGTGGCTCAAAGGGGGCACAGCACGGCCCATCTTCATCAACACAGACCCAAGACCCTCGCGAGGGGCCAAGCCTCGCGGGGCGGACGACACGAAGCTTCCTCAAGCACGGCCTCGTCAGGCAGGGGTACCTCACGAGGTGCCCGTGACGCAAGCCATGACGACCAAGGGTGCCAGGCGGGCGCCAGCCCGCGCAGTGTCCTCCTTTCCTCTTTGGTGCAAAGGGAGCAAGCGCAGGAGAGAGCATCAAGCAAAGGCACCCGTTTCGGTGCAACGAGACCAAGACCAGTCCAACGGCAGGGAGGAAGTCATTGTGGAGCCCAAGCCAGCGTCACCACCAGAGCCTTTGGCAGGCGAGGACCAACTTTAGTCAGGATAAGTGTACCAGATGTTCCCCTTTAAAATGGCCAATTGTTGGCGCCCTTCCCGCTCAATATTTGGGAAGAGGCCCAGGGCCTTTGCGTATAAATAGGACTAGCCACCCCCAGGGGAGAGGGATGGGAAATCGGAATCGGAAGAAGATCGAAATCAGAGAGAGAATTGAAAAGAGAGAGAGAGAGAAGGGTGACTGAACTCCTCCTAGCAGTTCATCCCCCCAGCCAAGAACAGACCCTCGCGAGGCTGTTCTTCCTTGTATTGCTCATCATCATCAGCCCAAGAGGCAATCCACCACACCACACACTGGAGTAGGGTATTACACCACAACGGTGGCCCGAACCAGTATAAACCCTGTGTCTCTTGTGCTGTTCTTTCCATAGCTTAGATCTTAGCGAGGCGGAGGGGTGCAGGTAGGTAGAAGGCGAAATCTCCGTGCGCACCCCAGTGTTCGAACCTCAAGGGTCTGCCGGAACCCGAAATCCGACATTTGGCGCGCCGGGTAGGGGTGCGCCGGAATTCGTCTTCCACCACCCCGTTCTCCTCCGACCATCGCGTCCATGTCTGACGCTCGTCGGGCCCGCGCCGAGCGCCGGGCCGCTCTCGCTTCCCGCGTCGCCCAGACGGCTCCTGTCGGTGGGCGTCCTCGCCATTCCCCGTCACCTGCCATCAACGCCGCCACCGGCCCGGCGGGGGACAAGCAGCAAGCGTCGTCTCAGCATCCGTCCGTGCGGCAAGACGGCCGCACCGCTACACCCTCGCTCACCCCAGCTGGTTCTTCGTCCCGCGCGCTCCGCGCACCCATGGAGGCTCGAGCTGCGCTCATCGCGGCAAACGAGCTCCTGCGCTACCGTCCCGTTGATGACGTCTACAAAGAATGGCTCGACCGCGTTGCCGAGCTTGTCCGCGCCGCAGGGGGCTCTCCTGCGCTGTCCGTTCCGCTGCACCGCACCCCGCCCCGCGCGGGCGACGAAGCTCCGGGGGCGCCCTAGCCGCCTCCTCCTCAAGAAGGCGCCGTGGCTCCAAGGCGCGTGGCCCCTGGGCAGAGCCCGCTCCGTTAGGTGCCAGCGCGACAAGAGCAGAGCTGCCAAGAAGTACCTCGCCCGCAAGAAGCTGCTCGGGCGCTCCCTGCTCCAGAACGTCGCGACCATGCTCCTGCTCCCGCACGTCAAGACCCCGCGCTGCTCCCAGCTGCAGCGCGTGGGGACATGCAAGACCAAGCTCTCCGCCACCCAAGGCCTCTCGTGGCCACAGCAGGCTGCCGCGCCTTCACCACCGAGCTACGCAGCGTCGCATGGCCCGGCAAGTTCAAGCCAGACCTGCCTCCTCGTTACGACGGCACGGCCGACCCTGCGGAGTTCCTCCAGCTCTATGAGCTGGGCATCGAAGCTGCCAACGGAGACGAGAAGGTCATGGCGAACTGGTTTCCCATGGCGCTCAAGGACGGGGCCCGCACCTGGCTCCCGAACCTGGCTCCAGGCACGATCTCCTCCTGGGACGAGATGCGCACCCGCTTCATCGCCAACTTCCTAGGTACTCGCGACCGGCCACCCGCCGTGAGCGACATGCGCCGCATCAAGCAACAACCCGGAGAGACCCTGCAGAAGTACATCCAGCGCTTCAACAACGCACGCCTCAAGATTCCCAAGGTGACCGAGGAGGCCATCATCTCAGCCTTCTCCGACAGCGTGCGCGATGTCAAGATGAAGGAGGAGCTGGCGATGCATGAAGACCTGTGCACTTCCTTGGAGCTGTTCAACTTGGCAACCAAGTGCGCCAGGGCTGAGGAAGGGCGTCTCTCCCTCCTCGAGCTGCCTGCCGCAGACCCAGAAGAGAAGAAGCCCAAGGCTAAGGATGTGAAGCGCAAGGGGGCTGCCGTGCTCGCGGCAGAACCAGACACCAAGCGGGGCAGAGATCAGCCCGAATCTTCCAAGGGCAGTCGGTACTGTGTGTACCACGACCTCCACACCCACAACACCAACGAATGTCAAGAGCTCCGAGCCGTGCGAGAAGGAAGGATCGGCCGTCATCCCGACCACGGTGACCGGGGCTACGGTCGAGGAGGAGGAAGGAACGCAGGACGCTGGGAAGACCGCTGCCCGCGCCAAGGGTGGCGGGATCGACCTCGCGAGGGTCGCTGGCAAGACCCGCCTCGCGAGTGAGACTGGAGGGATCAGACTCGCGAGGATCGCCCGCAAGGCAACGCAGGCCTCCCTCCGCTGCCGCCGCAGCCAAGGATAAATGAGGACCGCCATCAGGACGAGGGGGCTGGGGGCTTCCAGGAGCCGTGCGCGATCGCCTACATCCTAGGCGGGGCTCAAGCCCCAGCCTCTCAACACATCTTCAAGCAGTTCGCCCGCGAAGTGAATGCAGTCCTCCCCAAGCTCGAAGCCATGCGCCCTCTCAGGTGGTCGGCGTGCGCCATCACGTTCAGCTCAGCAGATCAGCTCAAGTGTGCGGCTACAGCCGGAGTCCTCCCGATGCTTTGTTCCCCAATCATCAGCAACGTGGTGGTCACCAGGACCCTCATCGAGGGCGGGGCAGGGCTCAACGTCCTGTCCGTGGAAACATTCAACAATCTCCAAGTGCCCTACAGCCAGCTTCAGCCAACCAAGCCTTTCTCCGGAGTCACCGACGGCTCCACGGTCCCGATTGGGCAGGTCCGCCTCCCTGTCACCTTCGGGGCACGCGACAACTACCACACCGAGCTCATCGACTTCGACGTCGCTCACATTCTCCTGCCGTACAACGCCATCCTTGGGTACCCAGCGCTGGCAAGTTCATGGCCGTAACTCACCATGGCTACAACGTCCTCAAGATGCCAGGAAGTGGCGGAGTCATCACGGTGCCCTGTGAAGAGAAGGACGTGGTGTGTTCCCTGAAACGAGCCTTTCAGGCCGCGTCACTGGAAGACCCGGATCGCGGAAGCAGGAGGCTTCCCGAGACCACCCCCAAGAAGAAGAAGACATCATCCAGCCCGGCCCCTCAGGAGGCAGGCCCCTTAGGGCCCGCACCTGCCCAGGGGGAACCTCCTTCCATCGCATAGGAAAGCGCGCCCGGCGCCCTCCTCAGGCAGGGCTCGGGGGCTCTCCCCTGGAGGGCCACCGACCTGGCTAAGGTCACGAGGGAGGCGCTAGGGCACCACATGGAGGCATGTTTCGAAGAACGTTTCCCTCAAGAAGGAGTAAGGAAAGGAGAGCTAGACCCTCAGGAGTTCGTCAGCAACGCCATCCAGGAGCTACAGGAGTCAAGAGTCATGAAAGGCGACCGCCGCCTACCAGCTGTGGCTCCCCATCCAGGCGAGGATGGTGGGCTGCGCGTCTGCATCGACATACCAGGGCTCAATCGAGTCGCCTCTCTAGAGCGCCTCTGGCCCTCGCGAGTGGGGCGCTGCGAAGGTCCACCCCATAGCTATGTTCGCACGCCTTATGGCTTGCCGAACGCGGCTGCCACGTACCAGCGCCTCATGAGGGGTATCATGGAGGCTCAAGAGGCCAGGCGTTCCGCAGCCCTGGCGGAGATGGAGATGGTCCGTGAGGAGCCACCAGCGCCTCCGGAGCCTCCCGAGGCCCCTGGGCCTGGGGGCTCATGAGGATCGGCTTCCGCAGCCCACCGAGTCTGCTACACCAACACTCCTTCGTCCTCAACATCATCAGGTGACATCTTTCAAGTTTCATTTCCAGCTGGGAGCGCCCCCCAGGGCTGCATTATTCCCAGGCCGCGTGGGTCCGTCCCTGCGGCATGTATCCCTTTTATTTCATGTTGTTAGCTTACTTTGTTGGGGGCGCCCCTCGGGCTGCATCATCCCCAAGTCGCTCGGGCCATACCCAGCGGCATGTATCCCTTTTGCGTTTATTTCCGGCTATGCGTTCGACCCACCATGCTTGATTATTTGATGCCGGTCCACGGCACCTCTTCTTCTCCATGCCGACCACTTGCACGTTAAAGGGGGTACCTGAGCATCGCGACTCAGCGCTCTTACTGGCTCTCCAGCCCTCACCCTCTGGCCTTGTCCACGGCATCGCGACCTGGCAAACCAGCGACGGCTGAGACCAGCTCGAGGGCCGGGACCCGAGGACGTAGAGTGCCGGCATCTAACCAAATTCGCAGGTACACATCACAAGATAAGGCCCAGTTCCAGGCGCAACCCGCCTAGAGGTAGGGCCCTGTGAGTCCCGCGCTGGCTCACGGGTGCCCAGATACACCTCGCCAGGCCCTACCGTGCCAGCCACGTGTCAGGGCGGGGCTGTACACACCCCGGGGGCTCCTCCCGGAGGGGAGCCCCCTCCCACGTACCAGTGGAAGCACCATGCTCCGCGATGGCTGACGACACTGCCGAGGAGCGGCTATGCCCGTACACATACGGAAGCGCTATGCTCCGCGCTGGTGATAAACAATTGAGGGTGGCCCCCGAGCCGCATCAACCTCAGGGAGCCCAGAGCTCAGTGTCTAGCCTCATCGTAACGCCTCCCCTCGGGAGTGCCGCGCGAGGGGCCTGGGCACGGGGGCTGCGCCTGGGTCACGCCCAGACGCACGCCGCCCAGCCAGGCCCCCCCGGGCCTGGATCGTCGCGCGTCTCTCCCCGAGCGGAGCCAAGGTACGAAGGCCGTTTGAGCGTCAAGGGGGACTCCTGAGCATCGCGACTCAGGAGCCTAACTGGTCACGTATCCCCTCACTCCTTAGTTCCAAAAGGCTAACGGCGGTTGAGGTATGCGCGCGGCCGGGCTCTGCAGACGTAGAACGGTAGATCCACCCACATCACACCTCCCTACTTGCTGTTCGTGCGCCAAGGGGGACTCCTGAGCATCGCGACTCAGGAGCTTAACTTGTCATGTAGCCCCTCACTCCTTGGTCCCGTCCTGGTTTCTGGTCGGGGCTAATGGTGGCTGAGGTATGCGCGGGGCCGGGCTCTGCCGGCATAGAACATAAGCAAGTAGGAAGGAAAAGCGTAAATTTCAAGGAATTCAAAAGCAAATATTACAGTCCACACTGTTATCTCAATGCCAAACGCAAGTTTAAACGCCTCCCCGAGGCATGATACATGTGCAGGAATTAAAGGCAGGACAGGAGCCACAACGGAGTCACTTGTCGGTGGTGGAGCAGCGCGGAGTGGGTTCGCCTCATGGAGCAGCGGGGTCGGCAGCGCCTTGCTTCGGCTTGGTGCTGAAGGCCCGGAACTTCCCCAGCAGAGCCTCCGTGCGACCCTTCACGGCCTCGGCAGCGACAGCGGCACGCTCGCCGCTTATTGGCTCCAGCAGGCTGTCGAGGTCGACGCCGGGATCGCAAAGGTAGATGTGGGTGAGGACCCGCGTCAGTGCTGCAGAAGACAGGACACGCGCCTCGGCCTCGGCCATGGGGCCAAGGCCAAGGGCGACATCTTCAAGAGCGCGAACCAGGAAGGGAAGCAGCTTGGCGGGGCCGTCCTCGGTGCCAGCCAGCGGGCTCTCCAGGCCGCTGTCGTAAAGCGTCCTCACCGAGGAGCGAGCCTTCGCCTCCATCTCCGTGAAGGCCACGCGGTCCTCGCAAGAACCTGGGCCTTGTCGTCCAGCCCGACCTTCCTTGCCCCCAACTCCTGCTCCAGCGTGCCTAGGCGGTCACGGTGCCTCCCGAGCTTGACCTCCCTCTCCTTGACGGCCGCCTCGCGAGCCTTCACGCCTTCTTCCTGCTCTTGGCGAAGGCGGGCCTCTTTCACGAGCTGGTCCCGCAGGCCTTGCAGCTCGTCCTCCAGCGCCTTGCAGCGACCGCGGACGTCGACCACCTCCCCCAGGACTGCGTCACGAGCGGCCTTCGCCTCAAGGACGGCCTGCCTCTCCTCATCGCAAGCTGTCGAGGCCTGGACCAGCGCCGCCCGAATCAAAGCGTCGGAGCGAACCCATCCTGAAGCCAGCTCCAAGCGCCCGACCACCAAGCGAGGGTCGGCGCCAAGAAGATCCTGCCGCAGCCGGTCTAGCTCAGCAGCAGCACGATCCAGAACGGCAGGAGGAGTCGGAGAGACCGCAGTCGGTGGAGTAGGAGGAGAAGGCGCTAGCCCGACCACAGCATCCTGAGGCGGAGCCTGCTGCGCCCCAATGGCTGTAGTGGCGGCAGCAGGCAAAGGCACCTCGGGAGTCACTTGGGCCATGGCGGCTGAGCTCGCCCCAGCCGGCTCAGCCAGGCCTCGCGAGGACGACCGGGCAGGAGAAGCCCGTGCGTCGCGGTCATCTTCCTTCGCGGGCAGAGGCGCTGCCACGGATGGAACCTCAGGAGCTCCCTTCGGCTTCTTTGCTGCAGGCGCCAGCCTGTCCAAGAGATGTGGAGTCAAGCCTCAGCAGCAGAACAAGAAATAAAGACAAGAATCAAGCACTTACGGGTCGTCGCCAGTGAGCTCAGGCAGCCTCCGGCCAAATTTGAAGCCTGAAAGCCGGCTGGAAGGGTCAACCTTGGGAAGCTCGGGAGCGGAAGGCGCGTCTGCGGTCCGCCTCGGGGCCGGGGCAGACTCGCGGGAGATCAGCCCGGTCCTGTCCTTCTTCGGGATCGGGGGCAAGCACCCGCCGCCCTGCTCGTCATCATCCTCATCGTCATCGCTCGGGAAGAGGCGGAGAGCGCGGCACCTGCACCGGGGGAGGGGAGCCCTCGACTCTCCGTCAGTCGCCTCGGTGTCAGGCCCTTTTTCCCGCTCCCCTCCTTCCTCCTCTTCGCTGGAGTCGTCGGAGGACATGTCCACCGATTCCCCGGGAGTTTCCATGGGCACGGGCCCGTCCCCATTGAAGACGGGCATGGACTCCACTACCTGCTCCCAGTCGTCGCGGAGGAACAAGGGCGTAGGAGTGCCCTCCAACCTCGCCACATCGCCCTCGACCAGAGATTGGAGGACCGCAGCCAGATCTTCGCCGGCCAAGGCCACGGGGCTCGGATGGGGCCTCCACATCGGAAGTGAGTACTGCCGAAGCGGAGCCAGCTGGTGCTCCAGGAATTCCCTCAGCAGCGACGCGCCGGTCAGCTTCGCCGCCGCCATGTTGGCCAGCCTCAGATCCGCGTCCATCTTCTCCAACACCAGTTTCGCGCGGGGGTCCGCGAGCTCCGCTCGACCCCAATCGCTGGAGCTCGTGGGTTGCTCCGTGGGCAAGATCAGCCGGTGGTGGATGCGCCCAGCATCTGCCAAGACCCACTTGCTCCTGAAGCCCTCAATCCTTTTCCCCGGGTTCGAAATGGCAATGGCGCCACCGTACGCGATGAAGCTCGCGCACGCGGAAGCAGGACCGCGAGAGGTCTGGAGGTAGAAGTAGTGGCGCAGCAAGGCCACTGAGGGCTGCACCCCTACATGAGCCTCGCAGTAATAGGCGAAGATTTCCAGGAGAAGGACAGAGTTGGGGTGGAGATGCAGAGCCTGTAGCTTATAATGGCGGAGGACAGAGAAGAAGAACTTGGAGAAGGGAGGCACCAGGCCAGCAGCAATGGCGCTTACAAAGAACGGATAGAAGGTGCTCCCTTGGCCCTCAGGGGTGGCGGAGCCGGCCTTGAACACCTTCGCCCCGTTGATGCCCTGCTCCGCCGCCATCCGGCGCAACCGGGCGAGGCTCGCCTCCGACACGTTCGGCGAGTCCAGGGCAGACGAGTACCAAGCTCCGGCCGGGGACTGACGAGGCGCCATGGCTTCCTAGGTCACGCGGTCGGAGTAGATCTGGAAATTTTGGAGGAAGGAAGGAGAGGCGCAAGAAAGGGGATCTGAGTAGCAACCGGAGAAAGCAAAAAGCAAAGCCTAGGCAGATGCCTCTCCTTTATCAACTCGCGCGGTTGCTGAGGCGCTCACGTCCAATCAACCGCCATGCGGTGCCCAAGGCCGCAGGCTGTTAGAGCCCACGGTGCTTCGCCCTTGCCCTTTCGCCTCCCTGCACGGCCAAGTCCGGGCGCGCCTTGGGCCCGGGGGCTACTGTCGGCGTTCTGGGAATGGGGGTCCCCAGACTTGCCTGCCTGCGGCCTGCGGCGTGGCTCAAAGGGGGGCCCAGCATGGCCCATCTTCATCAACACAGACCCAAGACCCTCGCGAGGGGCCAAGCCTCGCGGGGCAGACGACACGGAGCTTCCTCAGGCACGGCCTCGTCAGGCTGGCTCGCGAGGAGGCGGAGAGATCAAGGCGGGGTACCTCACAAGGTGCCAGTGACACAAGCCATGACGACCAAGGGTGCCAGGCGGGCGCCAGCCCGCGCAGTGTCCTCCTTTCCTCTTTGGTGCAAAGGGAGCAAGCGCAGGCGAGAGCATCAAGCAAAGGCACCCGTTTCGGTGCAACGAGACCAAGACCAGTCCAACGGCAGGGAGGAAGTCATTGTGGAGCCCAAGCCAACGTCACCACCAGAGCCTTTGGCAGGCGAGGACCAACTTTAGTCAGGATAAGTGTACCAGATGTTCCCCTTCAAAATGGCCAATTGTTGGCGCCCTTCCTGCTCAATATTTGGGAAGAGGCCCAGGGCCTTTGCCTATAAATAGGACTAGCCACCCCTAGGGGAGAGGGATGGGAAATCGAAATCGGAAGAAGATCGAAATCAGAGAGAGAATCGAAAAGAGAGAGAGAGAGAGAGAGAAGGGTGACTGAACTCCTCCTAGCAGTTCATCCCCCCAGCCAAGAACAGACCCTCGCGAGGCTGTTCTTCCTTGTATTGCTCATCATCATCGGCTCAAGAGGCAATCCACCACACCACACACTGGAGTAGGGTATTACACCACAACGGTGGCCCGAACCAGTATAAACCCTGTGTCTCTTGTGTTGTTCTTTCCATAGCTTAGATCTTAGCAAGGCGGAGGGGTGCAGGTAGGTAGAAGGCGAAATCTCCACGCGCACCCCAGTGTTTGAACCTCAAGGGTCTGCCGGAACCTGAAATCCGACAACTGCTGAGCCGGCATCCATCTTATCAGATGAATGTATTATCTCCTTGACCCGGCGCACCCAATGGGTTGTGGATTCACCATCCTCTTGCTTGCAATTGGTCAGGTCCACAATCGACATAGGCTGCTTACACGTGTCTTTAAAGTTCTGGATGAACCGGGCCTTCAACTCTGCCCATGAGCCGATAGAATTGGGTGGCAATCCCTTCAACCAAGTACGAGCTATTCCATCTATCATCATAGTGAAATACTTGGCCATTGCTGCATCGCTGACCTCCAATAACTCCATAGCCATCTCATAACTCTCAATCCAAGCCCCGGGCTGTAAGTCAGCTGTGTAATTAGGCACCTTACGAGGCCCCTTAAAGTCCTTTGGCAAACGCTCATTACGTATGGCCGGCACCAAGCAAGGAACGCCTGCGGTTCTTGTGGCCACTCCTGCCTCGACCGAGGTTGCTGGATAAGCCGGAAAATTTTGATGAGCCACCGGATCTGCTGCCATTTGAACTGATCGTTCCGCCTCTTGATGAATCCTCTCATGATCCGCCAAGTTAAGGGCTCCAGCCCGCACCGGCTCATGCCTGTATGGCCGGTTGTGGCGTTGAACATTGCTTGACATATCAGCGGATTCCATATGCCTATTGTAACTCGGGCTCCGGCTTGGGCGAGGAGTTGAATGGATCCTGTCACGACTGTAGGAGTATGCATCCTGCTGCGCCAGAGCTGTTTGAAGAAGTTCTGTTACCCTTCGTGTTTAAATTGCCGTCGGTGAGTCACCTTCCATCGGAAGAGCCGCCAGACGAGCCGATGTTGCGATGAGGTTTTCCAAAGGGTTGGAGAAGTGACCTGGCGGCATTGGGATGTAATGAGGCGGAGCGGTAATTATACGGGGTGGATCCATGGTGCGCGGCTGGACCGGTGCGCTGGGTGTTGTAATCCGGGGTGCCTCCAGCGGGTTACTTCCCCCGGCTCTGGGTGTGTGAAAAAGATTCCTAGGATCGAGCGTCAAAGGCAGACCTGAGTGGGTTTTCTGATGCCTCCTCCCCATGACCTCATTCGACGCGTTCAGATCCACCGAGAGCCAGAAGGTCTCCGCTTGAAGCTGTTGAGCATGAACGCCCAAAGCCACCCGCTCTGCTGCCATCCTGACTTCCTCTGCGTCTAGATTTTCCTTAGCTTGCACCATCTCTTCACGTACGCGTGCTACCTCTGCGTCATGCTGGGCTTTATCCGCCGGCTCTACCACGGCAGTCAACAGAGTCGTTAGTTTATCCATGAGGTCCATCAAGATATGAGCCGGGGGCGCGCGGGGTCTCCTGACCCGACCGCAGCCGACCTAGTAGCTGTTGTCGCCGCTGCTGTGGAGTTCTGCCCGGGCTGTGTCCCTGCCATGAAGACTCCGGCCCAATTCGGCGGCTCAAGAGGGTCCGGAATACTGCTGCCATCGGAACAGCCCCCGAGCATGACGTTCTACAGCTGGTACAAAGAGTCCGTCTCGCCCGTTGATGAAGCAGTGTCAGAACAGACGGCCATCTCACTGCCCTCCACCGATCCTTCAGAGTATTCACCGCCGTGGACGCAGCCTACGAAGGCATGCTTCACGGCAGATTGAACACGGGCGGTCCTCGCGCGCCGGGCCATTTCAATGAGGTTGGTGTGGACGTCCGGCTCAGGACCTGACTCGCCGATCCGGCCTATGAAGACGTGAATTCCGTCAAAGGGGACCCGGTATCCATACTCAATTGAGCCGGCCTCGGGGCCCCAGCCTTCATCGTCGATGTAGAGCTTTCCGCGACGACTCTTGGTCATCCGGCCCACAGCGTATCCCTTGAGCCCTTCGAAGTTGCCCTTCAAGAACTCAAATCCACCGTGCGCTGGCCCCACGGTGGGCGCCAACTGTCGTGGAATTGTCACGGCAGATGTCCTAGAGCAAGACTTAGTCGTAGGGCCATCGCACTAGGAAGCTTAAAGGGGTTAATCGGGACAAACAACACGAGAGGGTTTTATACTAGTTCGACCCCTTACGATGAAGGTAAAATCCTACGTCTAGTTGGGATTGGTATTGCTGGGGTTTCGATCACCAAGAGTTCAACTCGCCAGCTTGGTTATCGACTTGTTGTCTCTTACCCTAAGCCGCCACCGGGTCGTCCCCTTATATACATGGGTTGACGCCTGGTGGCCTACAGAGTCCCGGCCGGCTCATAATCGTGTCCGGCTCGGTGTCTTCCTTTACATGCCTTTCTTTACAAGTCTTTCCTTGCATACGGCGGTCTACAATATCGGGCCTTAAGCCGCCTCCAGGCCCTTGAGCCTTCTATAAGGTTTAATAACCTATCGTCTTGAATGTTTACTGGGCTTCTTTCGTAACCCGCCATTGGGGCTGACCCGGCCCCTCCTAGGCGGGTCATGACTGATAGTAATATCCCAACAACTAGCGTAACTGATACGGGGCTAACCCGGTGTAGGCCGATCTTTCACGGTTAGAGTGGATTCTCTCGAAGAACACGAAGAACACGGGGAAGAACGGCGAGAAATCACAAGGGGAAACACTCAAGAACAAGTCCAATCACACATCCACTAGACAATCAAAGACATAAGATCCACAAGGTACATAAACAACAAAGGGAAAGATACAAGGTAAAGTTCATCCCAAATCCAAAGGAGATGGGGGCTTGAATCCTACAAGGATCTTCTCTGTGAGGAGGTCTTGAATCGCTCGAGATCTTCTCCTAGATGGAGGTCTTGGCCTCCAATGGATTAGTCTCTCTCTCAAGAGTAGAGGTAGGTAGGAGCAAAGTTCACATACAAATGAGCAATCACTTTGCTAACCCTAACTAGAAGGAGGTGGAGGAGTATATATAGTCTAGGGCCACGAAGGGGTAAGTGAGGAGGGGATACATGGGCCTTTGGCCCGGTTAGGCACGCGCAGCTGCCGAACGTCCGGGCTGGGGGCCGGATGTCCAGGGCTTCGGGACGAGCCGGATGTCCGGGGTCTCGGTCGGATGTCCGGGCTAAAGTGGCACTCCAGTTGCTCTCTAGATATGTCGCTGCTAGATTTCCGGGGATGATGCCGGATATCTGGGGGGTTGCTGAGGCCGGATGTTCGGCCACTGATTCTTCGGCCCTGTTGGTGCGGCTCCTTGGAGGATGCACAGGCGCCGGATGTCCGGCCGCTGTAGCGTCAGCAGCTCCGTCTTCTTCCATTGTCGCTTCCAGGCTTCCCTCACGGATGGTGTAGTTGTTCCTTGGTGCTTGCACTCCTCCTCAACATCCGTGAAGGTCCGACAATACCTATGCATGAAAATGGGAGAAGTGTCAAGTAGTATACCATCCTCGAAGGGGTCAAGAGAGCACGTGTAAAGGAGATGATTCACCTTTGTGTATGGGAAGTAGATGTCGCACATGCCACTCGCCGAACGGACTCTTGGCATGGTGATGTCCATAGGATGCTCCGCATCCTCTCTCCCCCCCCCCACCCCAGGAAAGATCCGACCTCGGATCGAAAACCAAATCACCATGGGAAAGAGATGGCTTAACCTTGTAGGAGTGGACATTCACCAAGTACTTGTCATCTTGAAGCTCGAAATGGGCACTCTCCAATGTCACACCATCTTGTGATTCCTTCAAAAGGAGTAAGGACAACAAACACTTGGAAAACAAATGTGGTTAGTGTTAGTGCAAAACCAAGCATTCAAGAGGTGATTCACCAAACAAGTGTCGTCATCAAGCATATCATAGGGTGTGACAAAGGATTGTGACATGGCATGCAAGCATATCAATCGAGCACAAGCAAAGATATCATGGAGACAAGTATGCAATTGTGAGGTAGTGATGCAAATATGTGTGTCAAGAGAATAAGCATCTACCTCGAGGTCATAGCAAGCATTCACAAGTTGCTCAATGAAAGGTCTATGGTAGGATATGAATGATTCACAACACGAAAAAAGATTATATGTCTAAACACATGGGTCAAGTTCAAGACAATCCGATCATAATGTGCATAGGGTGTAGTGAATATACTGTGGCACTCAACACAATAGAAAGAGAAATTGTTCATCATGTGTGAGGAAATCAAGGCAATCATGTAGTAATTAATGGGGCATGGCATATGTGAAGAAATTACATTGTTGCAACCAAGCATATAATAGGAGAAAGTAATCCAAGAATGGGATGCAACATACAAGGTATATATGTCATGAGGCATGGAAAGGCGAAAATGATAAGTCAAAGCAAGATCTCTAACATGTGTGCAATCAAGTGATCCAAGATGAACAATAAGTATCATGGTGCAAGCAACACAAGTAGTATTATCTGCAATATCCATGCTCAAGAAAGATGTCACCTTGAAGGCGTTTTCTTGTGCATCCTTCACAATGCCGAAGCACAAGCAAAGGCGGTGTAGAAGAGAGTCGTGGTGGAATGTATGAGGCTCGCTCTCAAGATCTCGAATGGTCAACTCGCGGGAAGTGGAAGTTGACACCAAGTCAATGTATCCTTCACATGCACAAAAGAAAGCAAAGAATGTATGCGCATGGTAGATAAACACATCATCCATCATGATGGTTCTCTTCTCTTGCACATAACCATTAGAAGCACAAGTGCATGAATAATATGATGCAACAAATGACAATATTCATGGCACTAGGTATATGGTGCAAAGAGGTAAGACAAGCATGCTTCACAAGGAATATGTCAAAGTCTCCAAATATATGTGAGAATGCTATGGGGGCAAACTCATTATCAAGACTAAGGGCATTATTGCACTCAATACATGTCAAATCATCTAGTGTGAGAGAGGAAACATATGGAGATATATGAAAAATAGCAATATGAATCATGTGCAAAGCATGGAACTGGTTGTCATCAACCGTATGAAGCGAGAAAGTATGAATCATTGGTGATGCAACAAGGCAAGCAATCATAGTAATCAAGTCGTGCAAGCTAGTAGTGCAAAGATGAAACATACTAGAGGAAATCATGGCAATCATGTCATGTGAGCAAATAATATATATAGGCAATTCACATGACATATCGCAAGCACGAACACAAAGCAAGATCATAGTATAATCATAGGCATGGGTTGCAAAGCAAACATGGCAATAACAAGTGATATCTCCACCAAGCTTGGAAATACACATACAAGTATTAGAGTCAATCATCATGTGCAATGCAAAGCATGGGTCACAAATGCATGGCAAAAGGCATGGGAATGAGCATATCATGCAAAGTGAACATGGCAAGATGGTATAATATGTAATGGACAGTAACCCATAGCAAAGTGAGGTCCGTGTAGAAGAAATGCACGAAGTCTTTGCATGAAGATAGCGGTGGGAAAGACAATCCATGGGATCCCAAGTCATCATTGCTCTCTAGAGCTCATTTTGTCAACTCATGGGATTGTGAGGTTGACAAGTATTTATGGGTACCTACACAAAAGATACACAAACCAAAGAAATTGTGTGCGTGGTAAATGTACACATCATCCATCTTGATGTGTATGTGCATGTAAGAGTTAGCACATGATAAGAATCGCTCAAAGAAATTTGATGCATGGTATAAGAAAATGTCATCCATCATGAAAGAATAGTTATTGTGTATAACACGATGGGGACACAAATTGAGAATGCAATTATATGGCACATAAATATCATTATGATTCATGGAGAGCATATTGTGGACACAATTATTGGGATTATGCAATGGATAGGATGAACCAAAATATCCTAACATGTATGAGGAAACTATGGGGGTCTCCTCATGAGCAATATTGGAAACATCATATGGAGAAAATGGAAAACATTCAAAACAATGCATATCTAAAGCTAGGTGGTCATGGCATGGCATATGAGATAAATGATGCAAAGGGAGCATATCAATATCATCATAAGAAAAACAAATGCCAATAACCATGGGCTTGTCATCTATGCCATATATGCAAACTGGGTTAATTTTAATGGCATATGCATAGTCACTACGAAGAGATTGCAAATATGACATATTGTTGATCTCATGCATAGCATATGACAAGTCAAGCGGATTATCAAACATGATGTGACCTAGAGAATTGTCACAAGAAATCCTATGTAACATGGCATCACAACTAATAGACTCCACATGGCAATCATCAAACTCATCATAAATAGGTAAATCATCGCATGGGGAAGTCGCACTAGCATGAAGCATGGTAATAGGTTAATCAACATCATGCAAGCAATCAATGTCAAGAATTTCCACTAGTGGGACTAGAGCATCACCTTCACCTATATTACCTTGTTCATTCCACTCAAGTGGTGTAGGTGAGGTGGTAAAGACCAAATGGTGGTCATCATCATCAACTTGATGGAACCATGTGGGGTGCATCATATTCCACCATGGACATCGTCTTGTCCAAAGGTAGGATGTAGTCATCGTGAATCGGTGCGTCATCATATATGGGACCTAGCACCAAATGAGGAGACACAATAGAGGTAGAGATTAAGTTGTTAGAAATCATAGTGGCCTCACATGCCCTATCAACTATCACACTCTCTCTATGTGGTGCCTCACTCACTCCCTCAAAATAGGTCCACTCAAAGTCACATATGGTGGAGTCACTCGTCTCACTCAAGTGGTGGGGGTTGTGGCTCTCCTCACTTGGGAATTGGGGCAACACATTGATAACCCACAAGTATAGGGGATCGCAACAGTTTTTGAGGGTAGAGTATTCAACCCAAATTTATTGATTCGACACAAGGGGAGCCAAAGAATATTCTCAAGTATTAGCAGTTGAGTTGTCAATTCAACCACACTTGAAAGACATAATATCTGCAGCAAAGTATTTAGTAGCAAAGTAGTATGGAAGTAACGATAACGGTGGCAAAAGTAACAGTAGTAGTTTTTGTAGCAATCATAACAGTGGCAACGAAAAAGTAACTAAGCAAAGATCAATATGTGAAAATCTCATAGGCAATGGATCAATGATGGATAATTATGTCGGATGCGATTCCTCATGCAACAGTTATAACATAGTGTGACACAGAAATAGCTCCAGTTCATCAATGTAATGTAGGCATGTATTCCGAATATAGTCATACGTGCTTAAGGAAAAGAACTTGCATGACATCTTTTGTCCTACCCTCCCGTGGCAGCGGGGTCCTATTGGAAACTAAGAGATATTAAGGCCTCCTTTTAATAGATTACCGAACCAAAGCATTAACACTAAGTGAATATATGAACTCCTCAAACTACGATCATCACCGGGAGTGGTCCTGATTATTGTCACTTCGGGGTTACCGGATCATAACACATACTAGGTGACTATTGACTTGCAAGATAGGATCAAGAACTCACATATATTCATGAAAACATAATAGGTTCAGATCTGAAATCATGGCACTCGGGCCCTAGTGACAAGCATTAAGCATAGCAAAGTCATAGCAACATCAATCTTAGAACATAATGGATACTAGGGATCAAACCCTAACAAAACTAACTCGATTACATGGTAAATCTCATCCAACCCATCACCGTCCAGCAACCCTATGATGGGATTACTCACGCACAGTGGTGAGCATCATGAAATTGGTGATGGAGGAAGGTTGATGATGACGATGGCGACGGATTCCCCTCTCCGGAGCCCCAAACGGACTCCAGATCAGCCCTCCCGATGAAGATTAGGGCTTGGCGGCGGCTCCGTATTGTAAAACGCGATGAATCCTTCGCTCTGATTTTTTTCTCCCTGAAAGTGAATATATAGAGTTGGAGTTGACGTCGCTGGAGTCTCAAGGGGCCCACGAGGCAGGGGGCGCGCCCTGCACCCTCATGGACAGGGTGTGGGTCCCCTGATGTTGATTCTTTCACCAGTATTTTTATTAGTTCCAAAACGTGTCTCCGTGAATTTTCAGGTCATTCCGAGAACTTTTATTTCTGCACAAAAATAACACCATGTCAATTCTGCTGAAAACGGCGTCGGTCCGGGTTAGTTCCATTCAAATCATGCAAGTTAGAGTCCAAAACAAGGTCAAAAGTGTTTGGAAAAGTAGATACGTTGGATACGTATCAACTCCCTCAAGCTTAAACCTTTGCTTGTCCTCAAGCAATTCAGTTGACAAACTGAAAGTGACAAAGAAAAACTTTTACAAACTTTATTTGATCTTGTTGTTGCAAATATGTAAAGCCAGCATTCAAGTTTTCAGTAAAGATTATGAACTAACCATATTCACAATAACATTTAGGTCTCATGTTTACTCATATCAATGGCATAATCAACTAGCGAGCAATAATAAAACAATCATAACATGATATAACAAGATGGTATCTCGCTAGCCCTTTCTGAGACCGCAAAACATAAATGCAGAGCACCCCTGAAGATCAAGGACTGACTAGACATTGTAATTCATGGTACAAGAGATCCATTCACAGTCATACTCAATGTAAATTAATAGCAATGCATGTGAATGATAGCGGTGCTCTCCAACTGGCGCTTTTTAATAAGAGGATGATGACTCAACATAAAGGTAAATAGATAGGCATTTTGCATAGGGAAGTAGGGATTTGCAGAGGTGCCAGAGCACGAGTTTTGAAATAGAGATAAATAATATTTTGAGTGGTATGCTTTCATTGTCAACATAACAACCAAGAGATCTCAATATCTTCCATGCTACACACATTATAGGCGGTTCCCAAACAGAATGGTAAAGTTTATACTGCCCCACCACCAGCAAACATCAATCCATGGCTTGTTCGAAACAACGGGTGCCTCCAACTAACAACAATCTTGGGGGATTTTTGTTTTCAAGTATTTTGATTTGAGCATGGGACTGGGCATCCCGGTTACCAGCCATTTTCTTGTGAGTGATGAGCAGAGTCCACTCATCGTGAGAATAACCCACCTATCATGGAAGATATAGACAGCCCTAGTTGATACATGAGCTATTCGAGCATACAAAACAGAATTTCATTTGAAGGTTTAGAGTTTGGCACATACAAATTTACTTGGAACGGCAGGTAGATACCACTTATAGGAAGGTATGGTGGACTCATGTGGAATAACTTTGGGGTTTATGGAAGTGGATGCACAAGCAGTATTCCCACTTAGTACAAGTGAAGGCTAGAAAGAGACTGGGAAGCGACCAACTAGAGAGTGACAACAGTCATGAACATGCATTAAGATTAATCAACAATAAGTGCAAGCATGAGTAGGATATAAATCACAATAAACATAAATATCGTGGAGGCTATGTTGATTTTGTTTCAACTACATGCGTGAACATGTGCCAAATCAAGTCACTCGAACCGTTCAAAGGAGGATACCACCCTATCATACCACATCACAACCATTTTAATAGCATGTTGGCACGCAAGGTAAACCATTATACACTCTTAGCTAATTAAGCATGGCATGGGCAACTATAATCTCTAATTGTCATTGCAAACATGTTTCATTCATAATAGGCTGAATCAGGAATGAGGAACTAATCATATTTACAAAAACAAGATAGGTCAAGTTCATACCAGCTTCTCTCATCTTAATCAGTCCATCATATATCGCCAATATTGCCTTTCACTCGCACGACCGAACAGTGTGGATAATAATAATAATGCATGTGCATTGGACTAAGCTGGAATCTGCAAGCATTTAAAACAAGGGAGAAGACAAGGTAATATGTGCTCTTGGTTAAATCAACAATAATGCATATGAGAGCCACTCAACATTTTCATCATGGTCTTCTCTTCTCGACCCCCAAAGAATAAGAAAAGAAATAAAACTATTTACACGGGAAAGCTCCCAACAAGCAAAAGAAGAACGAGAAATCTTCTTGGGTTTTATTTTAATTACTACTACTATAGGCATGGAAAGTAAACTAGCTAAAAGCTACAACTAATTTTTTTTGGTTTTTCTTAAGGTTTTTCAAACACACAAGAAGAAGGCTTACAAAAGAAAATAAACTAGCATGGATGGTACAATGAAAAAGTATGAGCACCAACAACTGGCATGGATGGTTTCACGGGCCTCCTTCTTAAGAAGTGCTGGCACATCATTAAGGATTATTTTGATCAATTGGTCAAAGATTTTTCTGAAGGACACCTTGATTTGGAGTGTATCAACATCTCTCTCATAACCTTGATCCCAAAAAAGCTATCTCCTTAGGGTTTGAATGACTACATGCCAATCTCTTTGACAAATACCTGTCTGAAATTTCTCACTAAACTTCTAGCAAACAGACTGTAGAAAGTGATTCTTTCCTGTATTCATAAAAACCAATATGGGTTTATTAAATCTAGGTCTATTCAGGATTGTCTGGCTTGGTGTTTTGAGTACATTCACCAATGTAAAGCTTCAAAAAGACCAATTGTCTTGCTAAAATTGGATGTTACTGAGGCCTTTGACACTATTGAGCATGATGCCATTCTTAGAATTCTAAGATACAAGAGTTGTAATAACAAATGGATATCTTGGATGCAGTCCATTCTGTCATCTGGTTCATCTTCGGTGCTTCTTAATGGTGTACCTGGTCACCACTTTAAATGTAAGAGGGGAGTTAGACAAGGAGACCCAATGTCACCTTTACATTTTGTGCTTGCTGCTGACCTACTTCAGTCTGTAGTGAATGATATGTGCAGTAAAGGAATATTGACTCTTCCAATCCCTTCTCATAGTCAGGATTTCCCCATAGTGTAGTATGCTGATGATACACTAATTGTGTTGCCTGCTATTGACCACACTACAAAAAAATACACTTGTTTGATGATACATGTTTGTCACAGTAGGTCGCGTTTTTGTCATGCATGTACATCCATGACGATTTTATGACAGAATCAAGATAGCCATATCTGTGCTGACGTAGAAGTGTTCCATGACATTACCAACATTATCATCACGGAAGTGTCCACTTCCATGACAATAAATCGCGCGTCACAGAAGTGCTTTCTTCAAGGGTGACCGACACGTGGCATCCACCGTAACGGAACGCCGTTAAGCTATCGGGTCCGGTTTTGGATCCGATAACCCGTTAACAGCCCGGACCAATGGGGATTTTCCACGTGTAAAATAATCATTGGCCGCAGGAAACACGTGTTGCCTCACCGTTGGGACAGATGTCATCCACTCATTGGACAGGAGGCGCCTATGATAGGTCGACATGTGGCACGGCCCAACAGTGGCCCATTCTCGTGAAAAAGGCCGGCCCAGTAAAAATTAGCAGGCCGGCCCATATAAGGCCTACTTGTGTGAGGTCCATTTAAGCCCACGGCCCATACGAGATGTGCCAATTCGGCCCGTCAACGGCCCGTTAAAGATTTGACACCATTGCAGCCCATCGTCAGTTCGAGCCCGTTAACAGCCCGCTATATATTTGGGCTCAATATCGGCCCGATGAGATTTCGGCCTGTTAACGGCCCATTTAATGGATGGGCCAATTTTCAGGATGTACATCTTTCGGCCTTTTAGCGACCCATTTAAATGTTGGGCTAATTTCCGGCCCGGTGTGTCTTTCAGCCTGTTGACGGCCCATAAATCTGATGGGCCATTTGTAGTCGAACCTGAGTTTCGGCCTTTTAGCGGCCCATTTAAGTGTTGGGCCAATTTATGGCCCGGTGTCACTTTCAGCCTGTTGACGGCTGTCGGTGTCAAAACCGGCGGATCTCGGGTAGGGGGTCCCGAACTGTGCGTCTAGGCTAGATGGTAACAGGAGGCAAGGGACACGAAGTTTTACCCAGGTTCGGGCCCTCCCGATGGAGGTAAAACCCTATGTCCTGCTTGATTAATATTGATGATATGGGTAGTACAAGAGTAGATCTACCACGAGATCAGAGAGGCTAAACCCTAGAAGCTAGCCTATGGTATGATTGTTGATGTGTATGTTGTCCTACGGACTAGAACCCTCCGGTTTATATAGACACCGGATAGGGTTAGGGTTACATAGAGTCGGTTACAATGGTAGGAGATCTAAATATCCGTATCGCCAAGCTTGCCTTCCACGCCAAGGAAAGTCCCTTCCGAACACGGGACAGAGTCTTCAATCTTGTATCTTCATAGTCCTGGAGTCCGGCTGAAGGTATAGTCCGGCCATCCGGACACCCCCTAATCCAGGACTCCCTAAGTAGCCCCTGAACTAGGATTCAATGATGACAAGTCTGGCGCGCAAATTGTCTTCGGCATTGCAAGGCGGGTTCCTCCTCCAAGTACTTCATAGAAGATTTTGAACACAAAGATAGTGTCTGGCTTTGAAAAATAAGTTTCCACATATTGCCATAGAGAGAATAGTATTTACACAAATCTAATCTGCTGACGTATTCCGTAGTGTGACATCACACCACGGCCAAGCTTTTATTCGAACCGTTTCACTGTTCCATCTCAGCGCGTTATGCGAGGCGGTTTCCTTGGCACGTCATGTTAAAGCAGAGATCGTGTCCCCTTATTCCAGGATTCCCATCAATACGGGCGTGGGTAACCCAACCGCGCCTTTAATTACGGCGCTTGGGAGATAAGCGAGTTTTACCAGGCTGGTGGGGATGTGTAGTTGCGTCCACCCATATAAGGGGATAAGGATCCACCTTTTCACCTACGCCTTCTTCCTCCTTCGCCTATCCATTCTTGCGCACTCGAGCTCCAGCCCCCAAGTCCGCACTACCACCTCAACCTTCTCCAGTCATGTCCGGAGCGGGAGGCAAGTGGATGGTCTCCTCCGTCACGGAGGGACACATCAAAAAGCTGAGGAAGGACGGATATCTGGCTAGCGACATCGCGCACCGGCTTCCCGAAACGGGGCAGCTCATCCCCACTCCCAGGCCCCATGAGAGGGTGGTATTCCTCCCCCATTTCCTCCACGGACTGGGCTTCCCTCTGCATCCATTTGTCCGGGGGCTCATGTTCTACTATGGCCTGGATTTCCATGATCTGGCCCCGAATTTTGTCCTCAACATCTCGGCATTTATCGTCATGTGCGAGGCCTTCCTCCGCATCCGCCCCCATTTCGGCCTATGGCTCAAGACCTTCAACGTCAAGCCGAAGGTGGTGCGCGGCAACCAGGCGGAGTGCGGAGGCGCCATGGTGGGCAAGATGGCCAACGTCCTATGGCTCAAGGGCTCCTTCGTGGAGACCCTGAAGGAGTGGCAATCGGGGTGGTTTTACATCACTGAGCCGTGCGACCCTAAGTGGGTCGCAGCCCCCGAGTTCTGGTCCGGACCCCAAACGCGGCTCACGTCCTGGAAAGAGATGGACCTGTCGTGGGGCAGCCAAAAGGAGGTGACTGGACTACAAACATGCATCCAATCCTTGGTGAACAAGCAGCTCAGGCTTGTCAACGTAGTCCAGGTTATACTTATCCGCTTGATCCTCCCGTGTCAACAACGGGCTCTCAACCTGTGGGAGTTCGATCCAGCGCGGCACCAAACTCTGAGCAGGCTCTTCGACACGACGTACGAAGATGCCTGGAAGGTGCTTTTCAAAGGCGCCGAGGCTCCCGCATCCGCTACCGAGGATCGTGGATTCAGCGCGCAGCGTCACGCTAGCGCGGTAAGCTTTTTGTATTTTTTACAGTGCACTAGCTTTTCATAGATTAATTCTATACGGGATCTAAGCTCCCTTACCTTTGACAGGATTGGCAGGAGAAGTCCGGACGGATCGACTGTCCGGCACCTTTGCTCGAAGACCCAGTCGATGCCCACTTGGCAAAGCTGCTGGTTCCGGCACCCTACGTGGTGCCGGAGAAGAAGGCCGCAAAAAGGGTCGCGGGGACTCGAAAGAGTGCCCGGCGCCTGGAGGTGTCGGATTCACCATCCGACGAATCCAAGACGCACTCCTCCCACAAAGATGAGGAGGACGAAGAAGAGACCCCCCGCTCCAGCGAGGGAAGGGAAGAAAAGGAAGGCCGCCCCAACTGGGGAGGCCGAAGGGTCCAAGAAGGGGAGAACCCATCCTCCGGACTACTCCACCAACGCCGACGACGGCGAAGAGGAGTGGCCGCCCAGGGCCAAGCCCCTGGCGAAATCGTAAGTATCCGGATACCGGAGTGATTTCATAGTATTCGATTATCGCACAGCTTTCCCTTATGTCGAATATGTTTATGCAGCCCACCCAAAGACCGGCTCGACGCGTCGTCGAGCGGCTCACTGGACTCGTCGGATGTGAACTCGCTGCCGACGGCTTCCTCCCCCCGCCCTATGGACGACACTGAAGTGTTGTCCCAACAGGTTCCAATCCGGCAGGAGGTGGTCCTGGAGGTGCCGCAAGGCGACCTCCCGGACTCCAGGAGTAAAGGGGACGAAACCCCCCAGGGCTCCAAGTCCGGCCCTAGGTCGGACACCGCTCCGGAACCTTCAAAGGTTCCAGAGTCTGGTGGGGGACATCCTTCCAAGAGGAGCAAGCCCGCCGTGCCGGTGACCTCCGTCCAACCGGAGGCGCCGGAAAATCTGTTGGAGGCGCTCCAAGGCGCCTCCATCGACGAGGGGCACCGCACTATTATGAGTGCGGTGGTCCAGAAGGTTCAGTCCGCCAAGAGCCTTTTAACAGGCTTTGAGGTAAGTAAAGAATGTGTAAATAACATTACCGCATAGGGCAGTAGCCCCTGATGCTCTATTTGGCGTTCGGGAAGAAAAGCTGAATAGAGGATCAAATAAAATTCGCAGGAGTCTAACAAAAAGAGGTCAATATGTGTGTGCAGGCTTCCCTGCTGGCGTCCGCCGCACTGACTGCGAAAGTGGACGTGCTAAAGTAGGACCTCGAGCGGTCCGAGCAAGAGCTCGGACGTGCCAAGAAGCAGCTCGAGGACAGTGAAGGTAAGAAATACCTTGTATAAATGTGTATAAAAAGGTGCAATTAGGAAAAATGACAGGAGTATCGTGGCTATTGTAGGGGCCACGTCTGAGGTGGCGACCCTGAAGCAAGCGCTGCTCGAGGCTGAGAAGAGGTCGGCCGCGGAACGCACTGAGCGAGAAAAGTATGAGGCCGAGGTTGGCAAGGTGCGGCAAGAGCTCCAGGATCTCATGGAAAAACATGAGAGTTTGGAGCGTGACTCAAGGACGCGAGCGTCCGAGCTCGCGGCGGCTACTGAAAGTGCCAAGTTTGCCAAGGCCGAATCCCGGAAGACCCTCCAGGAGTTGGATGAGGTGAAGAAGATAGCGGCGGGTAAGGCATTCTTTATGCAAAGTAAACACATAAGCGTGAGTTACTTGTTACTTACCCGAATCCGGAGTTCTCCAGGCGCGTTCGCAGATCTTCCCCGGAGTATATCTGATGCCGCCGCATTCTATCGAGCCGAGGAGGGCAGCTCGATGGAGAAGGTGTTCTGGTCTCGGTACGCTGAGGCCGGACACCCCGTGCCCCTGAGCGACCAGTTGAAGCAACTGGTCGAGCTCCACAAGGCGGCCGAACAGGCCATGAAGGGCCTCATAGTTCAGCTGTGGCCTGGAGAGGCTCAACCTGGGAGCTATTTCGGGCTGATGCGGCGGCTGGTGGAGGCCTGTCCAAGGCTCTAAGTCATCAAGCGCTCCGTCTGCATTGAAGGTGCCCGTAGGGCCCTTGCCCGTGCGAAGGTGCACTGGGGCAAGCTGGATGCTGAGAAGCTTGTGAAGGACGGGCCACCACCGGGGAAAGAGCATCGCAAGCCTGAAAGTTATTATAAGGATGTTCTGAAGGGTGCCCGCCTTGTGGCGGATGAATGTTCTATGGATGTAATTTTTGAATAAAACTCGCTCGTTTTGTCCTGTACGCTGAAAACTTGTTCATATGCGCTTAAGCAATGCTGTTTGAATTTAAAATATTACCTTTTGTGCGGCTGTTTATCAATTCTGAGAGATGGCGAGTCGTCAGCTTCTGCCCCCGTGCCGCTATTGCTGGGGTGTTCGGGGATAAACCTGAGGGCTCTTTTTCCCATGTTTGGGTCCTTCGAGGGAGGCGCTCAGCCCAACGAACAAGGCAATCGGACTATAATGTGTGAACACTCTCACTTAGCCATAGAATTCTATAATTTTAAATTTCGGCGAAGCCCCTGGTATTCGGAAGACCGAGTTCGGGGCGCTATCAACGCCTTGGCCGGACAGAGCCGGCTCCTCGCCCTAAGCGGCATAAGTCTTTAAGGACTCGAAAAGACCTCTCGAACAGCGACCAGCTCTCGCCTCATCATGACGGTCAGTTTTAGCTTTCTCCACTGAGGTGCTCGACCCAGCTCAACCGGGGCACAATCGCAGTGGTTCTCCTAGTGCTACCTTAGCCGATATAGCGGAACGTAAGGCACCAAAACATAGGAGCCGGGCAAACCCAACCATTGACCCAAGACATGATTCGGAGCCGATGCATATAATGCTATAAGTTCGGGGTGCCGCACTTGTTAAAGTGTTCGGACTTCTCACACCATGTTGAGGGGTATTGAAGCCCCTGGCGTATTTTGGCCGTACCAAAGTGTACGGGTGCAGCATGTCATTAAGGAACATATATAAGTATAAAAAAAGAGTAATGCAAAAATAGACAAAAGCTATGCATTGTTTATTAAAAAGAGCTGCGATCAAAGCAGAATGATACAAATAATGCGATAAGCAAAAGGTTGGACTATATAACATGTCCTCTCCAGGGGCAAGTTGCGGAATAATATGCGAAACAGGTATACTGCTCGTGATAGAGACCACCTAGGAGTTCCATAATGTGGCGTGGCTTGTCTGCTTCCCTGGTTCTTGCATCATTTGTGCGGCAATTGAACTTCCGAACAGGCCTTCCGAAGAGTGGAGTCCAGAAAGTAAGAGAAAATTAAAAAAATCGGCAGCCCCTGGTACAGTTGAAGCCGTGTTTTGGGCGTGCCGTGATGGTGCCCCTCCCCCTGTGCCCATGGTATCTCGAGAGCGTAGTTATGTACGTGAAGTACTGACGTCGCCTTTTTGCGAGGGTTGGGGTTGGGGCCGCATTGCTACGCCTACTCGGATCGTGCCAGGTGGTCTTGTTGTAGGTTACTCCGGGCGCGCTTGACGGTGTCCGGTCGTTTAGTGGCCGGACTGGAGAAATGCCTGGAGGGCTGCTTTGTACTTCCGCTGCAAGGGCCGACGTATGCTCCTCCGTTCGGAGGGAGCGTTCGGTGTTTCCATTGACCGTAATTACTCCTCGAGGGCCTGGCATCTTGAGCTTAAGGTATGCGTAATGCGGTACCGCATTGAACTTAGCGAATGTGGTTCGCCCGAGCAGTGCGTGATAACCACTGCGAAACGGGACTATGTCGAAGATTAACTCCTCGCTTCGGAAATTATCCGGAGATCCGAAGACCACCTCAAGTGTGACTGAGCCTGTACAGTTGGCCTCTACACCTGGTATTACGCCTTTAAAGGTCGTTTTGGTGGGCTTAATCCTCGAGGGATCTATGCCCATTTTCTGCACTGTATCCTGGTAAAGCAGGTTCAGGCTGCTGCCACCGTCCATAAGGACTCTAGTGAGATGAAATCCGTCAATAATTGGGTCTAGAACCAATGCGGCGAAGCCGCCATGACGGGTGCTAGTGAGGTGGTCCCTTCGATCAAAGGTGATCGGGCAGGAGGACCATGGGTTGAACTTTGGGGCGACTGGCTCTATCGCGTATACGTCCCTTAACGCGCGCTTCCGCTCGCTCTTGGGGATGTGGGTTGCGTATATCACTGCACTTGTGGGGGAAAACCCTTCTGTCCCTTGTTGTTCGGCGGCCGGGGCTCCTCGTCGTCATCGCTATGTAGCCCCTTGTCTTCGTTTTCGGCGTTTAACTTGCCTGCCTGCTTGAACACCCAACAATCCATGTTGGTGTGATTGGCCGGCTTTTCAGGGGTGCCATGTATCTGGCATAAGAGGTCGAGTATTCGGTCCAAACTGGACGGGCCCCTAGGATTCCTTTTGAATGGCTTTTTCTGCTGACCGGATTTAGAGCCTCTGAATCCGGCATTAACTGTCGTATCATCTGCATTGTCGCCGTTAATGCGGCGCTTCTGTTTGTTGCGACACGACCCACCACTACTGTCCCTGGTGTCCGAATTACCAGGGTTCTTGGTTATATTGTTGCTACGAGCAAGCTAGCTGTCTTCTCCCACGCAAAAGCGGGTCATGAGTGTCGTGAGTGCTGCCATAGATTTCGGCTTTTCCTGTCCAAGGTGTCGGGCCAGCCACTCGTCAGGGATATTGTGCTTGAAGGCTGCTAGGGCCTCAGCGTCCGGACAGTCAACTATTTGATTTTTCTTTGTTAGGAACCGTGTCCAGAATTGCCTAGCCGATTCATCTGGCTGCTGAATTACGTGACTTAGGTCATCGGCGTCTGGGGGTCGCACATAAGTGCCCTGGAAATTGTCGAGGAATGCGGCTTCCAGGTCCTCCCAACAACTGATTGATCCTATTGGCAAGCTGTTAAGCCAATGCTGAGCTGGTCCTTTAAGCTTGAGTGGGAGGTATTTGATGGCGTGGAAATCATTGCCGCGGGCCATGTGGATATGAAGGAGATAATCCTCGATCCATACCGCAGGATCTGTTGTGCCATCATATGATTTGATGTTTACGGGTTTGAAACCCTCGGGGATTTGATGATCCATTATTTCGTCTGTAAAGCAGAGTGGGTGTGCGGCGCCTCTGTACTGGGCTATATCATGACGTAGCTCCACTGAGCCTTGTCTACTGTGTTCGGCCCTGCCGAATTTGTGGCCAGCGTGACGGATGCCGTCTCGAGCCGTGGGGCGCCCATGCGATCCGTAGATCGATCTTGTTTGTCTAGCCTTGTCCTCCAACATGTCTCGTAAGTCCGGCGCATATTCCCGTGCCTTGGTACGGGGTGCGGCTTGAGTGGAGGGCCGAGGGGCCTCTCTGTCGCGGCCACGAGGTGGCCGGTCGGCCGCGTCAAGTGCTTCCTCCTCTAATTGGGGTAGCAACCTGCGCTTTGGGTAGCTCTTGGAGGGGCGTTCGAGTTTATGCTCTTCGGTTGCAAGGACTTCAGTCCATCTGTCGACTAGCAAATCTTGATCAGCTCTAAGTTGTTGCTGTTTTTTCTTGAGGCTTCTTGCCGTGGCCATAAGCCTGCGTTGAAAACGCTCTTGCTCGACGAGATCCTCTGGCATGACGAATTCGTCGTCGTCGAGGCTTGCCTCGTCTTCGGAGGGAGGCATATAATTATCGTCCTCGACCTCTCTGTCTGCCGCTCTCTCATGAGGGCTGGTTTCTCCATCCTCCTGTGCTAGATCTTGCTGGAGGGGGTTTTCTTCGGCGCTTTCCGGAGTATTATTATCTCCCGTGCTGGAATAACCATGTTTGTTTTGGCGGGATTTTGAGCGGCGCCGCTGACGTCGGCGCTTAGGCTATTTCTTGGAGGGGTCATCCTCCGTTGTTCCATCGCCATCTCCCTCTTTTCGGGTGTCCACCATGTATATGTCATATGACGAGGTGGCTTTCCAGGGCCTAGTAGGCGCTGGTTCTTCATCATCTCCTTCATCGGCGTCCATACCGTAGATGTCTTCGGAGTCGAAGTCGAGCATGTCGGTTAAGTCGTCGACAGTGGCTACAAAGTGGGTGGTGGGTGGGCTTTGAATTTCTTCATCGTCCGAATCCCAACCTTGCTGGCCGTAGTGCGGCCAGGGCTCTCCTGATAAAGAGAGAGACTTTAGTGTCTTCAGAATATTGCCAAAAGGCGAGTGCTGAAAGATGTCCGCGGCAGTGAACTCCATGATCGGCGCCCAATCGGATTCGATTAGCAGGGGCACGGAGTGTTCGGAGTCCGGAGAGGAGTCCGGCTCCTTGGAGTCACGAGTCTCGCAGAGTACGGGGCTGGTGTTCGGCTCAATCGCCGTTGGGATCACAGCCCCCGAGGCGGCGTCCAACCGCCCATCCTTGATCGGCGCAGTTGGCTCTGAATTAAGGATCGGAGCCGATGCGGGTGCGGCCTCCAGGGCACTGTTCGGCGGCAGAGCTAGATCATGCCCGTCGGGACAGTGCAGCGCGCTCGGCAGTGGCTCGAATCCGTCGAGGATCAAGTCCCCGCGGATGTCAGCCGTGTAGTTTAAACTTCCAAATCTGACCTGACGGCCAGGGGCGTAGCTTTCGATCTGCTCCAGGTGGCCAAGTGAATTGGCCTGTAGTGCGAAGCCGTCGAAGACGAAGATCTGTCCGGGGAGGAAGGTCTCACCCTGGACTGCATCGCTATCGATGATCGTAGGAGCCATCGAGCCTGACGGCGACGACACAGAGGAACTCTCAATGAAAGCACCAATGTCGGTGTCAAAACCGGCGGATCTCGGGTAGGGGGTCCCGAACTGTGCGTCTAGGCTGGATGGTAACAGGAGGCAAGGGACACGAAGTTTTACCCAGGTTCGGGCCCTCTCGATGGAGGTAAAACCCTACGTCCTGCTTGATTAATATTGATGATATGGGTAGTACAAGAGTAGATCTACCACGAGATCAGAGAGGCTAAACCCTAGAAGCTAGCCTATGGTATGATTGTTGATGTGTATGTTGTCCTACGGACTAGAACCCTCCGGTTTATATAGACACCGAATAGGGTTAGGGTTACATAGAGTTGGTTACAATGGTAGGAGATATAAAAATCCGTATCACCAAGCTTGCCTTCCACGCCAAGGGAAGTCCCTTCCGGACATGGGACGGAGTCTTCAATCTTGTATCTTCATAGTCCTGGAGTCCGGCTGAAGGTATAGTCCGGCCATCCGGACACCCCCTAATCCAGGACTCCCTCAACGGCCCATAAATTAGTTGGGCCATTTGTAGTCGGACCTAAGTTTTGGCCTTTTAGCAACCCATTTAAGTGTTGGTCCAATTCCCGGCCCTGTGTGCCTTTCGGCCTGTTAACGGGCCACAAATGAGTTGGGCCATTTGTAGTCGGACCTTAGTTTTGGCCTTTTAATGGCCCATGCCCTTCATGGTTCAATACCAGCCCGGTTTCTCTTTCGGCCTGCTAAAGGCCCACAACACAGTTGGGCCGTTTACAATACGACCTGACTTTCGGCCTCTTAGCGGCCCATGCTCTTCATGGTCCAGTACAAACCCGCTATCTCTTTCAGCCCGCTAAAGGCCTAAAGTATAGTTGGGCCATATGTAGCCCAAACTTAGTAACGGCCTGTTAACGGCCCGTGAAATAAATTGGGGCCACCTGTTGCCCGCTTCGATGTCGGCCTGTTAACGACCCGGGAGGTAAGAGGGCCGACCATTAACTTTCGGCCTAGTAACGGCCCATTAACTTAATGGGCCCACTAAAGTTTGTTCATGTCTTTAGGCCAAATTAGATAATTTGAGCCCATTACGACGAGCAATTATGCACAGGACCAAAACTGATCAAGCGAAGGTACAGCATACAGGGAATAACATTGCACATCCAGCATATATTACAGGAAATTACATCCACTGGGCAATCAAGGATTGATGCCAGTGCAAATAAATGAGCAGAACCTAACCATCTACAACGTCACAATCTGCAACCTCAGCACAGATGACACCCATAAGCATGTGGGCAAGTTCTTGCTGCTTTGCTACACTGTTACTCTGAAAACATTGATTAGTTGTTGTGTCGCACGACTCTGCACCTCTGATTCATCCACCATTTCCATCATTGCTTCAGCCATTAATTGGTTCACAAACATACATTTATTCCATTGCATTCGAGACAGAGGATACTGAACAGATTCAGATGGCGATTTTGGCAGGCTTGTATTATTGATAGTGGAGAGTGTCTCGACCACTGCATCATAACATAAATTAGGACGGGAACCAAACAGATTAATCATGAGTTATTGCCATATTACCTGGCCTAGACTTACTGAAAAGAAACAATGGGGTTGCCTTTCTGTTTTCAGAGTTTGTCTTCTTATCTTCAGCAGCCTGCACAAAATTAACACACTAGCATTGCTATCATTGGCCAAGTCAGATAATAGGAAAGCAACATTGACACAACGAACGTTTGGGCAACTAGCCTACACCAAATTAACACAATATGGCACAGCTATCATCAGCCAGGTAAGGTAATACGAAAGCAACATTGACACAATGAATGAATGGGCAACCAGAGAAGCACTACAAGTCAGTAATGTGCGTGATATGACATAGTACATTCATGCAGCTTAGTATGCAAAACTACCAGGCAGTTTTCCTTACAAAAATCAACATTGGCGCCTTTAACATTTTGCTACAACTAATTTTAGATTAGATAAAGGTTAGATTCACGCCGATTAACAAAATACATGCTGATGTAAAAATATAGTGATATACAACAGGTACTTACATCAGCATTGGAGCACAAAGAATTCTTGCAAGATATTTTCCTCGAATACGAAGGAACATAACCTCCGAGACTATGAAGAGAATAGAACCATATCAAGGTCCGATATGTTCCTAAAAATATGCTAATTTGAAAGGTAGGAATTTTTATGGTGACCTATGAAATATGAACTCGAAAATGCCACACAATCCACTTGCAATCAGTGCTTGAGTTGTTAAGAAGGGATCAATGGCAAGTCAAACGCTCAAAGTGCTCTTTCGCTCAACGCCAGTTATCCTATTTGGGTGGTCTTTTAGGAGGGAGGGTAGTGGGTTCTAAGAACACATCAGAGAAAGAGGACCAAACCTGGTTGAGTCCTCCAATGGAGGAAGTCTTGTATCGTTTAATCTTATTTTCTAAAAGAGAGATGGGTAAGAAACATGTAGAAAATATGATCAGAATGCTATAAAATTTCATGATGCGAGGATACGCACACGCTTCTTAGAATAGAGTTGACATTCTTTTGCTGGACTGGAGCGGACTAGTTCTTTGGCCACTGGAATCTGCTTATTATTAGTGGGAGTTGGGTTTCTCTGTGCTGGAGCAGTATCTATGAAAAATGGAGTTGGTTTATTATCTCTTGGCGTTTGGATCTTTTGCAAAGACCTGGTTTGTAACCCTTCAGATTCTAACATAGTCGTCTTCCCCTTGCATGCCTTATATAGAAGAATGGTGATTCAGTTATAAAACATGCTACAGCAGAGATGGAATAGGTACTGAAGAATAGAAAGGCATGACATATTGACATGTATTCCCTCCATCCGGAAATAAATGGATGGGTCTAGGCGTATTTCAGTTCTAGATACATCCAGTTTTATCCATTTCTGCGACATTTAATCCGGACGGAGGGAGTATGATGTAAGAGCTAGGGATACGATAGGACAACACAGTAAAAAAAACACTGAAAAACACACTGCAGAACCAAAGTATTCAAACCCACTGATATGAGATAGTACACTCATGCAGCTCAGGATGCAAAACCACCAGGAAGTTTTCCTTGCAAAAATCAACATTGTGGCCTTTAATCATACATTTTGCTCCAACTAAATTTAGATCAGATAAAGATTGGATTCACGCCGATTAACAAAATACATGCTAATGTAAAAATATAGTGATATACAACAAGTACTTACATCTACATTGGAGCACAGAGAATTCCTGCAAGAATCTTTCCTCATAAACGATACCATTGCAGAAATTCTTCTATCTGTTAAGCTTATTTTCTAAAAGAGAGATGGGTAAGAAACATGTAGAAAATATGATCAGCATGCTATAAAATTTCATGATGCAAGGATACGCACACGCTTCTTAGAATTGAGTTGACATATTTTTGCTGGACTGGAGCGGACTAGTTCTTTGGCCACTGGAATCTGCCTATTATCAGTAGGAGTTGGGTTTCTCTGTGCTGGAGCAGTATCTGTAAAAACTGGAGTTGGTTTATTATCTCCTGGCGTTTGGATCTTTTGCAAAGGCCTTGTTTGTAACCCTTCAGATTCTAACGTGGTCGTCTTCCCTTTGCACGCCTTGTATAGAAGAATGGTGCTTTAATTATAAAACATGCGACAGCAGAGAGATAGAATAGGTACTGAAGAATATAAAGGCATGACATATTGACATGTATTCCCTCCATCCGGAAAAAATGGATGGGTCTAGGCATATTTCAGTTCTAGATACATCCTTTTTTATCCATTTCGGCAACATGTAATCCGGACGGAGGGAGTATGGTGTAAGAGCTAGGGATACGACAGGACAACACAGCAAAAAAACACTAGTTGAATGTAAAATTGTATGCTAGCGGAATACGTACAGAAATAACTAAGGCAACATACATGTGTATGATTGGGAAAATAAGATGGCGTTGCAACAGAGCACTAGAACAGCACTTCAATGTAAAAAAACATGGTATGGTAGACAGATGAAGTACATACTAATGAATAACAATGCATAAGATATTCAGAAGCATGATGTCCAAATTAAGCAGATGGCATTGCGATAGAGTAGAATGACAGTACTTGAATTTGAGAACATGTTATCATGAACGAAATAGGTACTGAAAAACTAGAAGGCATGACATATTTACATGCATGATCAGCTTGCTAAGCACATGGCATTGCAATAGAGTAGATACACTCCAAGACATTATATGCATGTTGTACCCATATCACAGGCCAAGTTAGAGCAAGGACCTTGTGGGGTGAAGAGGATTCATCATCTTTCTGCAAGTCTTCTGAAGAACTACCTTTACATGTTCCATCATATTGGGTATCATTAACATCAAGTTTATTGGCCTTTACATTGCTCCGTGAGGTTCTTGTGGATATATCAGTGTGTACAATTATATCTGACATGCATGGAAGACAACTAATAGTTAGATTTATGTAATGAGTGCCTGTAGGAGACGACATAAATAGTAGGACTGGGGTTAACTAGCAGCAACAGGTCTCATAAACTAAAGGGAGAACACGGATGAAAGCTATAGAATATGTATCGTTTGTACTCGAGATTAACTAGATGGCACACAAAAGTATTAAAGAACAACATAGGTAATACTATAAGTGGTATAATACTATAATCACCAGCCTGTGGGATAGCATTGGCTGATGGATGATAACTATGGAACATCGTTACCTAAAGAACAAGTATCTTAGCTGAACTATGGAACAACGTTAACTCCTGAACAAGACCCGTAAGAGATCAGCATGAATATACAGTGAAATGTGATGATCTATTTTCCATGCTTAGATGAATAACAAAGCCATAAATGTTGCACACAAGTAAGATGAGGGTACAACCTATCTGGCTGCCATCCATAGGAGTGAGCATCATGTGCTGACTTGTCGATGGCCCTGCAGTTGTTGTGGTTGTCCATGTCGGGAACGCGCATTTGATGCAGGGAACTGTTGAGTGGGGACTATAGCTCCCTTCTGGTGTATGCTTCCCTTGTTGGAGCAGTTGCGGTGAGTCGGAAGACGGTGTGTCTGAAGATGCAGATAACGCATAATATTAAGAACGACATATCTCTTTGATCTGGAGAAATACACTAAGAGATCAACAACAAGGTACGAGAGTGGTCACACGTCTGTTGACTGAAGACTAAATTGGGGTCACACGATTTTATTTTATTTTGGTACTGTCCAATCTACGCCGGATGGCTGGCTGTCTTGTGCCTCCCGGCTGACACTGTTCGGAATCTTCCCCGAAGAGCCAGCGACCAACGGCAGAGCAGCCTGACTCCGCCGTCTGTGGCCCCGGCCAAAACCCCGCTCCCCGCCCCACTGCACTGTCGTGGTTGCGCCGCCCCCGGGCCAATCCACAAAGACTCCCCATCATCCAGATCCGGCGGCGGCAGTACCTTCAACCCACGCAACTCTAAAAGATAGCCATCTAAGCGCTGCTTCCGCGGTGAACTTGCGGCCCGCACCCTTACGCTAGACACCAGCCAACCGGCGGCCTAGGAGCTTTGCCGCCTCGAGGGGTGCTGATTCCCATTGGGAATCGATTGGTCCAGAATAAAAATTCAGACAACTGATGCCTAAATAAAATGATTTGAGATGAGGGGCTTGTTCGGGGTATCTTCACCCCGACCAGTAGAGCAAAGAGTTGCTCCTCAATCTACTAAAAATGTTTACTTTGAAATTCCTTTGGGTATGATAGAGAAACTGCTAGCTAATCCTTTCACAGGTGATGGAACATTACATCCCGATTTGCACTTAATCTATGTGGATGAAGTTTGTGGATTATTTAAGCTTGCAGGTATGCCCGAGGATGTTATCAAGAAGAAGTTCTTCCCTTAATCTTTGAAGGGAGAGGCATTGACATGGTTTAGGCTATGTGATGATATGGGATCATGGAACTACAATCGATTGAAATTGGAATTTCATCAGAAATTTTATCATATGCATCTTGTTCATCGTGATCGTAATTATATATATATATAATTTTTGGCCTCGCGAAGGAGAAATCATCTCTCAAGCTTGGGGGAGGCTTAAGTCAATGTTATATTCATGCCCCAATCATGAGCTCTCAAAAGAAATGATTATTCAAAAAATTATGCTCGGCTTTCTCTCAGTAATCGCTCCATGCTCGATACTTCTTGTAGTGGTTCTTTTATGATGAAGACTATTGAAGTCAAATGGGATTTATTGGAGAGAATTAAACGCAACTCTAAAGATTGGGATCTCGGCGAAGGTAAGGAGTCAGGTATAACACCAAAGTTTGATTGTGTTAAATCTTTTATGGATACCGATGTTTTCCATGAATTTAGCACTAAATATGGACTTGACTCTGAGATAGTAGCTTCTTTCTGTGAATCCTTTGCTACTCATGTTGATCTCCCTAAGGAGAAGTGGTTTAAATATAATCCTTCCATTGAAGTAAAAGTAGTTGCACCTATTAAAGTTGAAGAAAAGACTATCACTTATAATGATCCTGTTGTTCCTACTGCTTATATTGAGAAACCACCTTTCCCTGTTAGAATAAAGGATCATGCCAAAGCTTCAACTGCGGTTCGTAAGAGTAATACTAGAACACCTACACCCTCTGAGCAAATTAAAGTTGAACCTAGTATTGCTATGGTTAAAGATCTCTTGGCTGGTAATATTGATGGGAATGTTATTTACTTCTGTAATGAAGCTGCTAGAATTGCTAGACCTGATACTAAAAATAAACATAGATCTGTTGTAGGCATGCATGTTATTTCTGTTAAAATAGGAGATCATTGCTATCATGGCTTATGTGGTATGGGTGCTAGTGCAAGTGCAATACCTCATTCCTTATATAAAGAAATTATGCATGATATTGCACCTGTTGAGATAGAGGAAATTGATGTTACAATTAAGCTTGCCAATAGAGATACTATTTCACCAGTTGGGATTGTTAGAGATGTTGAAGTTTTGTGTGGGAAAGTTAAATATCCTGCTGATTTTCTTGTTCTTGGTTCCCCACAAGATGACTTTTGTCCCATTATATTTGGTAGACCCTTCTTGAATATTGTTAATGCCCAGATAGACTGCAAAAAGGAAGTTGTTACTATTGGTCTAGGAGACATGTCTCATGAGTTTAATTTTGCTAAATTACATAGACAGCCCCATGATAAAGAATTGCCTAGTAAAGATGAAATTATTGGTCTTGCTTTTATTGCCGTGCCTCCTAGTGATCCTTTAGAACAATATTTGCTAGACCATGAAAATGATATGTTCATGAACGAAAGAAGGGAAATAGATGAAGTATTCTTTAAGCAGGGACCTATTTTGAAACACAACTTGCCTGTTGAAATCCTAGGGGATCCTCCCCCACCTAAGGGTGATCCCGTGTTTGAGCTTAAACCTTTACCCGATACTCTTAAATATGCTTATCTTGATGAAAAAGAGATATATCCTATTATTATTAGTGCTAACCTATCAGAGCATGAAGAAAATAAATTATTGAAAACTCTGAAGAAGCATCGTGCTGCTATTGGATATACTCTTGATGATCTTAAGGGCCTTAGTCCTACTCTATATCAGCACAAAATAAAACTGGAGAAAGATGCTAAACCGGTTGTTGATCACCAACGATGGTTAAATCCTAAGATGAAAGAAGTGGTAAGAAAACAAATACTAAAGCTTCTGGAGGCAGGTATAATTTATCCCGTTGCTGATAGTCAGTGGGTAAGTCCTGTCCATTGTGTCCCTAAGAAGGGAGGTATTACTATTGTTCCTAATGATAAAGATGAATTGATCCCACAAAGAATTGTTACATGTTATAGAATGGTAATTGATTTCCGCAAACTAAATAAAGCTACTAGAAAGGATCATTACCCTTTACCTTTTATTGATAAAATGCTAGAAAGACTATCCAAACAGACACATTTTTGCTTTCTAGATGGTTATTCTAGTTTCTCTCAAACACCTATGTCAAAAGAGGATCAAGAAAAGACAACTTTTACTTGCCCTTTTGGTACCTTTGCTTATAGACGTATGCCTTTTGGTTTATGTAATGCACCTGCTACCTTTCAAAGATGTATGACTGCTATATTCTCTGACTTTTGTGAAAAGATTGTTGAGGTTTTCATGGATGATTTCTTCGTTTATGGAACTTCTTTTGATGATTGCTTAAGCAACCTTGATCGAGTTTTGCAGAGATGTGAAGAAACTAATCTTGTCTTGAATAGGGAGAAGTGCCACTTTATGGTTAATGAAGGCATTGTCTTGGGGCATAAAATTTCTGAAAGAGGTATTGAGGTCGATAAAGCTAAGGTTGATGCTATTGAAAAGATGTCGTGTCCCAAGCACATTAAAGGTATAAGAAGTTTCCTTGGTCATGCTGGTTTTTATAGGATGTTCATTAAGGACTTTTCTAAAATTTCCAAGCCTTTGACTAATATCTTACAAAAAGATGTTCCTTTTGTCTTTGATGATGACTGTGTAGAAGCATTTGAAATACTTAAGAAAGCTTTGATTTCTGCACCTATTGTTCAGCCTCCTGATTAGAATTTACCATTTGAAGTCATGTGTGATGCTAGCGATAATGCTGTAGGGGCTGTTCTAGGACAAAGAGTTGATAAGAAATTAAATGTTATCCAATATGCTAGTAAAACTCTAGACAGTGCCTAGAGAAATTATGTACTGCTGAAAAAGAATTTTTAGCAGTTGTATTTGTGTGTGATAACTTCAGACCTTATATTGTTGATTCCAAAGCAACTGTTCACACTGATCATGCTGCTATTAAATATCTTATGGAAAAGAAAGATGCTAAACCTAGACTTATTAGATGGGTTCTCTTGCTTCAAGAATTTGATTTGCATATTATTGATACAAAGGGAGCTGAGAACCCCGTTGCAGACAACTTGTCTAGGTTAGAAAATGTTCTTGATGACCCACTACCTATTGATGATAGCTTCCCTGATGAACAATTAGCTGTCATAAATGCTTCTCGTACTGCTCCATGGTATGTTGATTATGCTAATTATATTGTTGCTAAGTTTATACCACCTAGTTTCACATACCAGCAAAAGAAAAAGTTCTTCTATGATTTAAGACATTACTTCTGGGATGACCCACATCTTTATAAAAAAGGAGTAGATGGTGTTATTAGACGTTGTGTAACTGAGCATGAACAGGAATAGATCCTACGCAAGTGTCACTCTGAGGCCTATGGAGGACACCATGCTGGAGATAGAACTGCACATAAGTTATTGCAATCCGGTTTTTATTGGCCTACTCTCTTCAAGGATGCCTGTAAGTTTGTTTTGTCTTGTGATGAATGTCAAAGAATTGGTAATATTAGTAGACGTCAAGAAATGCATATGAATTATTCACTTGTTATTGAACCATTTGATGTTTGGGGCCTTGATTATATGGGACCATTTCCTTCCTCTGATGGGTATACACATATTTTAGTTGTTGTTGATTACGTTACTAAGTGGGTAGAAGCTATTCCAACTAGTAGTGCTGATCATAACACCTCTATTAAGATGCTTAAAGAAGTTATTTTTCCAAGGTTTGGAGTCCCTAGATATTTAATGACTGATGGTGGTTCACATTTTATTCATGGTGCTTTCCGTAAAATGCTTGCTAAGTATGATGTTAATCATAGAATTGCATCTCCATATCATCCACAGTCTAGTGGTCAAGTAGAATTGAGTAATAGAGAGCTTAAATTAATTTTGCAAAAGATTGTTAATAGATCTAGGAAGAATTGGTCCAAGAAACTTGATGATGCATTATGGGCCTATGAACTGCATAGAAAAATCCTATGGGTATGTCTCCGTATAAAATGGTTTATGGAAAGGCATGTCACTTACCTCTCGAACTAGAACATGAGGTATATTGGGCCATTAAAGAGCTCAACTATGACTTCAAACTTGCCGGTGAGAAGAGGCTTTTTGACATTAGCTCACTTGATGAATGGAGAACCCAGGCTTATGAAAATGCCAAGTTGTTTAAAGAAAAATTTAAAAGATGGCATGACAAAAGGATACAAAAGCGTGAGTTTAATGTAGGTGATTATGTACTGCTATACAACTCTCGTTTAAGATTTTTTGCAGGCAAACTCCTCTCTAATGGGAAGGTCCTTACGTCATCGAGGTGGTGTATCGTTCAGGTGCCATAAAAATCAACAACTTCGAAGGCACAAATCCGAGGGTGGTGAACAGCCAAAGAATCAAACAGTATATCTCAGGTAATCCCATAAATGTTGAAACTAATGTTATTGAAACCATAACCCCGGAGGAATACATAAGGGACACTTTCCAAAATGTTTCAGACTCCGAAAAGGAATAGGTACGTGGTACAGTAAGTAAACCAACTCCAAAATAGTTCTAATGGCAATTTTTCTCCGTTTTGGAATATATAAGAAAATAGGAAAATAAGAAGTAGTCCGGAAAGGACACGAGGCTTCCACGAGGGAGGAGGGCGCGCCCTACCCCCCTGGGTGCGCCCCCCTGCCTCGTGGGCACCTCGTGTGCCCTCCGGACTCTGTTTTCTTGCACGATACTTCTTTTGGTCGAGTAAAATTCATTATATAATCTCCTGAAGGTTTTGACCACCGTACCACGCAAATATCCTCTCTCTTTGTTTCGAGCTATTTTTCTGATAGATCTAGATCACCATGATGTCTTCAAGCGCCCCCAAGGACAAGTTCTTCAAGAAGGTCATCAACCCCTACCTCGCGGAGGTGATGCAACACCCTCAAACCATCGAGATGCGTGAGGGGTTGTTGCACATCCACGATGTTGAGGGACCAAGGAGGACCGGAAGCGTGGAGGCAAGACTCGAAGCAATGGAGCAACAAGTTTTAAAGTGCCAGGAGATGGTGGAACGTGGACTCGACACCAACCACCTAATGATCACGGAGTTCACCAACACCACCAAGCTAGATGCCAGGAACATCGGGGAGACCATATTCAAGCTTCAAGAGAAAATCGAGCATCTCCAAGCCCAGATCTATGACCTACAAAACCAAAACTGTGAGTATGAATATAGATTCAAGAGGATGAGTTTGGCTACAGATTCGTGGATCCCGGAGACTCGATCATCCTTCTATGATGGTGAGCCTATGCCCTGGAAGATGGACGACAAGCCTACATCATCAACAACTCCATCATCACTACCCCCGAAGAAGGAGACATAAACACATGGGTATGGGCACTCCCCTTGGCAACTGCCAAGCTTGGGGGAGTACCCCGGTATCGTATCACCATCACACCTTTATCTTTACCTTTTTCTTAGTTCGATCCTTTTGGTAATATCTTGATCTAGTAGAATAAAGTTTTAGTATGATCTAGTTTTGAGTTTTGATTTATGATCCTTCTATGTAATCGAGTCTGTGAGCCATATATAATAAAGATTAGTGTTGAGTCAAGGGCTTGATTATCTTGCTATGATCATGAGGGAATAAAATAAAAGAGAAAGAATAAAAGAAATAAAGAGATCATATGGATCTTATGGAGAGTAATGACTTCATATATAAGTAGTATGATGAATAAAAGTTGTTGAAAGTTGACAAGCATAGTTTTGGTCATCGTTGCAATTAATAGGAAGTAATAAATAAAGAGAGGTTTTCACATATAAATATACTATCTTGGACATCTTTTATGATTGTGAGCACTCATTAAAATATGACATGCTAAAGAGTTGATGTTGGACAAGGAAGACAACGTAATGGGTTATGTTTTCTTACATCTGAGATAAATTATATTGTCATGGATCATCCAACATGTTGAGCTTGCCTTTACCTCTCATGCTAGCCAAATTCCTTGCACCAAGTAGAAATATTACTTGTGCTTCCAAATATCCTTAAACCCAGTTTTGCCATGAGAGTCCACCATATCTACCTATGGATTGAGTAAGATCTTTCAAGTAAGAGTCATCGTTGCAAGCAATAAAAATTGCTCTCTAGATATGTATGATTTATTAGTGTGGAGAAAATAAGCTCTATACGATCTTGTGATGTGGAAGAAATAAAAGCGACGGACTGCATGATAAAGGTCCATATCACAAGTGGCAATACAAAGTGACGTTCGTTCGCATTAAGATTTTGTGCATCCAACCATAAAAGCACATGACAACATCTGCTTCCCTCTGTGAAGGGCCTATCTATTATTCTTGTCTTATACTTCGTATAAGAGTCATGATGATCTTCACCTTTCCTTTTTACATTTTATCCTTTGGAAAGAACAATGTGTTGGAAAGATCCAGATATATATAGCTAATAGGATGTGAGTTTTCATGAACTATTATTGTTGACATTACCCTTGAGGTAAAAGGTTGGGAGGCAAAACTATAAGCCCCTATCTTTCTCTGTGTCCGATTAAAACTTCATACCCATAAATATTGCATGAGTGTTAGCAATTGTGAAAGGCTAAATGATAGTTGAGTATGTGGACTTGCTGAAAAGCTCTTATATTGACTCTTTCCTATGTTATGATAAATTGCAATTGCTTCAATGACTGAGATTATAGTTTGTTGGTTCTTAATGAAGTTTCTGATTCATACTTGAAACTGTGAATGAACTGTTACTTTAGCATAAGAGATCATATGACAATATTTATATATGTTGATGTCCTAAGAATGATCATGATGCCCTCGTGTCCGTATTTAATTTTATCGACACCTCTATCTCTAAACATGTGGACATATTTTTTGATTTCGGCTTTCGCTTGAGGACAAGCAAGGTCTAAGCTTGGGGGAGTTGATACGTCCATTTTGCAGCATGCTTTTATACCGATATTTATTGCATTATGGGCTGTTATTACACATTATGTCACAATACTTATGCCTATTCTCTCTTATTTTACAAGGTTTACATGAAGAGGGGGAATGCCGACAGCTGGAATTCTGGGCTGGAAAAGGAGCAAATATTAGAGACCTATTTTGCACATCTCCAAAAGTCCTGAAACTTCACGGGAGCATGTTTCAGAATATATAAAAAATATTGGGCGAAAGAAGTACCAGAGGGGGGCCACCCACCGTCCACGAGGGTGGGGCCGCGCCCTACCCCCCTGGGTGCGCCCCCTTTCCTCATGGCCTCCCTGGCAGTCCTCTGATGCTCATATTTGGCTATATGGAGTCTTTCGTCGAGGAAAAAATTATAAGAAAGCTTTCAGGGAGAAACTCCGCCGCCACGAAGCGGAACCTTGGCGGAACCAATCTAGGGCTCCGGCGGAGCTGTTCTGTCGGGGAAACTTCCCTCCGGGAGGGGGAAATCATCACCATCGTCATCACCATTGATCCTCTCATCGGGAGGGGGTCAATCTCCATCAACATCTTCACCAGCACCATCCTCTCTCAAACTTTAGTTCATCTCTTGTATCCAATCTTTGTCCCAAAGCCTCAGATTGGTACTTATGGGTTGCTGGTAGTGTTGATTACTCCTTGTAGTTGATGCTAGTTGGTTTACTTGGTGGAACATCATATGTTCAGATCCATTATGCATATTAATACCCCTCTGATTATGAACATGAATATGATTTGTGAGTAGTTCTGTTTGTTCCTGAGGACATGGGAGAAGTCTTCCTATAAGTAGTCATGTGAATTTGGTATTCATTCAATATTTTGATGAGATGTATGTTGTCTTTCCTCTAGTGGTGTTATGTGAACATCGACTACATGACACTTCACCATTGTTTGGGCCTAGAGGAGGGCATTGGGAAGTAATAAGTAGATGATGGGTTGCTAGAGTGACAGAAGCTTAAACCCTAGTTTATGCGTTGCCTCGTAAGGGGCAGATTTGGATCCATATGTTTCATGCTATGGTTAGGTTTACCTTGATACTTCTGTTGTAGTTGTGGATGCTTGCAATAGGGGTTACTCATAAGTGGGATGCTTGTCCAAGGAAGGACAGTACGCAAGCACCGGTCCATCCACATATCAAATTATCAAAGTACCGAACGCGAATCATATGAGTGTGATGAAAACTAGCTTCACGATAATTCCCATGTGTCCTCGGGAGCGCTTTCCTTTATATAAGAGTTTGTCCAGGCTTGTCCTTTGCTACAAAAAGGATTGGGCCATCTTTCTGCACCTTATTTACTTTTATTACTTGCTACCCGTTACAAATTACCTTATCACAAAACTATCTGTTACCGATAATTTCAGTGCTTGCAGAGAATACCTTGCTGAAAACTGCTTATCATTTCCTTCTGCTCCTCGTTGGGTTCGACACTCTTACTTATCTAAAACGCTATGATAGATCCCCTACACTTGTGGGTCATCAGCTTGCCATTCTTCTTGAAGTTCCCTTTCTTTCCCTTGCCCTTTTACTTGAAACTAGTGGTCTTGTCAACCATCAACACTTGATGCTTTTCTTGATTTCTACCTTCGCCGATTTCAGCATCACGAAGAGCTCGAGAATCATTTCACGTCATCCATTGCATATTATAGTTCATCACGAAGTTCCAGTAACTTGGTGATAGTGACTAGAGAACTCTATCAATCACTATCTAATCTAGAAGATTAACTCCCACTTGATTCAAGTGATTGTAGTACTCAGACAATCTGAGCACATGCTCACTGGTTGAGCTATTATCCTCCATCTTGTAGGCAAAGTACTTGTCAGAGGTCTCATACCTCTCGACTCGGGCATGAGTCTGAAATACTAATTTCAGCTCTTGGAACATCTTATATGCTCCGTGGCGTTCAAAACATTTTTGAATTCCCGATTCTAAGCCGTAAAGCATGGCACACTAAACTATCAAGTAGTCATCATACCGAGCTTGCCAAAAGTTCATAACGTCTGCATCTGCTCCTGCAATAGGTTCATCACCTAGCGGTGCATCAAGGACATAATTCTTCTGTGCAACAATTAGGATAATCCTCAGATCACGGGGCTAGTCCGCATCATTGCTACTATCATCTTTCAACTCATTTTTCTCTAGGAACATATCAAAATAAATATGGAGCTACATCGCAAGCTATTGATCTACAACATAGATATGCAAATACTATCAGGACTAAGTTCATGATAAATTAAAGTTCAATTAATCATATTACTTAAGAACTCCCACTTAGATAGACATCCCTCTAGTCGTCTAAGTGATCACGTGATCCAAATCAACTAAACCATGTCCGATCATCACGTGAGATGCAGTAGCTTTCAATGGTGAACATCACTATGTTGATCATATCTACTATATGATTCACGCTCGACCTTTCGGTTTCAGTGTTCCGAGGCCATATCTGCATATGCTAGGCTCGTCAAGTTTAACCCGAGTATTTTGCGTGTGTAAAACTGGCTTGCACCCGTTGTATGTGAACATAGAGCTTATCACACCCGATCATCACGTGGTGTCTCGGCATGATGAAATGTCGCAACGGTGCATACTCAGGGAGAACACTTATACCTTGGAATTTTAGTAAGGGATCATCTCATAATGCTACCGTCGTACTAAGCAAAATAGGATGCATAAAAGATAAACATCACATGCAATCAAAATATGTGACATGATATGGCCATCATCATATTGTGCCTTTGATCTCCATCTCCAAAGTACCGTCATGATCTCCATCATCACTGGCTTGACACCATGATCTCCATCATATTGATCTTTATCAACGTGTCGTCACATGGTCGTCTTGCCAACTATTGCTTTTGCAACTATTGCTATCGCATAGCGATAAAGTAAAGCAATTATATGGCACTTGCATCTTATGCAATAAAGAGACAACCATAAGACTCCCGCCAGTTTCCGATAACTTTAACAAAACATGATCATCTTATACAACAATTTATATCTCATCACGTCTTGACCATATCACATCACAACATGCCCTGCAAAAACAAGTTAGACGTCCTCTACTTTGGTGTTGCAAGTTTTACGTGGCTGCTACGGGCTTCTAGCAAGAACCTTTCTTACCTACGCATCAAAACTACAACGATTTTTCGTCAAGTGTGTTGTTTTAACCTTCAACAAGGACTGGGCATAGTCAAACTCGATTCAACTAAAGTTGGAGAAACAGACACCCGCCAGCCACCTGTGTGCAAAGCACGTCGGTAGAACCAGAGTCTCATGAACGTGGTCATGTAATGTCGGTCTGGGCCGCTTCATCCAACAATACTGCTGAATCAAAGTAAGATGTTGCTGGTAAGCAGTATGACTATTATCGCCCATAACTCTTTGTGTTCTACTCGTGCATACAACATCTACACATAGACCTGGCTCAGATGCCACTATTGGGGAACGCAGTATTTCAAAACATTTCCTATGATCACGCAAGATCTATCTAGGGGATGCATAGCAACGAGAGGGGAGAGTGTGTCTACATACCCTCATAGACCAAAAGCGGAAACGTTTAGTAACGCGGTTGATGTAGTCGAACGTCTTCGTGATCCAACCGATCCAAGTACCGAACGTACGGCACCTCCGCGTTCAGCACACGTTCAGCTTGATGACGTCCCTCGGGCTCTTGGTCCAGTTGAGGCCGAAGGAGAGTTCTGCCAGCACGACGGCGTGGCGATGGTGATGATGAAGTTACCGGTGCAGGGCTTCGCCTAAGCACTACGACGATATGACCGAGGTGTGTAACTGTGGAGAGGGGCACCGCACACGGCTAAGACAACTCTTGGAGTGCCTTTGGGGTGCCCCCTTCCCACGTATATAAAGGAGGGAGGAGGAGGAGGCTGGCCTAGGAGGGGCGCGCCTATAGGGGGAGTCCAACTAGGAATCCCAATCCTAGTTGGAGTCCCCTTCCTTTTCCAAGAGGGGAGAGACACTACAAAAAAATACACTTACGTGATGATACGTGTGTCACAGTAGGTCGCTTATTTTTTCATGCATGTACATCCATGACAAATTTATGATAGAATCAAGATAGTCATACCTGTGTTGTCGTAGAAGTGTTCCATGACATTACCAAAATTATCATCATGGAAGTGTCCACTTCCATGATGATAAATCGCGCGTCATGGAAGTGCTTTCGTCAAGGGTGACCGACACGTGGCATCCACCGTAACGGAACGCCGTTAAGCTATCGGGTCGGGTTTTGGATCCGATAACCCGTTAACAGCCCCGACCAATGGGAAATTTCCACCTGTAAAATTCTTATTGGCTGGACGAAACACATGTTAGCTCGTCAGTGGGTCAGATAGGCGCCTATGATACGTTGACACATGGCACGGCCCAACAGAGGCCCATTCCTATGTAAAGGCCGGCCCATTTGACTTGGTCAAAAGGTGGCGGGCCAGCCCATGGAAAGCCTGTTAACGGCCTGTTCGCATATAGCCCATTTACAGCCCGCTAACCCAAGGCCCATTACGCCCTATCCGAATTAGGCCCAGTAGCGTCATCTGGGCCATCCAATATGATTCCAGCCCATTTTCACTTTTGGCCCATGTATGGCCCATGACGTCTTTCGGCCCATATGAGGCCCTATGTAACTCTTGGCCTATTAACGGCCCGTGGTGAAACTGGCCCGTAATGAACAGTGTATCACTTTATACCCATTAACGTCCCATTATTCCGTTGGGCCATTTCCAGCCCATGTTATCTTTCGGCCTTCTCAAAGCCCATTTATTCTTGGGCTCATTTCTAGCATTCGTTTACTTACGGCCCGTTACTGTCATTTTCTGCTTGTGGGTCAAATTCAGCCTGTGGTTACAGTCGGCCCGTTTGTGGTCCGTTAATACGTTGGGCCGTTTTCATAGCATCATCAAATATGGCCTATTAACGATGGCCCGTTACGGTCGGCCCATGAAAGGACAATTCCAACTCTAGCCCGTTTACGGCCATAATGCGGCCTGTTATTGGCCCATGTTTGGCCAATCGATCATACGGCCCGTATAAGGCCCATTGATGATACGGCCCGTAGAAGGCCTACTGTTTCTACGGCCCGTAGAAGGCCCACTATTTCTACGGCCCGTAGGAGGCCCGGTGTCACTATAGTAAATATTAGCCCATGGTTATTGTGGCCTAGTTTTAAAAAATAGGTTATTGCATCCACTAGTTAACCACGGAAAAAGAACTGCAATGACTAGAAGCAAACAAATAAACAAGACAACAAGGAAATAAATAAGCAAGCAACTAACGCTAGGCTATCACGGCTATTACACATATTACATCCACTGGGCATCAAAGTTCGCCACCAGTGCAAATATAGGGAACAAAGCAGCATATCATATACACTAGCCGTCAAAATTGGCCACCAGTGCAAATAAACGCGGCAGCAAAACAAGAGCATAACTGAAACAACTTCAGAAGAGCTCAAGAAACGTTATCCTGGGTATCCACCATGCTGGCAATAAGCTTAGCAAGCTGATTAGCTTTGTCCTGTTTGGCGCTAAAATCCTCCAATGCTTGCTGTTGCACCAGAAAGTATGCATCTGAATGCTCCAGGGACTTCCGCAGTCCTTCCGCTTCTTGTCGCAGCACAGCTGAACGATGTCTTTCAGCTTTTAGTTGAGACTCAAGAAATCGAAATGATTTAGACAGTGAGTTTGAATAGCTTGTGCAAGCGGTAGTGGCCTGTAACTCCAACACTAAACCAAGACAGGATGTGTCACTATCCTGAACCTTATCTGCATTACTTCCTTTACCGTTGCTTAATAAGGCACTCTTCCCCAATATTCTGTCAGCATTCTAAAAGAAGAAACAAGCAGACACATAACAAGTTTACCATGTACTAGTATATGAAACTCATTTCGGTGAACCAGTTCATTAGTAAGGTGGACAGTATTAAACTACCAAGTCTTCTATTGCCAAGTACTAGTACATAATAAAAGCATCAAACAAACATATATCTATGTCCTATGGTAGCAATGGAATCTTAAATTAGAATAGTTGTTCTTCAGGTTTAGGCACTTGTTCTACATGAACAGAGTATAGTAAGACGCAAGAATATAATACTTAAAAATAGAAAATGAGCTCATAGACCTTACCACATTCTTGGTTCGGGACCAGTACAGAACAAGGCGTTCCCAGTCATCGTCCAGTAAATGTGTCTCAGGAGAACGTAAGGGAATTTGATGAGTTTCTTTGTCGGTGAAGTACGTTTTCTTCAGGTAATTCCGATACTGCCACCAAGCATTCTTGAAGATAGCAGAGGTATTAGCACAGGTTACCTCATCCTGAGTTTCCAAATCGGTCCTTCTCTATAGAGAGAAATGGGAAAATTTGCTGTATTATAACCATCATGGAGGTACGATGTATGGGACGAAGCAAAGTAATTGCCATGAATAACATTACTTACACATAACTCCTGGACAAACACCTGCAACTGGCATTTTACTTCATCTTCAGTATAATATTTTCAAGATGGGAAGATACGCACATACGATTTAACAACATCAAATGCGATAGATGCTAAACTACGACTAGCTGGTTGTGCTTCCTCCACAGGAATAGGCGTACTAACTGGTGGAGTTGGGGTTCGCCGTGATAGTACTGGCCCTTTGGGCACTGGAGCTTCCTTACTAACTGCTCTTGTTTGGGAGCTCTGTGGTGGAGATGGTGATGTGTCAACAGGAACTGGGTTACTATCGGCTGGGGTTGGGGTTAGATTGGGTGAAGCTGGTTCTCTGTCCATCGTAGTAGGGGTACAATCTGCGAGAGTTTGGGTTATGTGTGGTAGGGCTGGTTCTTGTGCATATACAACCGGGGTGCTATCTCCACCAAGAGGTAGCACTGTTTTATTTGAAGACCGTGTTTTTAGTTCGCTAGATACTGGCATCACCCGCTCCAATTCAAATGGCTGATAAACAGGAAACATAGTTGAATGTACAGACATTGTATGAGAGACAGATGCAATAGGTAGTGTGGAAAAAAGAGGGCATGAAATAGTTGACATGTATATTGTTTAACTAAAACGGATAGCATGACATAATTTCACATATATGATGTCTATTTAAACTGGATGACATAATTTCACATATATGATCCTTTTTGCCGTTTCACTAAAAAGAGGGCATGAAATAGTAAATGAAGCTTGTTTCTTTTGCCGTTTGACTTTCGTTGCTTCATTTGATTTGATTCTTTTTGCAAACCGGAGTTCTTAAGTTGAACCTTATGGTTAGATCTCTTATTTGAGTTTTACCCGTGCATTAAATGAATACTTATTGTATGCTTGTTTGTTTGTCTGTGATAGAATACCCGGAGTGCGCCGCCTGTTACTTCGAATCTCTAGGTTTCGCGGATCATCAGCAAGGCAAGTAACACTTTGATCATACCTCCTACTACCCAGTTTTATTGCATTAGATCAATCCTCAAACATTGCATGATTAGGATCTAATTAAATTGTGGGATGGGAAGTAGTTGAGGTAGTACCTATTACCTGTTGTATTATCAAACCTTTGGGAGTTACTTCTACGTCTCTTATTATGCCATGCTATGCTAGTAGACGTGGATTGGGTGAGTGATATCCATGACAGATGTGAGTTTGTTAATTAAGGGTTTATCTAAGGTGGCAACTTAAACACACATCTGGGTGGATTGAGGTACCTGGGTATTCCAGGATTGCCTGTTTTTCTTTATGGACCGCCACCCAGGCCCAAAGGGATCATGAGATTTTTCATACTAGAAACTTCCGTGTGCAGCCACAAGCTATTATGGGCTCTAGCATAGTTGATTAAGTCGTGCGAACTCTTACAGGGTAGACTAGCAGATGTAGGGGAAAGTAGGTGTAATGGTCTATCCATCGTAAGGTGCTAGCGCTTCTGAAAGACTATGTCTCGGTCATCCGTTTCTCAAACACCATGTAGTGCGAGAAACCAAACGGAGGCGATCGAGTCTTGTGGGGAAAAGTGCGCAAACCTCTGCAGAGTGTATAAACTAATCATGGTTAGCCATGTCCCCGGTTATGGATAGCTTGAGTATCTAGTACTTGGATTATCATGTGAATCTCAACATGTTACTCTAAAAAAATTAATTTTGTTGGGTTTTGTTTAATGATGATGCTTAATTGGGATTGAGGATGCTGTCAACCATTCTCAATGTTTAACAACTACCATGATAGTTAAATAAAATTTATTCCTTTGCAGTAGGGAAAAATTGGCTTTACGCAAAACTGTAACCATAGAGCTTTCCACCAGCCAAATATGCATATAGTATAGCTGTTTCATTCCATTACTCTCTATGTGTTACCTTGCCAGCATATTCCATGTGCTGACCCGTTTCGGCCTGCAACATTAATGTTGCAGACTTTTCAGACGACGATTAAGGAGTTTTAGGTCGTGGTTCTATACTCAGTGATGCCGTTGGAGTTGATGGACTCACTTATCTTCCAAGCCTTCCGCTATTATAGTTATTAGATGGCCTTAAGCCATATTTATTGTAATAAGTTCTCTCTTGAGACACTCGATGTAATAAGTGTGTGATTGCTACTCTGTTATAAATCCTCCGAGTACTGTGTGGTGTCAGCATTACTGATCCAGGGATGACACATGAGCACAGAGATCAGACCGTTTGAGGTCTGGTCGCTACACATTGCATATGTTAAATTTTTTGATTGACCCCCCCCAAAAAAAACTCTCAATAACCCACACACTATATCTCTCTAGGTTTGTATCTCTCTCACACAACCCCGCGTAGGTGGTGTACGTATACAAGAAGAGAATAAGTGCACCGTGCACGTACTCACACTTCGTGCCCAGCCACACCCACGCGGGTACACGGTGGAGCTCATTTCTCCGCAGAAGCTGAATTTGTTTTTGAAACATCAAGTGGCCAGAGACTCAAAAACTTATTTGCCCATTAGTGACTTGTCAGGGCGGTGGATTTTAGTTTGTACGATAATGCTGCATCCACCTAAAGTAACGAAAGTTCTTACGTAAACTTCCTAGTAATTCCCTCTTCGTAGGTGCAGCATTACTCCTAACATTTGTAATATCAGTTTGAAACTTGTAATATTGCCGTGTCCTATTCCTGCGTTTTCAAAATCCTGCGAATCAAACAGGTCCTAGGTTGGTGATGATGTTGTGCCTCCCATCTGATGTGGAGCATCCCAAGGTCATCCCCATGGACCTACCATCGTCTCACCAAGTTCCTACTGGGCCCATGACTCGATCACATGCAAGAGCCCTTGAAACCGAGGTGACATCTCTCCTCTCACAATCCCACTCCGATGCACATGAAGCATGGCTACTACCTCATATGGATACATTATGCATACTCAGGTACAATGGAGAATCTAAGCAGCAAGGACAAGAAGAAGAGGAAGATGGACGAGAAGACGGAGAAGAAGAAGAGCTGCAGGAAATTTCCCAGCCACCGGATGACCGGCCGGGACCGGACGTCCGGCGCCTGAAGCGTCAGCCGAGCTCCAGCCAGCGGACGTCCGGCCCAGACCGGACGACCGGTGCCCCTGCACCTGAAGCGAACGAGCGGACGTCCGGTCCGGACCGGATGACCGGCGCCCCAGCACCCGAGCCAACATCAGCGGAAGTCCGGAGCCTCCGGACGTCCGGCAGCCCCATCACAGAGCAGAACCAGCGGACGACCGGAGGACACCGGACGTCCGACAGCTCCTGAGACACCGGACGACCGGTCCCCAGCGGACGTCCGGTACCTGGCTGCATCCAGATTCGGGCCCGAGGCCCATGTACCCCTTCACTTCGCCCCTTTTTGCACTTAGACTATAAATAGACCCCCCATTCATCCTAGCTAGGGTTAGCGTTGGTTTAGCTCATACTTCGAGATAGAGCTTCGCTCATCCATACTGATCTCCTCCTCGAGAGAGACTGCGGCCCCTCTTCGGAGAAGATCAACTTGGATTCAAGACCCCCTCTTGGGCGGCCCCATCAAGACCTCCTTCTAGGAGAAGAACCGGTTACTTGTATCGTCCTTTGTTGACCTTGGATCATCGTGTATCTGTTTGTGTTTCGGGGATCTAGCACATGTGTGATCTATTTCTTGTTGGTTGAGTGTTTCTCTTGTGTTTCCCCTCGTTTTCCCCCTCGTGTTCTTCGTGTTCCTCGTAGGGATCCGCTCCTTTCGTGAAAGATTGGCCATGTAGGGTTCCACCCTACATCATCTTGGTATCATGAGCAAGGTTGATCACGATTTCGGAGCCCCCTCTTCGTTTTTCTAGCTTGATTTTGTTGTTTTTCGTCCTAATCCGAAAATCCCCACAAAAATAGCCCCAAAAAATTTTCTTGTGTTTTGTGAGTTTTGATGATGTTTTGTTGGTTTTGATCCGTGAATTTGTTGCGTTGCAAGTAGATCTAGCCTTCCCCCACCATCTCCACCTCGAAATCCCTCCCAAATCCCCCATATTCCCCCCAAAATCACCTCCCGGATCTACAATCTCGCGTTCACCCCGACCACCGGATGACCGTTACATCACCGGATGTCCGGCCACCCAGGAAGCACCGGACGTCCGACGTTATCGGACGACCGGCGACAGGACATCCGTTCGCGCCCGGACGACCGCTACTTTCACAACATCATCCGCTACGCCACCTCCAACTTCCGCAAAACCGTCCCAATATCCCTACCAACACCACCACCTAATCGCCACCTACTCCGACGATTTTGGTCGCCTTTGGTTTTGAGAATTTGAGTTGCGGTACCGTATCCTTTTGTGTTTCGGCTATCTAGGTACGGTTCGACATCGACACCACTGCCGCTGATTTTTCGCCACGGACGCGTCATCAACACCGGTCATCAACAACGACCACCTCGACAACGACTTGGTATTCGTGTCACCATTTTGACACCATACCGGAAGCAAGACCAGTAACCTCATCTTGGTAGTGGACATATCATTCTTGCCATCACATTGTTAGCCATCATCGCCTGACTCCTTTGCGTTGCTTACCCATCGAGACTAGCCATTGAGTATTTCCGGCAACGAGACTTGTGCACTTTAGTGATCATACTTCCCCATAGCATACATACATGCATCATTGTTGATTATATTGTTATCATCTCTTGTGTCACAAAGTTGTCATCGCATACTCACTTGCTATCTTGGTTCGTCAAGCGTCTCATAAGAAAAGAGCTCAAACATCAAAGAGCCAACCAAGATTTTAAGCAAAGAGGAAAGATAAGCAAAGAGCTTTTAAGCAAGAACCATAGCATCATACAACATTAAGATTGTCATACTCAATCATCTTGGATCATATCATAGCAACACCTTGCATAAAACATATTTAGGATAGAAGCCGTTGCATTTTTGCTAAGTAGGTTGTGCACAAGTTCTTGTATCCGCCTATAGTGCAATCGTGCTAGCGTCTCTCTAGTGTTGTGCAACAAGAGCATTTTTGTGGATTCCACATTTTGGCTCACCCTTGGTTGCTCAACCCCACTTATCTTTTTGCATGTGTGTTTCCGTGTACCGTATATGCTTGGTCTACTTGTTACATTGCATCTTGCGAATCTTTTCCAACATTCTTGAATCTTGCTTACATTCACATTAAAAATTGTGCCACCATCCTAACCAAGCTCCACCAAAAGCTTTTACTTGTGTAGGTGTGAGAACCGACAAGAATTGGTACCAATTGTGCTATTTCCTTGTTACACATTGGAGTCATCTTTGATCCATTGTCAACATCGGTCAAGGTACATTTGATATTGGTTCTTCCCTTTCTTCCACTCACACTTGTCTTGGAATGATGGATAGGCCAAGTACTTCTACCAACCCACTCTTCATGGAGCAAGACGACGACATGAACTCCTTCGTCACCAAGAGTCACCTCTTTGGTGCACAACGTGCTTTGCATCAAGAGCAACAAGCTATGAGTGAACGCATCGACAACCTTGCCGCCGACTTACGACTTTCTGAGCAACGTACAAGGGACTACTTTGACAACAAGCTCGACAATCACAAGCAAGAGAATGATGCAAGGATGGACGAGATTCGCACTTTGTTGCTCAACCGCTCTTCTTCCACTTCAAGAAGGAGCCGTTCAAGTCGACACTCCGACGACACCATCTCCGGTTCAAGTACATCGTCATCGAACACTCTTCGACAAGCCGCGCGCAACGAGTGTCAAGCAAACCTCAATCCACTTCGAGACACCAACTCGCAAGAACATCGACAACATCAAGCCGAAGAAGCCTTTGCGCTAGCTCAAGAACGGCATTGCCAACGTCAACACGAACAAGAGGAGCGAGCGCGACAACATCAAGATGCACAAGACGCCGAGGCGGAACGCCAAGAACAACAACTACGTGAAGCTCAAGCACTTGAAGCGCAATGGGCCCTTCATGAATCAAGTCGTGCCGTAGCCGACCGAGGCCGACAAGCTCGACTACATCGAGAAGCACTTCGCGATGAAGCTCAAGAAAGAATGTACCAAAGACGTGTGTGTCAACAAGCGCCTCGTCAAGATAGACAAGCGCCTCGTCAAGATAGACAAGCTCCCCATCAAGTTCACCAAGAGCATGAAAACAATGGGAATCCTCCACGGCAAGAGCAACACGAGGTTGACAACCCTCCGCGTCAAGAGTACCACGAGTTGGACAATCATCTACAACATGGGCGTCATCATCCCCGACCCCAACACAATGAAGAGCAACGCTACGGCAAGCTCAAGTTCACCATGCCCAAGTTCAATGGAAGCAACGATCCCGAAGAATACCTTTCATGGGCATTGAAAGTTGACAAGATCTTCCGTTTGCACAATTATGAAGAAGAGAAGAAGATCGCGATGGCATCCCTTGAGTTCCAAGATTATGTCCTCATTTGGTGGGAACAAGTCATTGAGCACCGTGAGGCAAGAGGTGATCCACCCATCACTACTTGGGCACAAATGAAGGATGTCATGAGAGCACGCTTCGTGCCTACCTACTACAACCGCGACCTCTTCAAGAAACTCCAACAACTCAAGCAAGGAATCAAGAGCGTTGAAGAGTACTACAAGGAAATGGAGATTGCCATGATACGAGCCAATGTCAAAGAAGATGATGAGCAAACTATGGCAAGGTTCTTGAATGGACTCAATCATCCTATCAAGAAGATCGCCGACTTCCAACCATACTCGAACCTCATCGGACTAGTGCATCAAGCTACCAAAGCGGAACGGCAAGTACAAGATGACTTCAAGTATGCCAAGTTCTCATCCAAGTCCTATGGCCTCTCCAACAATCAAGCTTCAACGACTCCAACACCTTCTACCTCAACCAAGCCTTCTACAAACAACGGCGACAAGTCAAGTTACAAGAAAGCTTCGACAAGCTCAAGTCGTCCTTCTACTACAAGCAAATTCACGAAAGCTCCATCATCATCTACCCCACCCGATGAGACCATCAAAACAAGTTCCATCAAATGCTTCACATGTGGCGGCCGAGGCCACAAGTCCTTCGAGTGAACCAACAAACGCACAATGATCTTCAACGACGATGGCACTTATGATTCCATGAGCAAAGGCGAAATGGAAGCCCTTGAGCAAGTGGCCATGCACCGCCAAGTGAACAATGAAGAAGAACAAGTCTTTTGTGATGAAGACTCAAGTCCCGCACTTGTTTTCTCAAAAGTCTTGACTCTCCAACATCAACAAGAAGAAGACCAAAGATGCACCATATTCCACACCAAGGCCGGCATCAATGGACGATCCGTCAAGGTCATCATCGATGGAGGGAGTTGCCACAACTTAGCAAGTGAAGAACTATGCTCCAAGCTCCAATTGGTCAAGATGAAGCACCCTCACCCCTACAAGGTTCAATGGCTAAGCGACACCGGCACCATACAAGTCGAGCATAGAGTACAAGTCTCTTTCAAGATCGGCGCCTATGAAGACACATTGGAATGTGATGTCCTTCCGATGACCGTTTGCCACCTCCTCCTTGGACGGCCATCGCAATTTGACCGAGGTGTCATTCACAATGGGCGTACAAATCACTATAGCTTCAAGATGAAAGGGAAAGAGTTCGTGCTACGTCCTATGTCTCCAAGCCAAGTGATCTCCGACAAGCAAGCCACCCATCGTGGAGGGAATGGTGAGAGAGTGAGCCACCAAAAAGAAAGTGAGCACCACAAGCCCAAATTGAATGACTCCACGATGAGCGACAAGAAAAACTTAGTTCTCTTTTCCACCAAACGTGCGATGAGAGAAGTGTGTGAGAACCCATCAAGTGTCCTACACTACGTCCTATTATGCAAGGACAAGGCCACAACAACTAACAACTCTCACGATCTACCTTTGGTGTTATCTTCTCTTGCAGGAATTCCAAGATGTTTTCCCCGATGAGCTACCTCCGGGTCTACCTCCACTACGAGGCATTGAGCACCGAATTGATCTCATCCCCGGAGCGCCGCTTCCCAACAAAGCTCCATACCGCGTCAACCCCGAAGAAACCAAAGAAATACAAAGGCAAGTAAAGCATCTCATAGACCATGGTCATGTGCGTGAAATTTTGAGTCCTTGTGCCGTACCAGTCATTCTTGTGCCAAAACGTGACGGTAGCTTTCGCATGTGCTCCGATTGTAGACCTATCAATTCTATCACCGTTAGATATAGGTACCCCATTCCACGCCTTGATGATATGCTTGATGAACTTAGCGGTGTCACTATAATTACCAAAATTGATCTTAAGAGTGGTTACTATCAAATCCGCATACAAGAGGGTGATGAATGGAAAACCGCCTTCAAAACCAAGTTTGGTTTGTATGAGTGGTTAGTCATGCCTATGGGTCTCTCGGAAGCACCGGGCACTTTTATGCGCCTTATGAATCATGTCTTTCGCCCTTACATTGGTATATTTGTTGTGGTTTACTTCGATGACATTCTTGTGTTTAGCAAATCTATCCAAGAAAATGTCACCCATGTCCGCACCGTTTTGCAAACTCTTAGAAAAGAGCGTCTCTATGCTAATATGGAGAAATGCCTATTTGGTGTTGATAAGCTCGTTTTCTTGGGTTTTGTGGTCTCTTCTAAGGGTTTTCATGTTGATGAATCTAAGATCAATGCTATTAAAACTTGGCCCCAACCAATTTGCAACAAGTGCGTAGTTTTCTTGGTTTAGACGGTTTCTACCGTCGATTTGTGAAGGATTTTAGCACCATTGCTTCACCTTTGCATGCTTTAAGCAAGAAGAACGCGCCTTTTGTTTGGGGACCATCTCAAGACATTGCTTTCAATGAGCTTAAGAATTTGCTTACTCATGCTCACGTGCTTGCTTTACCCAACTTCGACAAGCCTTTTGAGATTCATTGCGATGCTAGCGGTAATGGCATAGGAGACGTGTTAACGCAAGAGAAGCGCCCCATAGCTTACTTTAGTGAGAAACTTTCTGGAGCGCAACTCAACTATCCCATCTATGACAAAGAGCTATATGCTTTAGTCCGCGTTTTACATGAATGGGAACATTACCTTCGTCCCCACGAGTTTATCATTCATACCGATCATGAGACCCTCAAGTATCTCAAGGGTCAAACTAAGTTGAACAAGCGTCATGCTAAATGGAGTGAATTCATTGAGTCTTTTCCCTATGTCATCAAGTACATCAAGGGTAAAGAAAACATCATCGCGGATGCTCTTTCCCACATATGCATGCTAGTCACGCAACTCGAGTTAGATGTCATTGGCTTCAAGCATATCAAAGATTTGTATGCGCATGATGACACTTTTGCCACCCCTTATGCCAAGTGTTTGTCGAATACATCGTGGGAGCGCTATTACATCAAAGACGGCTACCTTATGAGAGCTAACAAACTTTGAATCCCCAAGTCGTCCCTTCGTTTATTGCTTTTGCAGGAATCGCATGGAGGAGGATTAATGGGACACTTTGGACGCGATAAGACGTTCGCCACGCTCTCGAAGAGCTACTTTTGGCCAAAGATGTTTCGGGACGTCAATCGCTTCACCAACCGATGTTCGACATGCCGCAAAGCTAAGTCCAAAGCTCAATCTCATGGCCTCTATATGCCTCTACCGATTCCATACCAACCATGGGAAGATATTAGCATGGACTTTGTGCTTGGTTTGCCTAGAACTCGAAATGGCAAGGATTCCATTTTTGTTGTCGTGGACCGTTTCTCCAAAATGGCTCATTTCATTCCTTGCAATAAGATAGACGATGCTTCACATATTGCAAATTTGTTTTGTAGGGAAATCTTGCGCCTTCATGGAGTGCCAAAGACTATCGTCTCAGACCGCGACGTCAAGTTCCTTAGCTACTTTTGGAAGACTCTATGCGCCAAGCTCGGAATCAAGCTACTCTTCTCCACGGCATACCATCCTCAAACCGACGGCCAAACAAAGGTGACAAACCGCACACTCTCCGCTCTACTTCGAGTACTCATCAAGAAGAACATCAAGGAGTGGGAGGAGTGTCTACCCATCGTCGAGTTCGCATACAACCAAGCAAGACACTCAACAACCGGCAAGTCCCCTTTCGAGGTTGTCTACGGATTCAACCCTTTGTCACCATTGGATATTCTTCCTCTACCACTCCAAGAGCGCATCAATTTGGACGCAAGTGCGCGTGTGACACATCTCAAGAAGATGCATGAAGATACAAGAAACACCATCAAGCGCCAAGTTCAACGCCTTGCGACCAAGCTCAACTTGAACAAGCAACCTATGGTCTTCAACATTGGTGATCAAGTGTGGCTACACCTTCGCAAGGACTGCTTCCCACAAGAACGCAAATCCAAGCTTCGTCCACGAGCGGATGGACCCTTCAAGGTGCTTTCATGCTACAACGACAACGCTTACAAGATCGACCTTCCACGCGACATGTACAACGTGAGCGACATCTTCAATGTCAAAGATCTCTCTCCTTTCCATGGTGATGAAGATTTTGATCCGAGGACGGATCTTCCCCAAGGGAGGGGAGATGATGCAGAGCATCCCAAGGTCATCCCCATGGACCTACCATCGTCTCACCAAGTGCCTACCGGGCCCATGACTCGATCACGTGCAAGAGCCCTTGAAACCGAGGTGACATCTCTCCTCTCACAATCCCACTCCGATGCACATGAAGCATGGCTACTACCTCATATGGATACATTATGCATACTCAGGTACAATGGAGAATCTAAGGAGCAAGGACAAGAAGAAGAGGAAGATGGACGAGAAGACGGAGAAGAAGAAGAGCTACAGGAAATTTCCCAGGCACCGGACGACCGGCCAGGACCGGACGTCCGGCGCCTGAAGTGTCAGCCGAGCTCCAGCCAGCGGACATCCGGCCCAGACCAGACGACCGGTGCCCCTGCACCCGAAGCGAACGAGCGGACGTCCGGTCCGGACCAGACGACCGGCGCCCCAGCACCCGAGCCAACATCAGCGGAAGTCCGGAGCCTCCGGACGTCCGGCACCCCCATCACAGAGCAGAACCAGCGGACGACCGGAGGACACCGGACGTCCGGCAGCTCCTGAGACACCGGACGACCGGTCCCCAGCGGACGTCCGGTACCTGGCTGCGTCTAGATTCGGGCCCGAGGCCCATGTACCCCTTCACTTCGCCCCTTTTTGCACTTAGACTATAAATAGACCCCCCCCCCCATTCATCCTAGCTAGGGTTAGCGTTGGTTTAGCTCATACTTCGAGATAGAGCTTCGCTCATCCATACCGATCTCCTCCTCGAGAGAGACTGCGGCACCTCTTCGGAGAAGATCAACTTGGATTCAAGACCCCCTCTTGGGCGGCCCCATCAAGACCTCCTTCTAGGAGAAGAACCGGTTACTTGTATCGTCCTTTGTTGACCTTGGATCATCGTGTATCTGTTTGTGTTTCGGGGATCTAGCACATGTGTGATCTATTTCTTGTTGGTTGAGTGTTTCTCTTGTGTTTCCCCTCGTTTTCCCCCTCGTGTTCTTCGTGTTCCTCGTAGGGATCCGCTCCTTTCGTGAAAGATCGGCCATCTAGGGTTCCACCCTACATCACCATCTTTCACCAATAGCCGTCGGATCTAGATCTGACGCATACAAACCAAGCTTCTCCATTTTTACAAAAAGATGCCCGCACTTGTTCCCTATTTACAAACAACTCCTTGTCTCTCACAATCAGCCTCATCTCCTCCCCACCGCATCTAGGAGTAGAAGGCCATGGAAAAATCTGGCGCGATGGCCGCTGCCGGAGCCGTCCACCCCCAATCTTGGTGTTCCGTGCAATGCACGGGCATCTATGCACGGGAAATTATGTCGAACAGGGCTAGTTGTAAGAAGGCTAGCTCTACAGCCATGATGATAGTGACTGCAGATGGTGAGGCTGACTATGGTATGCCGAACATGGCGCCTATACTCAGGTGTCATCTCCGGCGCAGGGTCTTGTCACTTCACTGTGAGGAGCGGCACGTAATAATTTAACCAACGGATATTCACTGTGAGGAACTGCCTTTGGGTGAATGACACGTGGCCCCAGGGGGTGGCTGGCCCACCTATCATACAGCCAAAGGCAGGTGCAGTGGAGGGCCGAGGAGTAGTACAAAATCCTACGCACCTACGCACGCTAACCTAGGGCTAAGTGATCACTCGAATCGCAAGATCAGTTGACTAGAAGCTACGCTAGACCCATGGAGGCGATGAGCGCGAGCATCAGCCGGCTATGCCAGATGGTCCACGACGCCGGCCTGCGGCCCGGCACCGAGGAACGTCTCTAGGTAGTATTGCTTGAGGCCGCCAGGGCGAGGGGCCGCTTGGACGACAGCTTCATCTCCTTGTTCGACGAGGTCCTCGTCGGTTTCCTCGACAAGTTCACCGTCGTCAAGAAGCTTGCGGACGACTTTGACATAAGCCTCCAGCCGACGCGCCCAGGCTCTATGATGCCTGCCACCCTCAATGGCCACTATGGTAACAACCTCTTCGACGCACTGGTGGCCCTGCGACTGCCCGCCGCCGCGCCGGAGAATGTCCACCTCGAGGTCACGCTCGTCGCGCAGTTCCAGGCACAGCAAGACACCATCGACATAATCACCCACGTCTACGCGCAAATCGTCCACAAGGACTACTACATGCAAGAGGAGGATGATAGGACGCTGGCCTTCTTGGAGCGCAGGGCAACCTTGGACGGCACTGTTCAGAAGCACGTTGAGCTCGCCGCCAACATCGCTGCTCCTCACACGTCGGTTGGTGACCCGGCGCACTAGGGCGAGAGGATGTCATTGACCGTTGATGGATCCATATGTATTTTTATCTTTCCGTCAAATCCATCTAGTAGTATATGATACTACAGTAATTATCTTACCTTCCGCATCAACTTCATAATTTTCATACGTACTCCATGCATGAACAGCGCCAGAACCAAACACCTCATTACTCTAGGCAAAATCGTTATTTTCTATCTATTGGTCGCGCCATGGAGCAGAACCAAATTTTACAAGTTATGAGTTCAAAAGGAAAAGCCTGGCATGTTCGTGTCGCACCCCCACATGGTTGGTCCGGCACGCCGCTCAAGCGGGAATGCGTGCGGTGTTGCATTTTCACTTACAAGTGGGACCGCAGTTGAGCAAACCGACTATCGGCAAACCCCCACCCCGCCCACCGGGTGATGGCTGAGAAAACATGAGGGAGAAGAGATGGTTGTAGCACGGACTCCAAGAAAATTGATGTCGGATGGGACTCGTGTGGGTGGCGTGTGCCGTACTGCTAGACGTGAATGCTAGTTATGGCCCATGCCACCCCACTATATCGAGCCTATATCGAGGTACGTAGAACAAATTTCCTGCAGTCTGTGCTCAGCCCTCCTCTACCTCTCTTCTCAGCCGGCCAGCGGACGCGCGGAGCCCGTCGTCTGTTTGCTCACATGCGGCCCCACATGTCAGTGAAAACGCAATAGGACCCACTGAACCTGCACATCTTTCACCTCGACGTGCTGGTGATGAAAAACAAATCCAATAAAGATCTTCGGTGGCCGCTTTTGGAGTTACTCAAGAGTAGTAAGATTCTATTTACAGTTTAACCCAAGATGCACATCTCGTGGCTTCAACTACCACTCTATTTTCTTTCATGACATGACCTGGATGTTGGATGTCCCGCGTGTCGGCAAAAGGAGGAAGAACCTGACCAAATCTTCGGTTCTGCTCTCGGATGAGATTAGTGCACTTGTTGATACTCCTACTAGAATAGAGGCTAGACATGAGACTAGATGCGAGGAAGCAACGTCTACTTATTTACACTCAAAGAAGAAAGAAGCACGCAAGATTGAGCCTCCGCAGATCAACAATGAATGCATAGAGAAGGCACTAATCCAACTTACAGGAGTAGTAAAATGTATTCTTGTGGTTCTTGTTTTCTTTGGTCTTGCTTTTCTAGTCAAAATTATCGTTGGAGTTCATGCAAAACGGAGTTGCGTTTGGGGTCGTGCGTTGGAGTTGGCCTTACAAGTGGGACTACAGTTAAGGAAACCGACTATTGGCAAACCCCCACCTCACCCGCCGCACGATGGCTGAAGTTAGAGAAACGACGAGGTTGAAGAGATTGCTCTAGCACGGACTCCAAGAAATAATATGGTGTCAGATGGATGTCGTGGTGGTGGCGTGTGCCGTACTCCTGGACGTGAATGCTTGTTCTGGCCCATGCCACCCTACTACTCCTACTACTTACTCCTACTATATAGTACTAGTATCGAGGATTCGAGGTGTTGGTTACGTACAATGAACACATTAACATATGGCTACAGTAAAAACACCCGCCCGACACGCTAAGCATGTGAAGCTAGTACAAATAGTGTACTACTATTGTTGATTGGCCTCATCCAATAACCTGTTGCAATGCACGTACAATTATGTATTCGGAAAATATTTTTTTGCCTCGTCGCACCACTCACTCAGAGAAGCGACTCGAAAGCCATTCATAAATTTAGTAAGTTTATCACATGCATATCATTTTATTACATACAACAGGTCATCAACCCACATCAACAACGAGGATACATTATAAATACTAAAGTTTTCACCACACAACAAATAACAAGCCATGAAATGAACTTCAACTCAACCATTCCACGGTGTTGGAAACGCTTGCTTTGAGCCATAAGTGATTCTCTGGGACGGGCCATCCGTTGTCGATCTGGAGACCAACACAGGACCGATCATCCAGGCTGAAGCGGCCTACTATATCAGTACCAGGGTAGGGAACCACCCAAATGTCCGAGGTATAGACACAGTTGCTTCTCATAAATGTGTCAACAGCAGTTGGATCGCCTTTCACCATCATCGGATAGTTTTGTCCAAGGAAGAGCGAGTTTTCTTCAAGACTATCAATTTTGTGCCAGGGAGAAGGAGTTGGCGCTAGCACACCAGTATCCATCCCGAATACCATGCAACGGGTGTTGGAATAGGTCTGGAGAGTGCGACCATGGGAGACATCTGCTTCCTTAGCAGTAACATCATCAGTGGGCTGTATACACACAAGAAGAGGTGATCCATCGGAATTAGTTTCCAGGCGCTACAGAGTATATGGGCACTGCTCATCCTCATGCTCATGATCATCACCATCGGCATCTCCCCCTTGGTTATAAAAATTTTCAAGTATAGGTGGTGGGATGTTCACAGGACCTTGGAAACACAAGAAGAAGGTTAATTAGTAAAGGGAAACTTGCTAACCCGCATGCATGTGGATGAAACAATTATAATTACGATGGAAGACAAACGTACCGAAACTACTAGGATGCCATGCAAAAACAGTGCCACGAGTGGTGGCAGCAAACACAATGCCCTCGTATTGAATTGCATCACAGTACTCATCTGTGTACAGAAACTGATTTTTGAGCAATATCCATCGAGTCGAACCACGAAGGACGGCAACAAGCTTGTCGAAGATAGCAACAACTTGATAGTTGTTGTAATTCCAAGAGCGGTTGGGAACTCGACAAATTGCTATCTTCCGTAGAAGACAGTCACCATGATCGTATTTGAACGTGCGTACATTACCGGTGTGCTCAACCTCTGGGCAGTGTGCTGCGATTTTTGGAACTGGAACCCGGTGACGAGTGTACACATTCACAAGTTCCCACTCGCAGTTGGACCCAATGTAAACAACCCAATCTCCATGTGCGCCCGCCCAAGCCTTGCCCTCAAGCGATGGCATCTTAACATCATACGTATCATCATCAAGCGGCATCAACTGGCACAGGGCGAGGCCTCCATTGTGCCGGCGCCAGTCATCAGGGTCACGACGAAGAAGATAGGGGAGATCAAACCGCTCCTTGACTCTTGGGTTCTTATGATGTTATTAGTTGAGTTGAGAATGGGCTTGAACGAACCTGCCATGGTAGCCGAGGTGATGACGTCGCACCGATCAATGAGTTCCTCCACCACGTCATCTTTCAGATCGGGGCAAGAATAACGGGGTCGTTTCCGGCCTGTTCCCTCCATGGAGAAGATGACCGAACAATGGCAGAAGAAAGGGTGAAGGGCTGAAGGAAAATGGAGGAGGGAGAGGAAGAGCGTGCGACAGCAGTTCCAAATCGAGAGGGAAAGGCGAAGAGTCGGTGGACGGTTGCGAGTTTGCCACGGTTCACGAAGAGGCGCCCCGGCCTACACATCCGTTCGAAAATACTCCTACTACTCGCCGTCGTCTCACTGATATGTTGGAACGGGACCACATGTCAACGAAACATGGTGTGTAATTTCTCGTGCAAAATGCGATCTGGTCGCGTTGGCCCGAGGTGCCGCATTAGTTATCGACCTTTATTTTTTTAATGGCGTACCGATCAGTTTTGAAGCACGACTAACTGGTACTGTACGTGGAGAGGATGACAGCAGGGACCCGCCAAGGTCATGGCAGTACGCAAGCAAGTGCCTCCTTATTTCAAGCCAATAAAAAAATGGCTCCTCCTAGTGGATTTCTGACATCTGGGTCCCATGCCATTGTCAACGTAGTCAATAAATGAGAGAATTGCACAACGAGCGGCTGACACCAGGGACCCAGCAGCTCGCCCAGTTATTTTTGTTTTGGGTTAATTTTATAAATGCCACTCCAAATCTGGTGTATCCGAGAAATGCCACTGCAATTTCCAAACTTTGAAAAATGCCATTTCATGCCATTTCTAGTGGCATTTTTTGAAGTCTGGAGTGGCATTTTTCAAAGTTTGCAAACTGCAGTGGCGTTTTTCAAAGTTTGCAAAAATTGCAGTGGCATTTTTATGAATCGCCATAATTGGAGTGGCATTTATCTAATTTGTTTTTGAGACGGAAGCAGGGTGTCAACTGGGATGTGCGGGACACTCTGGCCTGTCTAGACAGCCTTTTCTTTTATGTTTACCACAGACCAGCCCAGTAGTTTTTTTTTCTTTCTGAAAATGGCTAGCCCAGTTCTTTTGTGATTTGTCAAGTAAGTCGATTTATCAGGCCCGCTAGGCTGCAAATCTTTCAAGACGAGGAGAGCTTCATTCGGCTGGCCGAGTAAATGGCCTATTAGTAATGAGAAATGGGTTGTACATTTTTAAAACACATCAAATCGGCAATTATTTTCAAATAACTTTTTTTATTTCGAGATTTTAAATTGCATTAATTTTTATGCGTGGACAATTTATTGGATTTTATATTGATATACATTTATTTTTAAAATCAGTCTGAATGTGACTCGAAATTTCGGGATTAAAAACAGTTCAGACCGCACCGACATATGCAAAATTTCGTATAATTTTTTAACCGTGGCCACAATATGGGCTGTAATGCTAATATAAAGAATATGGGCTCTAAAAAACCCGTAAGAATTAGCAAATGGGCTGTAAATTATTTGAAATAATGGCAGATGGGCTGTATGTTGTTTTCCACAGATGGCCTGTATACTGTTGGATGTCCATCCAACGGCCGTCGTGCTTCTTCAATCTCTGCTCTTCCTGCTCCAGCCGCTCAAACAAGCGCCGGCGGGACTGCCTGCTCCCTCCTCCCCGCGGCCGGCTGTGCTGCCGCGCAGGCCTCACCGCCCCACCGTACTCCCATTGCTGGCCTAGCCATCCCTCTACTCACCCACACCTGTTGTTATTCTCCGGCGACGGCAGACGAACCAGTAAACCCTCGTACAGTCGTACTCCTCTCCGCGTGGGAAACAAAAACAATGGCCGAGTCTTCCCTGCCTCCGTGTCGTTCCCTTCCTAGGCCTCCTCGTCATCCACCGCCCTGGTGCTCTCGGTGTGGCGTGGTCAGCATGGTCAATGACCGACATGCATCTAAAGTGGACTGTACGTGGAGAGGCTGACAACTGGGTCCACGGCCTCACGCAAGGAAATGCCTCCTTATTACGCGCAAAATAATGATTTCCTCCACCTGACATCTAGGACCCACTGAAACGGCCTCTGTATTTCGCGAAAAAAACGTTACTGCCGCTGACAGCTCGGACCCACCAGCTATATCTTCGCACGCAAGGAAGTGCCTCCTTACTACGCACAAAAAAATGAATACTCCCCCTGCTAGCTGGGACCCAGTATAGTGGGCCTACTAAGTTGACGGGGACAAAGGGCTTTGTCAACTTAGTCAATATGCACGATTCTAGCTCACTGACCGTACGATGTCCATCCAACGGCCGTAGTGCTTCTTCAACCTCTAGTCTTCTTGCTCCAGCCGCCCAAAGCAGCGCCGGTCGTGCCGCCTGCTCCTGCCTCCCATGGCCGGCTGTGCTGCCGCGGAGGCCTCACTGCCCCCATACTACTCCCACCGTTGGCGAGGCCATCCCTCCACTCCACTCACCCGCACCCCCTATTATTCTGCGGCGACGGCAGCGCATCCGAACCAGTGAACCCTCGTACTCCTCTCCACATGGGCATCCACTGCCGCGTCTTCCCCAGCTCCGCGTCGTCCCCTTCCTAGGCCTCGCCATCGTCCACCGCCGTGGTGCTGTCGGCGCGGCGTGGTCAATGCGGTCAATGACCGAATTCCATCGGAAGAATACTGTATGTGGAGAGGCTGACAGCTGGGTCCACGGCAGCCACAAGGAAGTGCCTCCTTATTACACGGAAAATAATTATTCCTCCACCTCACAGCAGGGACCCACCGGACGCCCACCAGTATATCGTGAAATAAACGTTTGCCCCTGACTGTTGGGACCCACCCGACGGGCCACCGTATTTCGCGAAATAAACGTTCCCCCTGCTGTCAGCTCGGACCCACCGGAAGTGCCTCCTTATTACGCAAAAAAATGAATACCCCCCTGCTAGCTGGGACCCACCTTAGTGGCAGGCTGACTTGTGGGCCTACTAAGTTGATGGGGATGGAGGGCTTTGTCAACTTAGTCAATATGCACGATTCTAGCTCCAGTGACCGTACGATGTCCATCCAACAGCCGTAGTGCTTCTTCAACCTCTGGTCTTCTTGCTCCAGCCGCCCAAAGCAGCGCCGGTCGTGCCTCGTGCTCCTGCCTCCCGTGGCCGGCTGCGATGCGGCGGAGGCCTCACTGCCCCCTACTACTCCCACCACTGGCCAGGCCATCCCTCTACTCACCCACACCCCATGTTATTCTGCGGCGACGGCAGCCTCACACCGCAGCGAACCAGTGAACCCTCGTACTCCTCTACGCGTGGGCATCCACTGCCGCGTCTTCCCCGGCTCTGCGTCGTCCCCTTCCTAGGCCTCGTCGTCGTCCACCGCCCTGGTGCTCTCGGCGCGGCGTGCTCAACATGGTCAAGGAACGGCTTCCATCGGATGTGGACTGTACGTGGAGAGGCTGACAGCTGGGTCCACGGCCGCAGCAAGGAAGTGCCTCCTTATTACGTGCAAAATAATTATTCCTCCACCTGACAGCGGGGACCCACCAGACAGGCCACCAGTATTTTGCGAAAAAAATCGTTTCCCCCTGACTGCTGGGACCCACCGGACGGGCCACCATATTTCGCAAAAAAACATCCCCCTCCCCCGCTGTCAGCTCGGACCCACCGGAAGTGCCTCCTTATTATGCTCAAAAAATGAATACTCCCCCGGCTAGCTGGTACCCACCTTGCTGGGAGGATGACTTGTGGGCCTACTAAGTTGACGGGGACAAAGGGCTTTGTCAACTTAGTCAATATGAACGATTCTAGCTCCAGTGACCGTACGATGTCCATCCAACGGCCATAGTTCTTGTTCAACCTCTGGTCTTCTTGCTCCAGCCACCCAAAGCAGCGCCGGTCGTGCCGCATACTCCTGCCTCCCGTGGCCGGCTGTGCTGCCGCAGAGGCCTCACTGCTCCCTACTATTCCCACCGCTGGCCAGGCCCTGCGGCGACGGCAGCCTCACACTGCAGCTGAACCAGTGAACCCTCGTAGTCCTCTCCGCACGGGCTTCCACTGTCGCGTCGTCCCCTTCCTAGGCCTCGCCGTCGTCCACCGTCGTGGTGCTCTTCGTGCGGCGTGGTCAACGTGGTCAAGGAACGACTTCCATCGGAAGAGTACTGTACGTGGAGAGGCTGACAGCTGGGTACACGGCCACAGCCCAGTTTTTTGTGATTTGCCAAGTAAGTCGCTTTGTCAGACCTGTTGGGTTGCAAATCTTTCAAGACGAGGAGAGATTTCATTCGGCTGGCCGAGAAAATGGCCCATCAGTAATGAGAAATGGGTTGTACATTTTTAAAACACATCAAACCAGCATTTAGTTTCAAATATCTTTTTTTATTTCAAGATTTTAAATTACATTAATTTTTATGTGTGGAGAATTTGTTGGATTTTATATTGATATACATTTATTTTTTAAATCAGTTTGAATGTGAGTCGAAATTTCGGGATTAAAAACAGTTCGGACCGTACCGAAATATTCAAAATTTCGTATAATTTTTTAACCGTTGCCACAATATGGGCTATAATGCTAACAAAAAGAATGTGGGCTCCAAGAAAACCTTAAGAATTAGCAAATGGGCTGTAAATTATTAGAAATAATGGCAGATGGGCTGTATGCTGTTTTCCACAGATTTGAGGCTTTCCTAAAAAAAGGTTGACGCACAAGCACTGACTGTTGGATGTCCATCCAACGGCCATCGTGCTTCTTCAATCTCTGCTCTTCCTACTCCAGCCGCTCAAACAAGCGCCAGCGGGACTGCCTGCTCCCTCCTCCCCGCGGCCGGCTGTGCTGCCGCGCAGGCCTCACCGCCCCACCGTACTCCCATTGCTGGCCTAGCCATCCCTCTACTCACCCACACCTGCTGTTATTCTCCGGCGACGGCAGACAAACCAGTAAACCCTCGTACAGTCGTACTCCCCTCCGCGTGGGAAACAAAAACAATGCCGAGTCTTCCCTGCCTTCGTGTCGTCCCCTTCCTAGGCTTCGCCGTCGTCCACCACCCTGGTGCTCTCGGCGTGGCGTGGTCAACGTGGTCAAGGAACGACTTCCATAGGACGTGGACTGTACGTGGAGATGCTGACAGCTGGGTCCACGGCCGCAGCAAGGAAGTGCCTCCTTATTACGCGGAAAATAATGATTCCTCCACCTGATAGCAGGGACCCACCGGACGGGCCACTGTATTTCGCGAAAAAACGTTTCCCCCTGACTGCTGGGACCCACTAGCTACATCTTCGCACGCAAGGAAGTGCGTCCGGGAAAAAAATGATTCGCCCCCTGACTGCTGGGACCCACCAGCTACATCTTCGCAGGCAAGGAAGTGCCTGACAGTCGGGACCCACCTGGTCGAAGCGTACGTAGCGTTGTCATTCTGGTCGCGAACGTGTACGTACATACTGGTCGATGTAGAGGCGTGCACGTGTCGTAGTAGATGCGCGCATGTATCGTAGTAGAGGCACGCACGTAGCATGTACACGTACGTACAACGGCCAGGGTGCAAGAAATAAAATACGGCCATGTATGTGTACATACGGGCAGGGTCTCGAACGCCTACTCGCGCATACGTATGGCCAGGGCTCGTGTACATGGCTGGGGCGGAACGGAGAAACAGCGTCGTCATCGTGTTCATGGGGAGGCAACGGAATGCGTCGTGTTCATGGGGAGGCAACGGAATGCGCCGCGTTCATGGGGAGGCAATGGAATGCGTCGTGTTCATGGGGAGGCAACGGAATGCGTCGTGTTCATCGGGAGGCAACGGAACGCGTGGGAGCCAACCGGCTGGGTCGGAACGGAATGCGTGGTCGTGTTCATCAGGAGGGCTTGGACGGAACAGGCGATGGAAATGAGGCCTGGCGTACCGCACAACGGAGGAAACAGACCTCCTACGTTCGGAACGGGGTCCTGTTGATCGGGAGGGGTCTGGCATATCGCAACGGAGGAAACGGACCTCCTACGGTCGAAACGGGGGTCTTGTTCATCGGGAGGGGTGTGGCGTACCGCAAAACGGAGGAAACGGACTTGTATTGGAGCGCTACGGTCGAAACGGGGGTCCTGTTCATCGGGAGGGGTGTGGCGTACCGCAAAACGGGACTCCATGGGATACTGTTCATCTCCACCGTCGACCCCCTCCAGCCTCCACGAGCTACTGTTCATCCACCGTCGACCTCCTCCAGCCTCCACCTGCGACTGTTCATCCACGGGCTCCTGTTCATCCAGCCTCCATCGCGCGCTAATCCACCGGCTACTGTTCAACCAGCCCTCTCCACGGGCTCCTGTTCAACCACCCCTCCACGGGCTACTGTTCATCCTGCCCTCCACCGTCTATTGTTCATCCAGCCCTCCACGGGGTGGTCCTGTTCATCCAGCCCTCCACGGGGTCCTGTTCATCCAGCCCCAATCGGCTCGATCGATCGGGGTCTTGTTCATCTAGAGGCAACACCACGGGGTCCTGTTCATCCACCCCCACCGGGAACTGTTCATCCAACCCCCCTCCCGCAACGCTCACTGTTCATCTAGAGGCAGCATCGATCGGCTTCAGTTAGCAGCAGTAGCGAAGGAATCGCTCGATTGGGTTCAGTTAACAGCCATCGATCGATCGCTCGGGTTCAGTAACGCGTAGCCTGCAATGCAATCACTCGGGTTTAGTTAGAGCCCAACGCCTCGCTCGGGTTCAGTTAGAGCCAATGCCTCGCACACACGCGCGTACGTGTACGAGAGAAGCGCGCATCGCTCGGCCCCCGACCTCCCACCGTAACCGGGAACTCCCCGAAATTTTCCTCGCCCTTGCTTCTACCACGGTTTTTTCCGTCATGGACGGCCCAAAGAATGTCATGCAGCTGCGTCTCTGGCCCGCCCAGGACGAAAAGCCAATTTTCTATCATGATTTTTTGTCATAGAAGTAGGAGCCCACCACATCTATGATGATACCGAGTTTTGTCACAATTATCGTCATAGAAGTGTCATATGTATGACAGAAAAAAAAATCGTTCGGCCCAAAATGTCACGGATGTGTCTTTTTTTTGTAGTGAATGGGAAGGAGTAGGAGAGGGAGAAGGAAAGAGAGGGGGCGCCGCCCCCTCCCTAGTCCAATTAAGACTTTCCATGGGGGGCGGCCAACCCTTGAGGCCCGTCTCTCCTTTCCCGTATGGCCCATTAAGGCCCACTACTTCCCTCGGCGAATTCCCGTAACTCTCCGGTACTCCGAAAAATACCCGAATCACTCGAAACCTTCCGATGTCCGAATATAGCCTTCCAATATATCAATCTTTACGTCTCGACCATTTTGAGACTCCTCGTCATGTCCATGATCTCATCCAAGACTCCTAAAAACCTTTGGTACATCAAATCACATAACTCATAATACAAATCGTCATCGAACATTAAGCGTGCGGACCCTACGGGTTTGAGAACTATGTAGACATGACCGAGACACATCTCTGGTCAATAACCAATAGTGAAACCTGGATGCTCATATTGGCTCCTACATACTCTACGAAGATCTTTATCGGTTAAACCGCATAACAACATACATTGTACCCTTTGTCATCGGTATGTTACTTGCCCGAGATTCGATCGTCGGTATCATCATACCTAGTTCAATCTCGTTACCGGAAAGTCTCTTTACTCGTTCCGTAATGCAACATCCCGCAACTAACTCATTAGTCACATTGCTTGCAAGGCTTATAGTGATGTGCATTACCGAGAGGGCCCAGAGATACCTCTTCGACAATCGGAGTGATAAATCCTAATCTCGATCTATGCCAACTCAACAAACACCATCGGAAACACCTGTAGAGCATCTTTATAATCACCCAGTTATGTTGTGACGTTTGATAGCACACAAGGTGTTCCTCCGGTATTCGGGAGTTGCATAATCTCATAGTTAGAGGAACATGTATAAGTCATGATGAAAGCAATAGCAATAAAACTAAACGATCATTTATGCTAACCTAACGGATGGGTCTTGTCCTTAAAATCATTCTCTAATGATGTGATCCCATTCATCAAATGACAACACATGTCTATGGTCAGGAAACTTAACCATCTTTGATTAACGAGCTAGTCAAGTAGAGGCATACTAGGGACACTCTGTTTTGTCTATGTATTCACACATGTACTAAGTTTCCGGTTAATACAATTCTAGCGTGAATAATAAACATTTATCATGATATAAGGAAATATAAATAACAAATTTATTATTGCCTCTAGGGCATATTTCCTTCAAAAATTTGACGGATTTTGTGGATGGAAGGTGGAGAAAAGTGGGGAGAAGCTAGATCTACTCAAGACACAACGAATCCATGGATCAAAATCAAAAAAACATCATCAAACAAACAAATCACAAAAAAATTGGGGGCTATTTTTGGTGGGGATTTTCGAATTTAGGACGAAATCTAGCAAAAGAAGACTAGAAAACGATGGGAGGGACTCCAAATACGTGATAAACGTGACTCATGATACCATATGATATGGGGCTAACCCAGTGTAGGCTGATCTTTCACGATTTGAGTGGATTCCCTCGAAGAATATGAAGAACACGGGGAAGAACGGGGAGAAATCACAAGGGGAAACACTCAAGAACAGGTCCAATCACACATCCACTAGACAATCAAACACACAAGATCCAGAAGGTACATGAACAACAAAGGGAAAGATACAAGGTAAAGTTCATCCCAAATCCAAAGGAGATGGGGGCTTGAATCCTAGAAGGATCTTCTCCGTGAGGAGGTCTTGAATCCCTCGAGATCTTCTCCTAGATGGAGGTCTTGGCCTCCAATGGAGTACTCTCAAGAGTAGAGGTAGGTAGGAGCAAAGCTCACATACAAATGAGCTATCACTTTGCTAACCCTAACTAGAAGGAGGTGGAGGAGTATATATAGTCTAGGGCCACGAAGGGGTAAGTGAGGAGGGGATACATGGGTCTTTGGCCCGGTTAGGCACGCGCAGGTGTCGGATGTCTGGTCTGGGGGCCAGATGTCCGGGGCTTCGGGATGAGCCGGATGTCCGGGGTCTCGGCCGGATGTGCGGGCTGAAGTGGCACTCCGGTTGCTCTTTGGATATGTCACTGCCGGATTTCCGGGGATGATGCCAGATGTCCGGGGGTTGGCGAGGCACCGGATGTCCGGGCACACGGGCCGGATGTCCGGCCACTGATGCTTCGTCCGTCTATTGGTGCAGCTCCTTGGAGGCTGCATAGGCGCCGGATGTCCGGCCGCTGTAGCGTCAGCAGCTTCGTCTTCTTCTGTCGTTGCTTCCAGGCTTCCCTAGCAGATGGTGTAGTTGTTCCTCGGCGCTTGCACTCCTCAACATCCGTGAAGCTCTGACAATACCTATGCATGCACACGAGAGAAGTGTCAAGTAGTATACCATCCTCGAATGGGTCAAGTGAGCACATGTAAAGGAGATGATTCACCTTTGTGTATGTGAAGTAGATGTCGCACGTGTCACTCACCGAATGGACTCTTGACATGGTGATGTCCACAGGATGCTCCGCATCAGTAAGACTACTAGCTCGAGATTTGGGACCCCCTACCCAAGATCTGTTGGATTCGACCCGACAGTAATCCAAGTTCGTCGTGTTTCGGCTACCCTAACTCCAGTGCTTTTCAAATCTAAGTGAATCGTCCTCCACTACTTTCCTGCCCAAATTTTATTTCTCTTATGAACATTGCTAGTGGCCTAGTTAGTTCCTATCAGGAAGGGCATTTGGAAGTCGAGGCTATAGGGAGAGGGGCGCCAGAGAGGTGAATAGAGAGATGGTGCTGGGGTGGTCGGGGGAGGGGCGTGTTGGGGTGGGTCGAGAGAGAGAGAGATTTGGAGAGAAAAATGAAAAATGGGCGAAAGATGGGCTGTTTTTTTTGTTTTTTCATATGTGCTAGGCTTTCTCCTTTTTTTTCCTCGTAGGGTTAGTGAAAGAGCTCGAGAGGTGAAGGCAAACATACGATGACCAACTCCTCTTTAATAGTAAAAAATTTAGTTGGCTAAAATCTGGCTCGAGATTGAATCAAAATCACTACAAGCCGAATATGAGCCACATGTTCAATTTTTTTTTGCGGAAATAAACTCCAATCCATTAAACCAACTCCAGCATACACCCCTGACAATGAATGAAATTGCAAGTAGGTCCTTGGGGCACAAGTCTACTTCCACCTCCGGTATCTCAAGTCAATTTGAGCTCGTTCTAAGCCGAGTTTAGTCTAGATTGTTCAAAACTCATTTGCCCCTCTAGGTTAGACAATTGAATAACCTCCATGAGCACAATGTCAATATAAACGGATAAACTATTTTTTTGCGAGGGAAACGGATAAACTAATTGTGTAGAGGAATAGTTTAAATCACATGAGGAAATAAATTTGAAAGAAATGTTAAAAGGAAAATAGGAAAATGATCATTGTCCTACTATTTGCCGGCATCATGAAATTCAAGGAATGGTTCTTTTGGAGAGAAAAGAAGAAATTTGAGGCGTGCAATTAATCCCATCGGCACCAAAAAAATAACCAGAAAAAAACCTGAAAGAGACAGTAAAAGGTGAGAAGGCTGGAGCCACACAAAAATACAGGCCCAGAAAGCCCACGCACGGAGCCGAATCGGAGTTGTTCTTGGGAAGGCCACAATGGCGATGAGGTACCTCTCTTCTCTCCCTCTCCTCTCCGCATCCGGCTCCGGAAAGGCCTGCGCTGCGGTCAGAACGCATCACACTCCCTCTGCTGCCGCACACCGCCGGATCCGGACTCACATGTCGGTGGCCACCGGCGGTGAGCAGGCCCTGACGGCCAAGGAGCAGTCCCAGGGTAAGTTTTTTATGTTCCTATCGTAGTACTTTTGTTTTTTGGTTCCTATCTAGTACTGATAGCACATCGGTGTAGACGAGATGTGCTTTAGGCTGTATGGAGTGCAAAGATTGTTTCTTTAGTATTTAATTTCTGCGTTACTGAATCTGCGGAGTGAAAACATTGGCGACGTTTGGTCGTGGAGGAAAAATGTTTTGCTGCCTCAGTTTGGGCCTGGACTGTCCAAGAAATTCTCTCTCTGCAATTACACCGATACGACTAGTACTAGTTAGATCAGTACCATGGTCTAGAAGAATTTAGATCTAGTTTTAGTTAGTACTAATTCTAAAGTTGCAGATCCAATCACAGAGGCTACCTGTGTTTGCATTTTTCAATGGAGGTTCTGAGGAGCAGTTGAGAGTAGTGTATACAAAGACACAAGCAACAGCTTTAGAATTAGTTCTCTGAAAGGAGCAGTATATCAATATGTTAGGCATTAAAACCTGAACTATGGCATGTCTTTAGTAGCTGGTACTGAAGTAGCAAAACTGGAACTAGCCAGATTTTTGGCTTAACAATCAAAGCTAGCCAGGGTTGCTGACGAGGCCAACCTTGGTCGATATTTGCATTCACGGTGTTCATTTTTTCTGAAATTATGGGTGCTCACTAGAATTTGCTTGCATGTCATAGAGTAATATGTTAGTACATGCAGCATCAAAATATAAGTGGCAGGTAGGTCTTGATCTCTATGTGCAAGGAAAATTACCAAGAGCTTAATTTGCATGATGTCATAAGAGTACTCTGCATTCCTATCGTTGATAAGCAAGTTTTTGTGTCAATGTCATTTCTTGTTTCATAAGACTTAGAAAGGCTGGGTTCCATTACCTCAAGATAACAGAGCAACACATTTTGGGTCAAAGTTCCATAATTATTCCTTAGTGTCTGAATGAAATCATTTCTGATGTCAAATGCAGAACCTGACTATGGAGTTGTTAGTATGCACCATGTTGGAATACTATGTGAAAATCTTGAAAGGTCGATGGCATTCTACCAGGACCTCCTTGGTGAGTTACCTGTGAGTTGTATATGTTTCACATGTATATGCACTGCTTATAAAGTAAAATGATACTGTTGATCATTCAGGTCTTAAGGTGAATCCTGCTAGGCCAAATGACAAGCTTCCGTACAGAGGTGCTTGGCTCTGGGTTGGTTCTGAGATGATCCACTTGATGGAGCTGCCAAATCCGGATCCACTGACAGGACGCCCAGAGCATGGCGGGCGTGATCGTCATACCTGTATAGCAATCAGAGATGTCTTGAAGTTGAAAGAAATCTTTGGCAAAGCTGGTATATCTGAATTCCAACTCTATTTTTTTCTGCTGTGTACATCAGACACTGGCTACAGTGTGCACATACCTTTTTCCTCTACTTGCCACCAACAACGGTAACCGCTAGTAGAGCATTTAACCTTACATTACTGCGGTGAGTAGCACAAAGTTTCAACAATTCAACAACTAAACACACAAGCTCCAAAAGGATCTGTATACTTACTCATGGATAAAAAAAATACTCCCTCCGATTCGTGTTACTTGTCACCCACTTATTACAACTTTAGTATAAAGTTGTATTAAGTGAGCGACAAGTAATATGGATCGGAGGGAGTATTAAATTCTAAGGTGACCCCACGAAAACCCATGGATTGGTAGTACAAGTACTAAAAATCGAACTTATAAAACTGCAGGATGGCGTTTGCCTTGGTAGATATGGTTGCAGAGATATACATATTCATTGTTTCAACTGTATCTGTAAATTACTGTTAATAGAGTGAAGTTATCCATAGTATGTTATGGTTATGGTTCTGCCTAAATTTGTAACTGTTGCCGTAGTCAGGCTATTTGTGTGACAGACATGGCAATCAAAACCTCTGAGGGTAAAGTTATAGGTGTCTTGACTCTGGAAAAACCTGTCCTGGGTTTAAAATAACCATTCTGTAGAAATTGTTGCAAGGTGTCAAAAGGGCGGTCTGATGTTATAGTTGATTCAACACTTGAACAGTGATGTTCATCAGATAATCTTTTAAAAGACTGGTCAATTGATTTCTAAGAATCTCGAGCATATTACGTCCACATGACTGTAGCACCCACATTCCCATCTCTTTGACATGAGAACAAAAAGACTCACTGTTCCATGTTTTATGTTAGAACTTAATTCTCTTAGTTGATATTACCACGTCACCTACTATGACTTTATAATGTTAATTAGTATGCATTTACTTTTGCAATTCATTATGCTGGATTCTAATTAGCCTCACCAAATTTCTCTATCATCCATTGTCCGACAACACAATGACCTTCTATGCCTTCACCGTGATGCAGGAATCAGCTACACGCTCAGCAAATCCGGGCGACCAGCAATCTTTGCACGAGACCCGGATGGAAATGCGTTGGAATTTACACAAGTGTAGCAAGTGAGAGTCAGATTTCCACCTAGAACACACCTCACAGAATGGTGCTTGTAAGATTACTGTACCCAAGACCTTGTTGCAGGTCTTGCTGTCTAGCAAACAAGATCTGGCTGGGGCAATTCTGCTTGTGCCTTGTACATACCAGTCAAGAAATGGAGATGTATCTATCACATGATCATAGACTGGCGCTTAAAATGTTAGCCAATTTGGTCTGTAGTAGTGATTGAGTATTACTCAATGACATGGGTATGGACAAATGAATATTGTAAATTCCTTCCACATTATGATACTTATATCAGACTTGAATGCGCTACGTTTTCTGATATCAGTGTCAGTGCCTTCTAAATATCTCTTGGAACAAGCATGAAAAAAAAATAGTCCTAATCCCATCCGAAAGCTGTATGTTCTGAACTGGGATTCTTCCTATGCTTTCATGGAAGATGAGTAGTTCATCACATTACAGAAGCCCGCGTTTTGACATGGTGAACAGACCCCTAGAGGAATGTAACGCTGGGGTGGCCGCCATGGAGGAGGTCGTGAGCAATCCTGTCTCGCTCCTTGTCGGCTGCTGCGGACAGCACTGGATTGGCAGCGGCGACCACGTCGGCATCGTCCTGCTGGGAGAGTTCGGACTGGATGTCGGCGTCGAACTCCTCGCCGCTGCGTTCGCAGAAGTTGTGCAGCACGCAGCAGGCGCCGATCATGTTGTGGAGGTCCGGCAGCTTGGGCTCCGTGCGGCGCTGCAGGCAGCGCCACCGCCCCTTGAGCCTCTGGAAGGCGCCCTGTGCTGCTGCGCGCGCGGCGGCGATGCGCTCGTTGAAGGCGTGCTGCGCCCATGTCAGGTTCTGGTGCGCGTACGGCACGAGCATCCAGTCCGTGAGCGGGTAGCTCGCGCCGCCCACCAGCCGGCACTGGTCGTCTCCGAGCATGCCGGTCTCGCAGCGGGAGTGCAGCGCGGACCTCTCGAGCACGGCGGCGTCGGACAGCGAGCCAGGGAGGCCGATGCACACGTCCGTGAAGGCGCCGTCAGCGTCCACGACGGCCTGCACGGCGACGGAGTAGGAGGCCTTGTTGTTCCGCTCCGTGAGGCGGCGGTTGTAGTACTCGGCCACGTCGTCCTTGGGTGGGCCGATGGGGATGTGGTCGGTGTAGACGGAGCCGACGACGCCGGGGATCCCGGACAGGGCCTGGAACCTGGCGGCGGGGGATTCCAGTGGCCAGCGGACGGCCTTGGGCAGGAGAACGGCGGTGAGGGCGGCGCAGACCTGGAGGACGATGTTATGGCAGGTGGAGATGCCGAGGCCGAAGCGACGGGAGACCTCGCGGAGGGGCTCCCCGGTGGCGAGGCGCCAGAGGCAGACCGCGACGCGCTGGTGCACGGGTATGGCAGCACGCAGCGCGGTGTCCTCCTTGGCGACGGCGGCGCTGAGCTCGTCGCAGAGCGCGTCGAAGGTGGCGCGCGACATGCGGAAGGCCTGGCGGAAATCGGCGTCCGGGCACGCCGGGCCGCTGAGGCGGTCCCACCACTCCGTGCTCCGCTCCCTCACCCACACCCGCCGGCCCCCGCTCCTTGCCGCTGGCGCAGCGTCGCCGCCGCTGTGGGCAGGCGAGGTGGGCGGCGAACCCTGCACCTTCCTCCTGACCGCCTGCGGCCGCGACGAGCCGTCGTCTCCCGCGGGGACGAAGCTGCGCTTCCTTCCTTGACCAGTCATTTCCGCTGGTGGCGCCACCACCGGCGGTGGCAACGGCGCGGCGGCGTGTCCGAAGAAGGCTGGCGCGGCCTCGGCGCCGCCGTTGTAAGGGAAGGCGTCGGGCGCGGCGGCGAGGTCGTCGTTCATGAGGAAGGCGAGGAGGGAGGAGTGGTCGTCGGCAGCTGCTGGGCCGTCGAAGAGCGATGGAAGAGGGGTGAAGGGCGTGAGGTAGGTGTTCATGATCCGATCGGTCTCGTCGAGTCTTGGCTGTCGGAGCTAGCTCGATCGGCGGCGGCACTCCGAAGTACAGTACTGGCAGTCGGGTGCTTCAGTGAGACGCGGGATGAGGAGGATGATCGAGGAGGAGGAGATGGTTGAGGTATGATGGAGCGCGGGGGCGAAGTCATATATAGGTATGGGGCCGCGGGGGGAGCTCGGGACGCGGTATGCGTGACGGGAGACTAAAATTATGAGGCGGAGAAGGCGCGCGGAAGGCGGGTCGCTCGCCCGCGTGTGTGGCGTTGTACCGCGGCGTACGCGGGTGGGGAGAACGGAGTGGGGAGGAAAGCGGGTCGCCGAGCCGAGTAGAGTTGCTAGAGTGGTGGGCTGCGATTCGCTGTCGGGTCCCACCGCAGCGGGGTTAGGGGAAAATGGAAAAGGAAAATATCGTCTGTGGTGTGGTGGACTGATTTGGGGGCTGCCTGGCCGTACTACCGTGTGGAGTGGTGGACTGACCGGTCCGTGACGGCTCTCTCTCTTTCCGCGGGTTTCTTTTGTCACGACCCCTGCCTTGTATGGCCGGCTAGTCTTTTTCTATGGGTGCCTACGCGTCAACCGGATCGCCACCGTGCACTACAAAACTACTATACGGCCCCATGTAGTTCTAGAAAGAAGTGGATTACCATAATGTTTTTTTTGCAGGATTACCATAATGTTGCGGTCAAATTTTTGTGACGGCGCGCTCTTTTTTTAACTAACACAAATATCCCTGCGTTGCAACGGGTGAAAAGAACAAACTTCATCTCAAGAGACATCCACAATGAATCAGCAAAGGCGCAATGAAGGTCCTGATGAGTTGACGGATGCTCGCCAGTGGCCAGGGGTGGACCCAGAGAGAAAATGACTGTCCCAGTGTAAAATCACACAAACTTTACATCTAAAAACAGGGTGTCACACACTATTCTATACACAAAATTACCAAGGAATCAATTTTGCACCTAGTGTCTTGTGCACCCAGGAAGCTGAACGTGGATACGCCCCTACCAGTGGCATGAACAAACCCCCTCTTCATGTGCTTCATAGCATGCTCTAATCCACTGTAGTGTCTTCCATCATCCAAGTGATCTAGCTCATAGCGTCCTAATCTTCCGTTGTTGCCTCTGCCGTCGCGGGCCTAACCTCTGTGATATTGTAATGGACGTGATTTTTTTTCTTAAATTAAGTACTCACCAATCCAACTCCCTTTCCAAGTAAAACGCCCCGCATTTGATAATTCTTGTTATTTTGTGTGTGCCAACAGAGTATGTGGCAAGATATTGTTCGGGCGCACTACCTGACTAACAAATCTGTGGCCTCGGTTAAGCCCATGTTTTCTGAGTCCCCTTGCTGGAAAGCCCTGCTTAAAGTCAAAGATATTTACTTTGTGGGCAGAAGGATCCATCTGGAATCTGGTGACCTAGTTAGAGTCTGGAAAGATGCCATAAACGGGCTAAGTCCTTTCCAGACCCTTTACCCTTCGCTGTTTGAGATTTGTAATGATCAGGATTGCACTATTGATAGGTTCAAATCTGTGGATGTCCATTCTTTCTTCAGAAGGAGGCTCACGCCTGAGTTGTCCTGTCAATGGGGAGAAATAAGTAATACGATCAAGAATATCTAGCTGAGCCAGGGTGGGGACCGGGTCTACTGGGGGCTTAATAGTAATGGCAAATTCTCCACTAAATCTGTGTATAAGTGGCTTGAAAACCCTCTTAGTGGTTGCCATTATAGATGGATTTGGAAAGCCAAAATCCCTCTCAAAATCAAGATCTTCCTGTGGCAGCTGTCTCAGGACGCAGTGCTCACTAGGCAAGTCATGAGAACGAGGAAATGGACTGGGAATCCTACATGCTCTTTCTGTAACGAGTTGGAAACCTCCCAACATCTGTTTTTTTACTTGCCCTGTGGCTAAAGTGATCGAGAGATGCGTTTGGTTAGTATTGGGTACTGAGATGTGTCCGAATAGCTACTGGCAATATTTTGCATGGTGCCATGCTTTTCTCCCTGATGGACAAAAGTACTATACTGTGGGCTTGGCTGCTGCTTGCTGGGCCATTTGGCTAGCTCAAAACCGAGCTATGTTCGAAAAGAAACGTATCAAAACGCCTTTTGAGATAGTTTTTTCCATGTGTTCTTTCCTGCTGTACTGGACAGGGCTGCAGGAGGAGGAGGGCGCCAAGGTGCTACTAAGCGGTGCTGAGATGATCAGGTCGAGCACGATGCGCACGATGGAAATGTGCAACGCGGTGAGGGTGCCAATCGGGGGAGATTGAAGGTTTGCAAGAAGTCTCGTTGGCTGGAGATGGGCGATCCTACGATCCTGTGATGGCGTTTCGGTTCTTTTGTGGATGTCTCATGTCGTTGTCTGTAGTGAAAACTCAAGAAATAGGGTGTTTGCTGTGGATTTTCGGTGCTGTCTAGGTTTTCGCCCCATGGCATTCGTTTCGATGGCGGGCGAATGTAGTGGGTTTCCTGGCAGTGCCCGAACTCGCTTTACCTCTTTCCCTTCTCCTGACATGTTTCTGAACTTTGTATTTCCGTTCATTTGCAATGGAAAGGGGTATAGCCTGGTTCAAAAAAAAATTCTTGTTATTTTGTGTGTGCCAACAGAGTAGCATATCAGCATTTTTTGAGTTTATTGTTGATGCGCAATTTTGAAATGGTTGAAATCATGATGTAAACAGAAGAGATTTAGTTCATCTTGACATCACATTTTTCTTGTTTAGATAACACTCCATTTGAAAACGGCAAGACCTTCACCATTTACTTAAGAGAGGAATCAGGTTGTAACTAACTACACACCATGTGATTCATGAATTAGAGATTGATGCATTTATATACGTTAGATATTGATTAGAAGGATCTAAAAAAAGAAGTCCTCAACTCCGCGCTCCAGGCGGCCCGCGCGCCTCCTAACACCCGCGGGCTGGCGCACGTGCGCAGCCGCGCGATCCTCAGGTTACGCTACGGCAATGGCACCACACACCCGGCGAGAGCAGGCGAACAAGCGAGCCGCGCTCATCATGGCGGGAGCTGCTGCGGTGCAGGCTAGTGGAGAGCGGTCGCGATGCACTACTAGAACGAGTCGCTGAGCTACTGGACGCCGCCTGCAGGGGTACGCCACCTTTCTGCTCCTTGACCGCACCCCAGGTCATGGCGGAGGCACGCGCGAGGCCCGGGCGAGCCCGCGCACCCCCTGGGGCGTCAGGGGGATTCGATGACGCCGGCGCAGGTCCCAGCGAGGGCCGTCCTTCCATGGCCACGCCATCGCTAGGAGGGACAAGCACTGACGGCCCGCCGCGAGGACGTGGCAGGATACCACACGGCGACCATCAGGGCCAAGCACCTCGACTGGCGGCTCAAGGCGCGAGGCACCTGCGTGGCGGCTCTGGTGAGGTGGCCACAGACGCCTACGTGCCCTGCATGGTGAACCCGAAATACTTGCCGGGGGAAGGCCCCAATCCGTTCCCCGGACCGGGATGGGCGGCTAGAGGGCCTGAAGCACATGTCTTCCACGAGCCGCCCGGAGGCTTCGCCGACTTCTTCAGCGACGACGACGGGGTACGGTCAATATCTCAGGAGCAAGCTTACGCTAACCCCGAACTGCAGGAGAACTAGGCTGCAGCAGCAGGTAGAGACCTCGAGGCAGTGGCCCAACCAGCAGCAGGAGTGATGCTCTGGGGGCTGCGCGGGAGAGGCCCGGAACCAGCTAATCATACCAACAGAAACTGCTGGGTCTTTAAACAGGCCGGCAAGCTCAACGCCGAACACAGCGGGTGGAGGCTGCCAAGCGACAGGGATGACTAAAAGGTTCACCAAGAAACACCAGGGGTCAGAAGCATTCTCCACCCGAGGATCAACTACTCCTAGAACGGAAATAGCAACCTGGTTTTTGCCGCCCACTCCGTACACCTACAAAGTTTGTACCACGCATACATCATTACGCACTCAAGATACCATGGGCATTGGCGGAAGCACAATACGAACAAGCCAGCAAGCACTCTAGTAACTTATTATTATTATTATTATTATTTATCTTCTTTTATTTCTTCCTTCGCTATCCTTTAAAAATAGGTGACGAACAGGATAAACATCGGAAACTGGCTCCATCGGAGTCTGGATCCATACACTCACCTAAGGGGCTATTTCCATCAAGGATTCCCCTCACCGAGGACTAGCGGCGCAGACGTGCGACAGGTGGTCCAAAATAACTTGTTGTAGACCGCACTCTCTATTTCTCAAGCCTGTACTATGCCTGTTCCTCCGCCTCCAACCCCGAGGATGTCAAATAGCCGGGAGGATGGCTTATATATATATATAAGATCATAAGTAATCATTGGCATATCGCTCAGTTACATTTAAACAATATCCGAATTAATCATCTGCATGGTTTCCCCAACAAATATGGCTCCTACAGTTATTTCACAGAAATACCTTGGCATAACCTGCCAGGGGCTTGGTGTGGGAACAAATGAGTTGCCAGTAAAAGTCTTGGATTGGTCATGTCAGTGTTGAGCTTATTGCAAGCATGTCTTGAAGAAGAAGATTGTGTGATCATTCATGTCCACCTTCAAGACATCATCCAAATGAAGAGAATTGGAAAGATTCAAGGTTGATCAAGATTAAGTCAAGAATGAATCAAGTTGGTCAACACACAAAGCATACAAGATGTACTTAGGGATCAAGTGATCCCATGGTATGGTAAGCATTGTCCATTACGCTTTGTTTGCTAACCCATGGTTTTCATGAGAGTTCTTTGTGGGGTTAGGTTGTGATGTGCAAGTTTAAGTGGAGCATCACGAAGAGATCAAATGCTTGAAGCTTTCCGTCCATTATGGTAACAATGGATTTATGAAGATGTGCCGAAGAGTGGCTCACCCATAGTGGAGTATGGGGGAGCAATCAACTAGTCTTCATCAAGCCAACACAATCAAGAAAGGCGGTCCAACTTGAGGAAGTCAAGATCGTCATCATCTAGCTCAAGTGGACTATGTGCAAGACAAAGGTTTGCCCTTGATAGGTTTTCTATTTTACCGGTCTCATAGTGGTGGTTGGGAGACCAGGTTATAGGATCAATTGCCGTACTATCAAGGGGGGATCTTGATGAGTAGCTTGATCATATCGTTCGTAGAGAGCTCAAACCATTGCATCCTTGCATCATCTTTCGTGGTTCTTGTTTGGTTCTCTTTGAGAGTTTTGGAGCTTATGGTCATCTTGTTCACAAGCTCGAGTTCATCGAAAACGGAGTTCACATGCATCTTCTATGATGTTTTCGATGTTGGAGGTTTTGCTGGTTCTTCTCGGTTGGAGGTTTCACTCCTCTATTTGTTAGGCATACCTCCCCTGCCTCGTCGTCTTGTTTCCAACAAGCTTGAGTTTGCTCAATTCGGAGCTCATATGCAGAAGTTATGGCCGTTCTGGTTTTCCGTGGAGTATGCTTGTTTTCTTGGAAGTAGCTTTTGTCTGGTCCCAGCGGTAGTACCGCAAGCACAAGCGGTAGTACCGCTTGGAGCTCTCAGCCATAGTACCGCTCTACTACCGCCTCGATTTTGGGTCCTGCTCTTTTCGTGTCGGGTTTAGCAGTAGTTGCACGGTAGTAAGGCACGGTAGTACCGCCTAAGCGGTAGTACTGCTCCGATCGGGCGGTAGTACCGCTACTGCATTACTGCCGCCGTACTCTGCTCTGCCCTGCCTCTTTCGGTCCCGTGTTCTGCTCCTCCAGCGGTAGTACCGCTGGGGTGAGCGGTAGTACCGCTTATATGCGGTACTACTGCCCCAAGGTTCATGTTTTGTTGCTCCTTTTCCCTGTTTCTTCCGCCCGAGCGGTAGTACCGCTCATGCGCGGACTGAGCACATAACGGTTGGATTCGGGAGCTCCTATAAAAGGGGGTCTTCTTCCCCAATGAACCTAATCCTTTGAGCTCGTGTTCTTCCCCCATTGTTGACCTTATTCGAGCTTGCTAACTCTCAATCCCTCCATGGATTCTTGCTAGTTTTTGAGGGAAAAGAGAGAGGAGATCTAGATCCACATTTCCACCAATCACTTTCTCCTCTATGTGAGGGGAACCCCTTGGATCTAGATCTTGGAGTTCTTGGTGTTCTCCTTCTTGTTCTCCCTCTCATTTTCCTCCCTAGCATTAGTTGCTTCGGTGGGATTTGAGAGAGAAGGACTTGGGCACTCTGTGTGCCCTTGCCATTGCATTTGGTGCATCGGTTTGAGTTCTCCACGGTGATACGTGGAAGTTACAAGTTGAGAAGCTTATTACTCTTGGGTGCTTGGTACCCTTGAGCTTGTTCCTCTTGGGTTCTTGGGCGCCCTAGACGGTTGGTGGTGTTCGGAGCTCAATCATTGCGGTGTAAAGCTCCGGGCAAGCGTCGGGGTCTCCAATTAGGCTGTGGAGATCGCCCCGAGCAATTTGACGGGTACCGGTGACCGCCCCCAAGGGTTGCCAAAGTGTACGGGTTCGGTGACCGCCCCCAAGGGTTGCCATTTGTACGGGTTCGGTGAACGCCCTCAAGGGTCCCTTAGTGGAATCACGGCATATTGCATTGTGCAAGGGTGTGAGGAGATTACGGTGGCCCTAGTGGCTTCTTGGGGAGCATTGTGCCTCCACACCGCTCCAAACGGAGATTAGCATCCGCAAGGCTGTGAACTTCGGGATACATCGTCGTCTCCGCGTGCCTCGGTTATCTCTTACCCGAGCCCTTTTACTTATGCACTTTACTTTGTGATAGCCATATTGTTTCTTGCCATATATCTTGCTATCACATAGTTGCTTATCTTGCTTAGCTTAAGTTGTTGGTGCACATAGGTGAGCCTAGTTGTTTTAGGTTTTGTGCATGACAAATTAACCGCTAGGTTTATTCTGCATTTGTTCAAGCCTAAACCGTAATTATTTTAAAACGCCTATTCACCCCCTCTAGGCGACCTCCACGATCTTTCAGGTGGAAGCACCATCTGCATCCATGCATATTCCAGAATCTAAATCTCAGCGTCATGCGTATACCACAAAAATGTATGATGATTGCCCCGAATACATACCTTGCGACTTGTCAAGACGCATATTGATTAAAGCAAGATCATCCCCTGCCACATCAAGCTTCCGCTGCAAATCGGCAATTTCCATAGTCCGGGAAGCGGCCAAGGGGGAAGCAGCCTGTGTTCAAAGTTGATCAGGTTAGTCCTCAAAACAATCCTTTTCGATCCTCCATTTTGCTTCCCAGCGGAAGCCAACCCGAGTATCAGGGGCTACTACCTATACACAGGCGCATCTTTGCAAATGAAACATAGCTGAAAACATTATGTCACAAACCTCGAAGCCCTTCAGTAGGCTCATGAAGGCTACATTTAATCCGCTCTTCACGGACGAAATCTTTTCAATCACTGTACCCATCAAGGTACGCTGTTCCCCCGAGACCGATGCTTTCCGCAACATGTCTCGCAACATATCCGGAGTCCCCGGGTCTCCGGAAGCAGATCCAAAAGCACAATCATCCTTTGAAGGAATCTGCTCACCCGTCTCCAGAATCACTATCGGCTGTGAACCAGACAGTCCGGGGCCTTTGTTATCATCAGCCCCGGAATCCCGGATGGTCAGAGGTCCACCTTTGGGTACTGCCTCTTTTGTCCCCTGGTCTAAAGGGACCCTCCCGATGACACTTCAGAGTCATCCGCCTTATTGGGTGAGGAGGTCGGAGGAGGCGTCTTACTCTCCATCATCTCTGGGAGGAGACTCCTCGAAGAAGAGGATCACCAAGAAAAATTCTGTGCCGACCTGTAAAAATGCATAAATGCATTACGTGTATCTTCGGTAACAATAACGGAGTAGGACGCTATCAAAGTACTCCGGATTCTCTTACAGTTTGGCCAAGGGCTTGTCCCCCTGTTGGAGCTGCTCAACAGCGTCGCTTTCCAAACCCAAGCCGATCGACGGTGGCATCTTGCCCTTCTTGGAAGTCCGCCCCTCCCAATCTTCGGAGGCGGCCCTTTTCCTCCTGTTTGGAGAAGGGATACTGGGTCCTTTTCTGCCTCCATCTTCGGGCGAGGAAAGGTTGATTTCTTCAGACTCAGTGTCCGACTTACCTCCGGAACCAAGGTCATCTTGGGTCTTCTCGCCCTCCCCTGCTGGTGCCTGGTATGGCACCGAGGCCAGCATCCTTGTTAACACAAGAGTAGCTGAGTCTTCGGGAAGGGGAGCCGGGCACCTAATCCGTTCCACCTTCTTTATCTAGCCCTGAAAAAGGATGATACTATTGGTATCTTGCCACTGGGTATCTGACTATAAGGTATTCGGTAAACGGGTACTTACCGGGGTATCCAGATGGTTACAGTCTAGGCCGACATCTTTGGTGGTGTCCGGCCATTGCCTTCATTTCCCGAAGAATAATCTCCACATTCCTTCGTGTGTTGTGCCGAAGAAGTGCTGAAGAGTCCGCGACCCTTCTGGATTGAACTCCCATAGGAGAAGAGGCCGTCGCTGGCACGACAGGGTCCAACGAACTAGCATTACTTGAACGACATTGGCTATGTCGATGTCCCTCTCAATGAGGCTTCAGACGCGACTTTGCAGAGTTCGCACATCATTCGTTGATCCCCAATCCAGACCCTTGTTAATCCACGATGGAAGCTGAATTGGGGGGCTGGATCGGAATGCGGGCGCAGTTGCCCACTTGGAGCCGCGGGGCTCGGTGATATAGAACCACCCCTGCTGCCACAGATCGGAAGATTTGGCGAAGGATCCTTTCAGCCAAACGGCGCTAGCAAGCTTGCTCACTGTGGCGCCACCGCACTCGGCCTGCTCCCCCTCTACCACTTGCGGCTTCACATCGAAGGTCTTGAGCCACAAGCCGAAGTGCGAAGGAGTTCGGAGGAAGGCTTCGCACATGACGATACACGCTGAGATAAGAAGAATAGAGTCCGGGGCCAAATCGTGAAAGTATAGCCCGTAATAGAACATGAGCCCTCAGACGAAGGGGTTAAGTGCAAACCCCAACCCGCGGAGTAAGTGGGACACAAACACGACCCTCTCGCCGGATCTGGGGGGTGGGAATTACCTGCCCCTCGGCGGGAAGCCGATGATAGATTTCAGCGGTCAGGTACCTCGTCGCCCGAAGCTTTGCATTGTCTTCCTCCGCAACGGAAGAAGCTACCCACTGGCATTGGCGGCTGGATCTGGACATGATTGGGGCTGGTGGAGACTGAAACCCGGGTGTTGGAACTCGGGGTAGCAGGGGTTGAGAAAGAGGCAAGCGTGGAAGAAAAAGACGGGTCTGTACCCCTATATAAAGGCTGCGAATATCAAACGTCTCCTCTTGGGCCTCAAAAACTTGCTTGTTTCCAAGGAGTTGTACCCAAGCGATGGTTGGGTTACCCATGTCTGGGTTGACAGGAATCCCTTAAAAAGGGAGGCACGATCTCCGCTTGGATAAGACGCGCTAATAAGACCACGTCTTGGGACGTGGGGCGACGGGCCGGCTAAAACGGTTCACAAGTAGTGGTCGGGCAGGCGTGGTGTCATATTACCAAAAAGTGGTCAGTGAGTTGAACTCGTGAAATATTATGTCCTCTGCGGTTGTGCATACAAGTCCGGATACAATCATTACATCTGAAGATCAACTAGGAGTTCGGAAGGGGGAACCTGCCTTGCAATGCCGAAGACAATCTACGCATCGGACACATTGTCATTGAAGCCTGGTTCAGGGGCTACTGAGGGAGTCCTGGATTAAGGGGTCCTCGAGCGTCCGGGCTATGTGACGTGGGCCGAACTAATGGGCCATGAAGATACAAGACAGAAGACTTCCTCCCATGTCCGGATGGGACTCTCCTTTGCGTGGATGACAAGCTTGGCATTTGGATATGAAGATTCCTTTCTCTGTAAACCGATTCTGTACAACCCTAGGTCCCTCCCGTGTCTATATAAACCGGAGGGTTTAGTCCATAGAGAGAGAAGAATGATAGTCATATAGGCTAGACATCTAGGGTTTGGCCATTACGATCTCGGGGTAGATCAAATCTTGTAAAAATAATATTCATCCAAGATAATCAAGCAGGAAGTAGGGTATTACCTCCATCAAGAGGGCCCGAACCTGGGTAAACATCGTGTCCTTGTCTCCTATTACCTTTGATCCTCAGACGCATAGTTCAGGACCCCCAACCTAAGATCTGCCGGTTTTGACACCGACACCAAGACAATGCCTTTATTAACCATAAAGTGGCACTTCTCCCAATTCAAGACAAGATTTGTTTGTTCACATCTCTGCAAAACTCGATCAAGATTTCTTAAACAATCATCAAAATACTTCCCATAAACAGAGAAGTCATCCATGAAAACCTCAACAATCTTTTCGTATAAGTCAGAGAATATAGCCATCATGCATCTTTGAAAGGTAGCAGGTGCATTACATAAACCAAAAGGCATACGTATAAGCATAGGTTCCAAAAGGACAGGTAAAAGTGGTCTTTTCTTGATCAGGTTGAGAAACAGGTATTTGTGAAAAGTCAGAATATCCATCAAGGAAGCAAAAGTGTGTGCTTAGATAATCTTTCAAGCATTTGATCAATAAAAGGCAAAGGGTAGTGATCTTTTCTAGTTGCTTTATTTAATTTTCTAAAATCAATTACCATTCTATAGCCTGTAACAATTCTTTGTGGAATAAGTTCATTCTCATCATTAGGAAAAATAGTAATACCTCCTTTCTTAGGAACACAATGAACATGACTTACCCATCTACTATCATCTATGGGATATATTATACCTGCTTCTAGAAGTTTTAATATTTCCATTCTTACCACCTCTTTCATCTTCGGATTTAACCGACGGTGGTGATCAACAACTGGTATAGCATCAGGTTCCATATTAATTTTGTGCTGACATATAGTGGGACTAATGCCTTTAAATCATCAAGAATATATCCAATAGCAGCCCGGTGCTTCCTTAGAACTTCCAATAATATTTCTTCTTCATGTTCTGAAAGGTTAGCACTGATAATTACATGATATATCTTCTTTTCATCAAGATAAGCATATTTCAAAGTGTCTGGCAATTGTTTTAGTTCAAACACAGGATCACCTTTAGGTGGAGGAGGACCTCCAAGAGTTTCAATAGGCAAATTGTGTTTAAGCAGAGGACATTTTTCAAAGAAAACTTTATCTATTTCATTTCTTTCATGCATATGTAAATCATTATCATGGTCTAGCAAATATTGTTCTAAAGGATCAGTAGGTGGTACAACAATAGAAGCAAGACCAATTAATTCATCCTTACTAGGCAATTCTTTTTCATGATGATTTCTACTAAACTTGGAAAAATTAAACTCATGAGACTCATCACCAAAGCTAACACCCATAGTTTGTTTCTTACAATCTATCTTAGCATTAACTGTGTTCAAGAAAGGTCTATCAAAGATAATGGGACATAAGTCATCTTGTGGGGAACCAAGAACAAGAAAATCAGTAGGGTATTTTATTTTCCCACACAAGACCTGAACATCTCTAATAATCCCAATTGGTGATATAGTGTCTTGATTAGCAAGTTTAATAGTAACATCTATTTCTTCTATCTCGGCAAGTGCTATATCTTTCATAATTTCTTCATATAAAGGGTAAGGAATATCACTCACACTAGCCCCATGTCACATAAACCATGATAATAATGATCTCCTATTTTAACTGAAATGATAGGCATGCCAACAACACGTCTATGTTTATCTTTTCTATCTGGTTTAGCAATTCTAGCAGCTTCTTCACAGAAGTAAATAACATGTCCATCAATATCTTATTCCAAGAGATCTTTAACCATAGCAACGAGAGGTTCTACTTTAATTTGTTCATCAGGTTTAGGTGTTCTAATATAGCTTTTGTTAAGCATAGTTGAAACTTTAGCATGTTCCTTTATCCTAACAGGGAAAGGGGGTTTCTCTATATAAGCAGAAGGAACAACTAGATCAACATTATAAAGTATAATTTCATCTTTAGCTGGTGCCGGTTCCTTAATTACTTCTTTAATAGGTGGGTGATATTTGAACCACTTCTCCTTAGGGAGATCAACATGAGTAGCAATAGATTCACAAAAGGAGGCTACTATCTCAGAGTCAAGTCCATATTTAGTGCTAACTTTTGAAAAGCATCGGTATCCATAAAAGATTTAACACAATCATACTTAAGTTTAATACCCGACTCTTTACCTTTGTCGAGTTCCAAATCTTCAGAGTTGTGTTTAATTCTTTCCAAAAAAAGAACCAACACAAGAAGTATCAAGCATGATTTGATCATTACAAGAAAGCCGAGCATAAAAATTCTGGATAATAATTTCTCTTGAGAGCTCATGATTGGGGCATGAATATAACATTGTCTTAAGCGTCCCCCAAGCTAGAGCGATACTTTCTCCTTCACGAGGCCAAAAATTATATATATAAGTCCGATCACGATGAACTAGATGCATAGGATAAAATTTCTGGTGGAACTCCAATTTCAAACAATTCCAATTCCATGATCCAATATCATCGCATAGCCTATACCATGCTAATGGCTTTCCCTTCAAAGATAAAGGGAAAACCTTTTTCATAATTTGATCCCTGGGTAAACCTGCAAGCTTGAACAATACACAATTTTTTTCTACATATATCAAGTGCATATCAGGATGTTCGGTTCCATCTCCTGCATAAGAATTAGCTAGCAGTTGTTCTATCATACTCGAAGGAATTTCATATTCAATATTTTAAGTAGGCGTAGTAGGTTGAGGGGTAGCAAATTGTGGTTCCGGATGAGGTGAATATACCCCGAACAAACCCCTCAAAGGATTTTTTTCCATAGTAATGAGTGATAATAAATTTCAGCACACTATATAAATGTTTCCTTACCAAATTCCACTTACCAAAGGCGCTTCACTCCCCGGCAACGGCGCCAGAAAATAGCCTTGATGACCCACAAGTATAGGGGATCAATTGTAGCTCTTTTTGATAAGTAAGAGTGTCAAACCCAACGAGGAGCAGAAGGAAACGACAAGTAGTGTCTAGTAAGGTATTGTCTGCAAGTGCTGAAATTGTAAGTAGCGAGTAGTTTGATAGCAAGGTAATTTGTAACGGGAAAGTAACGATAATAGTAACAAGTATGCAACAAGGTAGCCCAATCCCTTTGAGGCAAAGGACATGCCAAAATAGTCTCTTATAATAAGAAAAGCATTCTTGAGGGTACACAGGAATTTCATCTAGTAACTTTCATGATGTTGGTTCGATTTGTGTTCGCTACTTTGATAATTTGGTATGTGGGTGGACCGGTGCTTAGGTGCTATTCTTACTTGAACAAACCTCCTACTTATGATTAACCCTCCCGCAAGCATCCGAAACTATAAGAAAAGTATTAAGAATAAATTCTAACCATAGCATTAAACTTTTGGATCGAATCGGTCCCTTATGAAATAGCGCATAAACTGGGGTTTAAGCTTTTGTCACTCTCGAAACCCACCATCTAAATGCTACTCCACAATGCATTCCCTTAGGCCCAAATATGGTGAAGTGCCATGTAATCGATGTTCACATGACACCACTAAGGGAATAACGACATACATACTATCAAAATATCGAACACATATCAAGTTCACATGATTACTTGCAACATGATTTCTCCCGTGACCTCAAGAACAAAAGTAACTACTCACAAATGATAAGCATGGTCATGATAAGAGGAGTATTAAATAGCATAATGGATCTGAACATATAATCTTCCACCAAATAAACCATATAGTAATCAACTACAAGATGTAATCAACACTACTAGTAACCCACTGGCACCAATCTATAGTTCCGGTAAAAAGATTGAATACAAGAGATGAACTAGGGTTTGAGATGAGATGGTGCTGTTGAAGATGTTGATGGATATTACCCTCCCCAATATGGGAGAGTTGTTGGTGATGATGATGACGATGATTTTCCCCTCCGGGAGGGATGTTCCCCCGGCAAAATCGCTCCGCCGGAGGGCAAAAGTGCTCCTGCCCAAGTTCCGTCTCGAGACAGCGGCGCTCCATCCCTAAAGCCTTCTTCTTATTTTTTCTAGGTCAAATGACTTATATACCAAAATATGGGCACTGGAGGTGGTCCGAGGAGGCCACAACCCACCAGCACGCGCCTGGGGGGCTTGACGCGCCTAGGTGGGTTGTGCCCACCTGGTGGCCCCCTCTAGTGTTTATTAGCTCCAATATTTCTTAAATAATCCATAAAAAATCTCCGTGAAGTTTCAGCTTATTTGGAGTTGTGCAGAATAGGTGGCCTGACGTAGCTTTTCCAGGTCTAGATTTCCAGCTGCCGGAATTCTTTCTCTTGGTGTGTTCCTTATAAATTATGAGAGAAAATGCATTAGAATTACTCCCAAAAGCATTATTATATATAAAAACATTATAAATATCAGCAAGAAAACATGATACAAAATGGATGTATCAGCTACTCATGTTGATCTCCCTAAGGAGAAGTGGTTTAAATATCATCCTCCCATTGAAGTTAAAGTAGTAGAACCTATTAAAGTTGAAAAAGAAACTATGACTTATAATGTTGATCCTATTGTTCCTACTGCTTATATTGAGAAACCACCTTTCCCTGTTAGAATAAAGGATCATGCTAAATCTTCAACTATGGTCAACAAAATTTATATTAGAACACCCAAACCCCCTGAGCAAATTAAAGTTGAACCTAGTATTTCTATGGTTAAAGATCTCTTGGTTGATAATATTGATGGGCATGTTATTTATTTCTGTGATGCGGCTGCTAGGATTGCTAAACTCGATATGAAAGATAAACATAGACCTGTTGTTGGCATGCTAGTTGTTTCTGTTAAAATAGGAGATCATTGTTATCATGTCTTATGTGATGTGGGTGCTAATGTGAGTGCAATTCCTCATACCTTATATAAAGAAATTATGAATGATATTGCACCTACTGAGATAGAAGATAATGATGTTACTATTAAGCTTGCTAATAGAGATACTATATCACCAATTTGGATTGTTAGAGATGTTGAAGTCTTGTGTGGAAGATAAAATATCCTACTGATTTTCTTGTTCTTGCTTCCCCTCAAGATAATTTTTGTCCCATTATATTTGGTAGACCTTTCTTGAATACTGTTAATGCAAAGATAGACTGTGAGAAAGATATTGTTACTGTTGGATTAGGGGATATGTCTCATGATTTTAATTTCTCTAAATTTCGTAGACAATCCCATGATAAAGAATTGCCTAGTAAGGATGAAATTATTGGTCTTGCTTCTATTGCCATGCCTCCTACTGATCCATTAGAACAATATTTGCTAGACCAAGAAAATGATTTTTCTATGAATGAAAGAAGGGAAATAGATGAAGTATTCTTTAATCAAGGGCCTATTTTGAAACACAATTTTCCCGTTGAAATCCTCGGGGATCCTCCTCCACCTAAGGGTGATCCCGTGTTTGAGCTTAAACAATTACCTGATACTCTGAAATATGCTTATCTTGATGAAAAGAAGATATACCCTGTTATTATTAGTGGTAACCATTCAGAGGATGAAGAAAATAAATTATTGAAAACTCTAAAGAAGCATCGTGCTGCTATCGGATATACTCTTGATGCTCTTAAGGTCATTAGTCCCACTCTATGTCAGCACAAAATTAAACTGGAGAAAGATGATCATCAACGACGGTTAAATCCTAAGATGAAAGAAGTGGTAAGAAATGAAATACTAAAGCTTCTGGAGGCAGGTATAATTTATCCTATTGCTGATAGTCAATGGGTAAGCCCTGTCCATTGTGTCCCTAAGAAAGGAGGTATCACTGTTGTCCCTAACGATATGAATGAATTGATTCCACAAAGAATTGTTACAAGTTATAGAATGGTAATTGATTTACACAAATTAAATAAAGCTACTAGAAAAGATCATTACCCTCTACCTTTTATTGATCAAATGTTAGAAAGGTTATCCAAGCATTCACAGTTTTGCTTTCTAGATGGTTATTCTGGTTTCTCTCAAATATCTGTGTCAAAAGATGATCAAAAGAAAACCACTTTTACTTGCCCTTTTTGGTACCTTTGCTTATTGACGTATGCCTTTGTGTTTATGCAATGCACCTGCTACCTTTCAAAGATGTATGACTGCTATATTCTCTGATTTCTGTGAAAAGATTGTTGAGGTTTTCATGGATGATTTCTCCGTTTACAGAATTTCTTTTGATGATTGCTTAAGCAACCTTGATCAAGTTTTGTAGAGATGCGAAGAAACTAATCTTGTCTTGAATTGGGAGAAGTTCTACTTTATGGTTAATGAAGGTATTGTCTTGGGGCATAAAATTTCTGAAAGAGGTATTGAAGTTGCTAAAGCTAAAGTAGATGCTGTTGAAAAGATGTCATGTCCTAGAGATATCAAAGGTATAAGAAGTTTCCTTGGTCATGCTGGCTTCTATAGGAGGTTTATTAAAGACTTATCTAAAATTTCTAGGCCTCTCACTAATCTTCCACAAAAAGATGTTCCTTTTGTTTTTGATGACAATTTTGAAATACTTATGAAAGCCTTGATTTCTACACCTATTGCTCACCTCACTGGAATTTACCCTTTGAAATTATGTGTGATGCTAGTGATTATGCTGTTGGTGCTGTTCTAGGACAAAGAGTTGATAAGAAACTAAATGTTATTCAGTATGCTAGTAAGACTCGAGACAGTGCCCAGAGGAAATATGCTACTACTGAAAAGGATTTTTTAGTAGCTGTATTTGCTTGTGACAAGTTTAGACCTTATATCGTTGATTCCAAAGTAACTGTTCACACTGATCATGCTGCTGTTAAATATCTTATGAAAAAGAAAGATTCTAAGCCTAGACTTATTATATGGGTCCTCTTGCTACAAGAATATGATTTGCATATTATTGATAGAAAGGGAGTTGAGACAACCGCTGCAGACAACTTGTCTAGGTTAGAAAATGTTCGTGATGACCCACTGCCTATTGATGATAGCTTTCCTGATGAACAATTAAATGTCATAAATGCTTCTCATAATACTCCATGGTATGTTGATTATGCTAATTATATTGTTGCTAAATTTATACCACCTAGTTTCACATACCAGCAAAAGAAAAAGTTTTTCTATGATTTAAGACATTACTTATGGGATGACCCACACCTTTATAAAGAAGAAGTAGATGGTGTTATTAGAAGTTGTTTACCTGAGCATGAACATGAACATATCCTACGCAAGTGCCACTCCGAGTCTTATGGAGGATACCACGCTGGAGATAGAACTACACACAAGGTATTGCAATCCAATTTCTATTGGCCCACTCTCTTTAAGGATGCCCGTAAGTTTGTCTTATCTTGTGATGAATGCCATAGAATTGGTAATATTAGTAGACGTCAGGAAATGCCTATCAACTATTCACTTTTTATTGAACCATTTGATGTTTGGGGCTTTGATTATATGGGACCTTTTCCTTCCTCTAATGGGTAAACACATATTCTAGTTGCTGTTGATTACATTACTAAGTGGGAGAAGCTATTCCAACTAGTAGTGCTGATCACAACACTTCTATTAAGATGCTTAAAGAAGTTATTTTTCTGAGGTTTGGACTCCCTAGATATTTAATGACTGATGGTGGTTCACATTTATTCATGTCGCTTTCTGTAAAATGCTTTCTAAATATGATGTTAACCCCATATCATCCTCAGTCTAGTGGTCAAGTAGAATTAAGCAATAGAGAGCTTAAATGAATTTTGCAAAAGACTGTTATTAGATCTATAAAGAATTGGTCTAAGAAACTTGATGATGCATTACGGGCTTATAGAACTGCTTATAAGAATCCTATGGGCATGTCTCCGTATAAAATGGTTTATGGAAAAGCATGCCACTCACCTCTGGAACTAGAACATAAGGCATATTGGGCTATTAAGGAGCTCAACTATGATTTCAAACTTGCTGATGAGAAGATGTTATTTGATATTAGCTCACTTGATGAATGGAGAAGCCAAGCCTATGAGAATGCCAAGTTGTTTAAATAAAAAGTTAAAAGATGGCATGACAAAAGGTTACAAAAGCGTGAGTTTAATGTAGGTGATCATGTTTTGCTATACAACTCTTGTTTAAGATTTTTTGCAGGAAAGCTTCTCTCAAAATGGGAAGGTCCTTACATTATCGAGGAGGTCTATCGTTCCGGTGGCATAAAAATTAACGACACCAAAGGCACAAATCCGAAGGTGGTAAACGGTCAAAGAATCAAACATTATATCTCAGGTACTCCCATAAATGTTGAGACCAATATAATTAATACCGTACCACCGGAGGAGTACATAAGGGACACTTTCCAGAACGTTTCAGACTCCGAAAAGGAATAGGTATGTGGTACGGTAAGTAAACTGACTCCAAAACGTTTCCAATGGTAAATTTTCTCCATTTTGTAATATTAAAAAAATTAGGAAAATTAAAAGTAGTCCGAAAGAGACATGAAGCCACCACAAGGGTGGAGGGCGCGTCCTCCCCCTGGGCGCGCCCCCCATCCTTGTGGCAACCTTGTGTGCCTTCCGAACTACGTTTTCTTGCACGATACTTCTTTTGGTCGGTAAAAATTCATTATATAATCTCCCGAAGGTTTTGACCACCGTACCACGATAATATCTCCTGTTTTTGTTTTGAGTTGTTTCTGCAGCAGATTTAGAGTAATATGTCTTCGCAAGAGTTGGTCGGGGAGAGTCGTGTATCTCACCCGACACCGGGCCCAAGGGCATACAACGAAGCTAACCGCTTCAGCAAGCAACGGAGGAAGAGATGGAGGCTGACTTGAAAAGAGTGGATGCCATGGAGGAGGATCAGGAAGTTGCCTCTCGTCTTCAAGATGGATTCATGTTGGAGGAATTTAAGAGCTCAGCAATACCAAACTCGGTCATCCCTCCCAATACTAGACTTCTCTCTTATGAAAATATGAAAAAGTGTTTTAGTTTTTCTCCCGCAGCTATGAAACATCCTTGGGTGATTGGATCTCTAGCCGTCACAGGAAAACTTCGCAAGGAAATAAATGATCTTAAGCAGCAAAATAATAAGCTCGAGGAGGAGAATTGTATCCTGAGGGGCATCATCACCAAGAATATCACAACATCACCTCTGAAGAAAGAGACATAATACATGGGTATGGGCACTCCCCTTTGCAACTGCCAAGCTTGGGGGAGGTGCCCCGATATCGTATCACCATCATACCTCTATCTTTATAGCTTTTCTTAGTTTGATCCTTTTGGTTATATCTTGATCTAGTAGAATAAAGTTGGTATGATCTAGCCTTGAGTTTTGCTTTATGTTCCCTCATGTAATCGAGTCCTTGAGATATATAATAAAGAGTAGTTTTGAGTTGAGGGCTTTACTTTCGTGGTATGATCTTGAGAGAATTAAATAAAATAAAGAACAAAAAGAAATAAAAAAGATCAAATATTGATCTTATGGAGAGTAATGACTTCACATATAAAGAGTATGATGAATAAATTTCTTGACAATTGACAAACATAGTTTTGGTCATTGTTGCAATTAATAGGAAGTAATAAAGAAAGAGATGCTTCATATATAAATATACTATCTTGGACATATTTTATAATTGTGATCACTCATTAAAATATGACATGCTAAAAGTTGATGTTGGACAAGGAAGACAACATAATAGGTTATGTTTTCTTATATCCGAATAGAAGTTGTATTGTCATGGATCATCCAACATTTTGAGCTTGCCTTTCCCTCTCATGCTAGCCAAATTCTTTGCACCAAGTAGAGATACTACTTGTACTTCCAAACATCCCTAAACCCATTTTTGCCATGAGAGTCCACCATACCTACCTATGGATCGAGTAAGATCCTTCAAGTAAGTTGTCATCGGTGCAAGAAATAAAAATTGCTCTCTAAATATGTATGATCTATTAGTGTGAAGAAAATAAGCTTTATATGAACTTGTGATATGGAAGAAATAAAAGTGAAGGACTACATAATAAAGGTCTTTATCACAAGCGGCAATATAAAGTGACGTTCTTTTGCATTAAGAGTTTGTGCATCCAACCATAAAAGCGCATGACAACCTCTGCTTCCCTATGTAAAGGGCCTATCTTTTACTTTTATCTTCTACCCTTATACAAGAGTCATGGTTGTCATCACCTTTCCTTTTTACACCTTTTCCTTTGGCAAGCACTATATGTTGGAGAGATCCTGATATATATCCCCTCGGATGTAGGTTTTCATAAAGTATTATTGTTGACATTACCCTTGAGGTAAAAGGTTGGGAGGCGAAACTATAAGCTCCTATCTTTCTTTGTGTCTAATTGAAGCTTTGAACCCATAAGTATCGCATGAGTGTTAGCAATTGTGAAAGATTAAATGATAGTTGAGTATGTGGACTTGATGGAAAGCTCTTATATTGACTCTTTCCGATGTTATGATAAATTGCAATTGCTTCAATGACTGAGATCATAGTTTGTTAGTTTTCAATGAAGTTTGTGATTCATACTTTACTTTGTGAATGAATTCTTACTTTAGCATGAGAAACTATACGAGAATATATGTTGTTGTTCTAAAGATGATCATGATGCCCTCATGTACGTATTTTATTTTATCGACACCTTTATCTCTAAACATGTGGACATATTTATCAATATCGGCTTTCGCTTGAGGACAAGCGAGGTCTAAGCTTGGGGGAGTTGATACGTCCATTTTGCATCATGCTTTTATATTGATATTTATTGCATTATGGGCTGTTATTACACATTATATCACAATACTTATGCCTATTCTCTCCTATTTTATAGGGTTTACATGAAGAGGGAGAATGCCGACAGCTGGAATTCTAGACTGGAAAAGGAGCAAATACTAGAGACCTATTTTGCGCAACTCCAAAAGTCCTGAAACTTCATAGATCATGTTTTTGGAATATATAAGAAATATTGGGCAAAGAAAGAACCAGAGGGGCGCCACCAGCCAGCTACAAGGTTGGAGGGCGCGCCCTACCCCCTGGGCGCGCCTGTGTCCTTGTGGGCCCCCTGGCAGGCCTCCGGTGCCCATATTTGGCTATATGGTGTGTTTTGACCTGGAAAAAAAATTAGAAGGAAGCTTTCAGGACGAAGTGCCGCTGTCTCGAGGCGGAACCTGGGCAGAACCAATCTAGGGCTCTGGTGGAGCTATTCTGCCGGGGAAACATCCCTCCCGGAGGGGGAAATAAAAGCCATCGTCATCACCAACGGTCCTCTCATCCAGAGGGGGTCATTCTCCATCAACATATTCACCAGCACCATCTCCTCTCAAACGCTAGTTCATCTCTTGTATTTGATCTTGGTCCCAAAACCTCAGATTGGTACCTATAGGTTGCTAGTAGTGTTGATTACCCCTTGTAGTTGATGCTAGTTGGTTTATCCGGTGGAAGATTATATTTCTAGATCCTTAATGATAATTAATACTCCTATGATCTTGATCATAAATATGTTTTGTGAGTAGTTACGTTTGTTCCTGGGGACATGGGAGAAGTCTTGTTATAAGTAATCATGTGAATTTGGTATTCGTTCGATATTTTGATGAGATGTATGTTGTCTCTCCTCTAGTGGTGTTATGTGAACATCGACTACATGAAACTTCACCATTATTTGGGCCTAGGGCAAGGCATTGGGAAGTAATTAGTAGATGATAGGTTGCTAGAGTGATAGAAGCTTAAACCCTACTTTATGCGTTGCTTCGTAATAAGGGGCTGATTTGGATCCATATGTTTCATGCTATGGTTATGTTTACCTTAATTATTTTTCATAGTTGCAGAAACTTGCGAGAGGGGTTAATCATAAGTGGGAGGCTTATCCAAGGAAGGACAACACCCAAGCACCGGTCCATCCACATATCAAATTATCAAAGTAACGAACACGAATTGTATGAGCATGATGAAAACTAGCTTCACAGTAATTCCCATGTGTCCTCGGGAGCGCTTTGGTTTATATAAGAGTTTTTCCAGGCTTGTCCTTTGCTACAAAAAGGATTGGGCCACCTTGCTGCACCTTAGTTACTTTATTTACTTGTTACCCATCACAATTTATCTTATCACAAATGTCGGGGAAAACAAAGAGGCATATATGTTTTCCCCTGACTCGTGCACGGATAGGCCAAGACCAAGCCAAGATGCGTAAGGAACCAAGATCATCAGAGGACCAACATGCAAATCAGAGGGACCAAGATCAAACCGGAGAAGCAGGGTATCGTCAAGAGAAAAGCCTCCATTGCCGGGCAGGCGAGCCCGGCTATGGGCGAGGCCACCTCCAGAAGCAGACAACCAAAGCACCCCAGCAAGACCTGCCGGGACTCACGGAAGCAAAACCACCTCACCCACCACTCTACCACGACCCACGTTGTCGATCAGTGCGGTGTCAATCCGCAAAGTGATTAAGTGGCAGCCATTCTCCATTCGCCACATGGCAGCCATTTTCTACAGGATAAACCCTCGGACGACACCCGTCATGCGACATGTCAAGCGAGCAAGCACAGAGCTGGCAAGATAGCCCGGCAAGCCTTGCCGGGCAACCAACGATGTGACACTAAGCGGTGCATTTAGTGCGCCCTGTCAACCCGCAGAGTTAGGTATGATAGCAGTGTTTGCTATCTTATCAGTGCATAAATGACTACTTTGCCATTGTGGTAACCACTTGATCTATAAAAGGAGGCCCATGGAAACCGTAGAAAAGGGTTAGGATATTGGATAACTCACACCCTGGACGCGCGTGGGCACTGCCGCCTCGAGGCAACCCTGCCGGGCAAGTGTACTATGCTCCACGACCACGTTTCCACCATCAATCCACCAAAGCAGGAGTAGGGTTTTACGCCTCACGGCAGCCCGAACCTAGGTCAAATCACCTGTGTGATCTCTGTCGTGCTGCCCCACGCTCGTCTGCTCTTTGCGCAGCACGTCACCCCCTACCGAACCAGCAAGGGGCCTCCTGGTCCCATAGGTGGCTGTGGTTTCTTACGACATCTTTGGCGCGCCAGGTAGGAGGCTCGCTTGCGCGAACCTGAAGGAGGGTGCAACATACCTTGACCGTGGACGCCCGCTTGAAGCTTCTGGCGTTCACGGCACCCACAAAGATACAACAGTGGAGCGGGGCCATCCCCGCGCCATTTTTATCGGTCTCCACATCCCGCCGTAACCGTGGTTATGACAGGGGTCGATGTTGGTGACAACACGCCCATCTCGGCAGTGCGTACGGCGTACCCACTATCCGGGCGCCGTTCGGGGAAGGGGCACAAAACATGCGGGTGCGAGCTCCCTCCTTCCCGTCCCTTCCCTTCGTCAGCAGTCGAACTGCTATAGCCCCGGCATCATCGACATCGACTATTACTGTGCGACGCTCGGTCCAGTATTTCCCCTATTTAGGGTAATCCAGAGAAAAACGCCAGTATGATTCTGTCGATTGATGCCCTGGCAAGCATGCTTCGGCGAGGCTGCCTGCGTCGGCATGACCCATTCAACGACAGCCGCCGGACTGACCCAAAGGAATGGAACAAAAGGGAGAGGGACCAGAGGAGCCCGACACCACGCCCCGATGCTCACCAGCCGCAAGAAATACGTGTCGGTCCCTACCGGGAACGAAGAAACCACCTGATTGTCTTCTGCTCCTCCAAGTGCCGCGGGCGCGCCCGGCGCACGCGACCCAATAGAAGAGAAAAGGGGCCCGAAATGAAAGCTAAGTTTACGATATCACCCCTTGTTAGTACATTTCAAATTTTTGCAGTTGTTTATCCCTCAACTCTAGTGAGCGTTCGTATCATGAAAGCCCTCATGCGATGGAACCTAGGCTAGTTTCTTTGATCGCACCATCGTCTTGTCCGTAGCCATGCTCGCAGGTCGAGAGGCTGCATCGAGAGCTACCTAGGAAAAATCTACCAAGGCGCATCCACGCCAAGATGACTGTTAAGGGTTGGACCCTTACGACAATCGCGGCAATATGACATCGGCAGGCATCCAGAGCATACATAGGAATTGGTCATACGAACGCAAGCATATAGAGCTCGAAGGGATAAACACGCATTTAAAATCCAGCTAGGAATATCAGTTTTATGCAAACATTAAAGATAGAATGACTAAACACCAAATGTATGCCATGTTTCGTTATAGGGCAACGCCGAAGCAACAACGGCTCGATATCTGTCCTGATAGCCAGATGGAGCAGTTCAAACATGAAGAACCCTGTCTTCACATGGTGCAACTTTTTCCTTGGCGGTAGCGACGTCGGCACCCGCTGGCGGCTTCTTGAATTTGTCGTCAAGGTCAAGGTCTGGGTGATGGCAGGCGATATTGCTCAAGACCATGAAGAGGGAGTCGCGGGCAAGCTTCCGGGACTCAGTCGCAAAGCGCTCGACCCTCCCCTCTTCATGCACTTTCAATTTCTCAATCAGCTCATTGAAGAAAAGTCCAAGCTTGACGCTTGGGACCTCCTGCTTGCTGGCCGAGGGTCGTCCATGCCCATCACCACAGCTTGGGCACTAAGACGCTTGGTGATGTCGATTAAGCTCTTGATTCAGAGGTTACTCATGTCAACCTGGTTCTTCAGCTTGTCCTATGCATCTTGCCGGAGACACCGGGCGGTTTTCAGATGCTTGGATAGCAACTGTTAGCGGAACTCAAGGGACTCCGCCGAACACTCCAACGTGTCGATCCTTACCTTCATGTCCGAGATGCTGCCATTGGCAGTCTCCAGGCTCTGGGTCTGGGAGGAGAGCTGCGACTGCGCCTCGGCCAAGTGGATTTCCACCTGCTGTGCCCCCTGTTTGAGTGTCTCCACCTCCTTGGCGCCCCTGGCGAGGTCCTAATTCAGCTTGGCAACCTGCCGGTCAAGGATAGTCTTGGCAGCGAACTCGGCGTCCAAATCTTCAGTAAGCTTCTTCAACTGAGCAGCATGGTCAGTGGCAAGGACGTCCAGGGCGGCTCCATGCTTGTCCTCCAATTCCTTGGTGTGTTGCTGCACCAGAGCCTCTAGACCTTCATCCTTGGCGTGGAGGGTGGCTTCGAGTTTTTGCTCCCGGAGGGAGATCTCCTGCTCTCTGACATCCAGGATGCCTTCTACTCCGCCAAGCGCATCTCCCGAGCCATGACATCCTCCCTCGTCAATAGGAGCATCTCTTGCTGCCTCGGGAGCACCTTGAATTGCTTGCCGTGCCATTCGTGCAGCTCCAAGCATTTGTCCTACAACTTCTGGTCCACCCTGCCGGCAGACTCACGCCGCTCCTGGAGCTCCTGCCACTTTTGGCTGTGTCGGGCCTGCATCTCCTTCACGCCCGCCGCCATGGACTCCATGAAGGAAAAATCCATTGTGATAGTAGCTGAGTCGTCGACCTCCCCAGCTCCCAGGTACAGCGGCGCGAGGAGTCGCTGAAGCTCTTCATCAAGCTCCACGTCCGTCATCGAGGACGGGCTGGGGCTCCGCTATCAGGCAACGGCAACACCATGGCCAGTGCATTTGAGGAGGACGGTGGGGCCTCAGTGACAATCCCGGAGGAGGGGAGTGGGTCCATGGTTTGGAGGGGAATTTTTGCCTTGACAACCACTTCCTCTACCGGGGCGTCCTCCAGAGAGTGCTCCACCACCGCCAAGGAGCCTTGTACATTCCTGAAAGTGCAACTATCCCTAGGTGGTTTTGGTAATTCATAACAACATATAGCTCATTGAGCTAATGCTATTCCAAGATGACTATTTCAGGAAAGCTCAATGATTGGCATGGCATGGATGTGAAAGTGGAACCCTCAAAATGCTAAGTACAAAGGATTGGCTCAAGCTCAAAAGCTCAAGACTCTTCATTTTATATTTTAGTGATCCAAGATCACATTGAGTCTTTAGGAAAAGCCAATACTATCAAGGAGGGATGAGGTGTTGCTTAATGAGCCTCTTGCTTCATGTGCTTAGTAATATGCTCCAAAACCCTCAACTACTTTCCCATATCCACATATGACCTAAACCCTAAGCCAAACTCGGTCCTACCGATACTTTCTATCCAGCGCCACCGAGTTTCACTTGTCATAAGCCACTGCCAAACCCTAGCAATTCGGTTCTACCGATAGGGATCTCGGTCTCACCGAGATGGGATTGCCAACTCTCTGTTTCACTTATTACCCAAATCGGTCCCACCGAGTTTGAGTAATCGGTCAAACCGAGTTTTGGATTTACCCTAACCCTAGCACATCGGTCCCACCGAGTTGATCCAGTCGGTCCCACCGAAAATCTCTAACGGTCACTAGGTTTACCTTTTCGGTCCGACCGAGTTTGTTGATTCGGTCCCACCGAGATTGGAAAACTGTGTGTAACGGTTGGATTTTGTGTGGAGGCTATATATACCCCTCCACCTCCTCTTCATTCGAGAAGAGAGCCATCAAAACACATACACAATTCCTACTCATATGTTCTGAGAGAGAACCACCTACTCATGTGTTGAGACCAAGATATTCCATTCCTACCATATGAATCTTGATCTCTAGCCTTCCCCAAGTTGCTTTCCACTCAAATCTTCTTTCCACAAAATCCAAATCCTATGAGAGATAGAGTTGAGTGTTGGGGAGACTATCATTTGAAGCACAAGAGCAAGGAGTTCATCATCAACACACCATTTGTTACTTCTTGGAGAGTGGTGTCTCCTAGATTGGCTAGGTGTCACTTGGGAGCCTCCGACAAGATTGTGGAGTTGAACCAAGGAGTTTGTAAGGGCAAGGAGATCGCCTACTTCGTGAAGATCTACCACTAGTGAGGCAAGTCCTTCGTGGGCGATGGCCATGGTGGGATAGACAAGGTTGCTTCTTCGTGGACCCTTCGTGGGTGGTTGCTTCTTCGTGGACCCTTCGTGGGTGGAGCCCTCCGTGGACTCGCGCAACCATTACCCTTCGCGGGTGGAGCCCTCCGTGGACTCGCGCGACCGTTACCCTTCGTGGGTTGAAGTCTCCATCAACGTGGATGTAGGATAGCACCACCTATCCGAACCACGGGAAAAACATCCGTGTCTCCAATTGCGTTTGAATTCTCCAAACCCTTCCCTTTACATTCTTGCAAGTTGCATGCTTTACTTTCCGCTGCCAATATACTCTTTGCATGCTTGCTTGAATTGTGAGATGATTGCTTGACTTGTCCTACAATAGCTAAAATCTGCCAAGAACTAAAATTTGGAAAAGGCTAAGTTTTTATTTGGTCAAGTAGTCTAATCACCCCCCCTCTAGACATACTTTCGATCCTACAAGTGGTATCAGAGCTTCGGTCTCCATTTGCTTTGATCTCCATAGCTTTTGGTGGTCATAGCCTTGGTTTCACAACCTAGGAGAGTATGGCGTCTAGCGAGGGGAATTATCACCGTAGAGGTCCTTACTTTGATGGTACTAATTTTGCTAGTTGGAAGCATAAAATGAAAATGCATATTCTTGGACATAACCCCGCCGTTTGGGCTATTGTGTGTGTTGGTTTGCGAGGTGACTTCTTTGATGGGAAAGAACCAAACCGTGAAGCTACCGCGGATGAGTTGAAGATGTTGCAATACAATGCTCAAGCTTGTGATATTCTCTTTAACGGATTGTGCCCCGAAGAATTCAACAAAATCAGCCGTCTTGAGAATGCAAAGGAAATTTGGGACACTTTGATTGATATGCACGAAGGTACCGACTCCGTCAAGGAATCCAAGTTGGATGCGCTTCAAAGTCAACTTGACAAGTTCAAAATGAAGGATGGTGAAGGTGTCGCTGAAATGTACTCTAGGCTTGCTCTCATCACAAATGAGATTGCCGGCTTAGGAAGTGAAGAGATGTCCGATAGATTCATCATCAAGAAGATTCTAAGAGCCTTGGATGGAAAATATGATACCGTGTGCACATTGATCCAAATGATGCCCAATTACAAAGATCTCAAACCAACGGAGGTGATTGGAAGAATTGTTGCTCATGAGATGTCACTTAAGGATAAAGAGGAACTTCACAACAAATCAAGTGGTGCCTACAAAGCCTCATGTGAAGCCCCTACATCATCAAGTGAGAAACAAAACTTCAATGAAGAATTGAGCTTAATGGTGAAGAACTTCAACAAGTTCTACAAGAGTAGAAGCAAAGATAGAAGCTTCAAGTCAAGGTCCTACAATGAAAAAAGATCTTCTAGTCGAGAGCGAAACTGCTACAGTTGTGGAAGACCCGGACACTATTCCAATGAGTGTACGGCTCCCTACAAGAGAAGAGAAGATTCTCCAAAAAGAAGAAGCAAAGAATCACCACCAAGAGAGAGAAGGAGTAGAGATGATCGTTATGAACGAAGATACTCACGGAGAAGCAAGGATTCGGAAAGGAAGGAAAAATCATCAAGGAGCTACACAAAACGAAGACATCAAGCTCATGTTGGTGAATGGGTATCCGGCTCCGACTCCGACAGCCACTCCGAGAGAAGTTATCACTCCGACTCCGAAGATACTCAAGATGAAGGTGTTGCCGGTCTAGCACTTGTGTCAACCAACTCCTACGACATATTTGACTCACCAAATGAAGGAATTGGAAGATGCTTCATGGCCAAAGGTCCTAAGGTAACACACCCCGAGTATGTTGATTTCAATAGTGATGAAGATGACTTGTTAGGTGATGATTTGCTTGTTGACAACTCTAGTGATGAATACTATGATGAAACGTCAATTAATCATGCTAATCAAGATAAAACGAATGACAATGATAAGGAGAAGATTGAGGCTCTAACTAAAGAACTAAACACTCTTAAGTTAGCTCATGAAACTATCTTCGAAGATCATCGAGAACTTTTAAGAGCTCATGAGAAATTACGCTTTGAAAAGCTCAATCTTGAGCAAGAGCATGAGTTCTTAAAAGCAATCAATGATGATCTCCGCAAGAAAAGTTCTTCTTACATTGCCAAGCGTTTACTCTTATCCACTTACATGCCTCAAGTCAAGTCTAGTAACAAGAACAAGAAAGATTCTTCCTCTAGCAGTAACAATGATCATGCTAAATCCAATATTGTTGCTTCTAGTAGTTCTCTTGATTCCACTAATGATTCTCTTAGCCAAGTTACACTTGAGCAAGAAAATAGCTTATTGAAGGGAATTATAGAGAAAGGAGTGTACAAAAGCCTTGCCGGGAGTAAGCAATTCGAGGAAATTGTGCGCAAGCAAGGAATGCACTGGAAGAATCAAGGTATTGGTCTTGAATGAAAGTTCAATGCCAATGGAGTTGAGTGGGAAGAAGATCAATACCCCAAGACAAAGTTTGTTCCTCAACAAGAGAAGTATGATACTTCTTTCAAGGGGACACAAGCTCAAGATGATCTTCCACCACAAGACTACAAGCAAAAAGGCAAGGACAAGCTTCAAGAGGAAATTGATGCATTTGAAGAAGCTCCTAAGACCTTAGTCAAGTGGATTCCCAAGACTACTTCAAGTTCCACTTCATCAAGTACGACTACAACTCCAAGGATTCCCATCAAGATGGTGTGGATCCAAAAGAAGAAGAACTAGAGAGTTCTTGAGGGTGACTCCGCCAACATACTTCACTCTTATCATTTTGGCAAGAACAAGTGCAATCAACTTCCACATCTTGCACTAGTTCAAGGAGTCACAAACCCTCTTGTTGGTAAGACAAGGGACAAGGTAACCTAAAAGTTTTCATGGACATCATCTTGTGTGTGCATCACTCTATGTCTATGGATATCCTTGTTTGTTCCTTGTGGGACTAACCCATGTAGGTATTGAAAGTGCAATTCACTCAAATGGATAGCTCCAAGTGATCTACATCAACATTGAGCATCCACATCTTCAACATCTACATGAAGTCATCATCGACAAAACCCGAGGTTAGTTCATCCCTCTAAGGGGGGATATCACATCTAGGGGGAGCTTTACTCTAAGACTTGAGCTAAAGAAACTCTAAAGATGTGAACACAACAATGCTTTATGTAAAAGTGGTAACCCCACTTGAGCTTAAATGATGAGTATGACCTATGATCAAGTGTTCTCACTTGACTCCTAAGTCAATATACTCATATATAGATGACCTTGTCATCGCAAATTGCTTGATAGATGCTAGAATTGGTTGTGCATGCCTTGTCACATATTTCATTTGCCATCTTATTGTGTGAGCATGCTGGTTGCATATTTTACTCATTCGAGGACATCCACTTGTTTTGATTGTTTGGTTTTATTTCCTTTTGCCAAGTGGATGGACAAGAATGCCTAAGAACCTCCTCTAGATATCTATGCTTTTCTCGTCTCAAACTCTATTCATGCTACATCACAAAATTTGATCAAGTCAGATTCGAACCACTCTATGTGAGGAGCGCTCGGAGTCCCCGATTCGTCATAGACTTAAACTTCCAAAACCTCTTTATGATTCTCGGTCTGACCGATACCCTACTTTCGGTCCTACCGAGATCATTAAGTTGATCTAGGTTTTCGATCTCGGTGCAACTGTTTTGAACCATTCGGTCACACCGAGTTGCAACAACTGTATACAGTTTTGCATCTCGGTGCCACCGAGTTGTTCCACTCGGTCACACCGACAGGGTCGGGCTATATATAGTCACGGGCAAAAATTTGGAAATTTCTCCGAACCCCTTCGCCCGCGCGATAGCCTGCTCTGCGAACTTGGTCTCCGGATCGTCTCCTCGCTGCCAGCCGCCTCCAGTCGCTGGTCTCCGTCGCCGTCAACGGAAATCCAACCCCGCCATTGCCGCCGTAGCGAGTCTCCGCCGAACTAGGGTATGGACTCGATCTTTGTGCTATTCCCCAATCCGATTCTTAGCACATTGTGATCATCATGATTCTTGCCACGTTTGTTAAACTTCTATCCAGTCAATGAACTCATAGATTAGGTTTAATTCGAAAATTTTAGGGTTAGGTTTCCGCCGAAACCATCTCGGACCCACCTAGTTGAAAAACTCGGTCCCACCGATTTGGCTTATGCCATTGCACAAGTGAGACTCGGTGTGACCGATTTTGGAACTCTGTGAAACCCTAGCAGTCTCGGTGCCACCGAACTGTGACTCGGTCTGACCGAGTTCACTAGTTTAGGTGCCAAAACTGCTTCGGTATCACTGAGTTTAGAAATCGGTAGATCCGAGATGCTTTCAGTGGGAAACTAAAACTAAGTTTTTGAATTATTCTTTTGCAAAAATCTCTGCATTTTGTGATGCTTATCCACTCTATCTCATCTATAACCTATTCACAGGGTCAGCAGTCAGAGTTTGCATCATGTCAGACCAAAGTGATAGCCAGAACTTGTCAGAGCAGCAAGTGCAGATGAGTGAGGGCACTAGTCCGTCAAGTTCCTCAGATGATGGCAGCAGGAGCACCCCTAGCAATCTTCCTAAAGCTACCACAAGACAGAGAAAGAAGAGAACCTCAGACTCAGAAGATGAGGATTATGTGGCAGAAGAGGAAGCAACTTCCAAAAGAGTTGAGCCAGCACATGGCATAAAACCAGGGATGAAGATCAAAAGGCCAGCAGGCAGGCAGCCTATGTCAAAGGCCAGAGCTTCAACCGAGAAGCCCACTCCCATTGAGCCAGTTGCTGCTGAAGGCAAGAAGAGGAAAGAAAGGGTGAAGAAAACTGTAGCCAGAGTGCTTGGCAAGGCTTCCATCATGGAAGATGAGGAGGAAGAAGAAGAGGTAGCTGCACCAGCACCTAAGGCACCCAAGCTGATGGGTGATGCCATAAGAACAGGGGCAGCTGCTTCCATGGCCAAGCCATCTCCAAAGCCAAAGCCAAAGTGGAACACAAGAAGCATCCCAGCTACTGAGAAGAACAAGGCCCCAGTGCCTGAAGCTGCAAAAGAAGAAGAAGAGAATGTTCTTAGAAAGCTCAAGCCCAAGATCCCAGACCACAATGATGCTCATCCTGTGGCTGAGGACAGAAACTCTGGAGAGATTCAGGGCTCCGGAAGTGGAGAGAAGCAGACCCGTATGCTTCAAGGAGAAGGACTGCAATTGACTACAGGTTTCACACCAAGGAGCAGCAAGACTTTTATGAGACAGTGCTGCTAGACAAGAAGCCAATTGTCTGTGATATGAGATGGGTTGATTGGCAATACATCAAGGACAACGAAGAGTACTACCCTGGAGTGCAGGACAGCTTCAAGGCATGTGGAGTAGAGGACTTTGTTGGGCAGAAGCTCACAAAGTGGAACGAGGAACTCATCATGCAGTTCTACTCCACAGCCCATTTCTATCCAGATGGTAGGATTGTATGGATGTCAGAGGGTACGAGGTACCAGTCTACAGTTGCTGAATGGGCTCAGCTGATTAATGCCCCAGAAGAGCATGACAATGACTTGGACATTTATGCCAAGAAGAAGATGGACCACAACTCAATGTCAAACATGTACAAGGAGATTCCAAATGAAGCACTTGATACGTTCAAGTTTGGCTCAGTACACTATCTTCTGTCAGGGCTGCCAACCATCAACTGGATTCTTAGGCACACCCTATTGCCCAAGTCTGGAGATCACAAGATGATCAGGGGACACGCGATCAACTTGCTTCATATCTTTGACGTGCCGCATCTGCCCAAGCACAAGCCAAGAAGGAGAAGGCGAGGAAGGAGAAAGCTGCCAAGATGCCTACTCAAGAGGAGGCATCTGAATATTTCCTGAAAACCAATCAAGAGAAGCTTGGTTACTTGATTGCATCCACCCTGTGGATTGAGCAAGGACTAGCCACCCTAACTCAGAACCGGGCAAGCTTAGAGAGGATCATGGAACAAAAAGTTCTATGACTTGGATGTCAAAGTGACAGAGATTCAGACTGCAGTGGAGCAGCTCCAGGATGACATGCAGGAGAGGAGAGGCAAGACTACAACTGATGCCTTTACCAGAGTGCCACGAGGTCCGAGGTTGTCTGCAGTGCCAGTTGCTGACCCCAGAGCCACCATGTCTGCACCAGCTACAGCCTCAGTTCCACCAGCTCCAGCGTCCACTTCAGCCTCGACTCCGACCACGTCTACAGAAGGCTTCGTCCTTGGAGTGCTCCGGACTCCACCACCACCTGAAGATCAAGCCTGAGTGTCGACTTAGCACTATGCATTTTCTAGGAACTTTTTGGTAACTTTTTGCCAAAGGGGGAGAAAATGTATAGATCATAGGCTTCGAGAGAGAGTGTTGCTTTTAGTGTTGCTTTTATTCTCTCTTGTTTTATTTGGTGGTTTTTCGAACTTTTAGTGTTGCTTTTTGATACTATGTCATTGCTCGTGAGACATTGATGATCATGTGTCTGATCATAAGCTACACGTAATGTTTGCTTAATATTATCATCTTATCTATCTTATGTGATCATTCACTATTCTTGGTGATGAGTGCATGTATTTCATTCTTATCATTTTAAGCGCTCCACCAAGATGTATGTGACATGGAAGAGTAACCCATGACTCTAACTCTTTGTGCATTTGCAGTCCAAAGCAAATTTTAAATATGCACAAATTTAGGGGGAGCTCTTACTTGTCACATACTTCTCAAAGCGACGATATATTTCATGCTTATTATCATTTGTCGAAGCTTTGATCTATATGTTGTCATCAATTACCAAAAAGGGGGAGATTGAAAGTGCAACTATCCCTAGGTGGTTTTGGTAATTCATAACAACATATAGCTCATTGAGCTAATGCTATTCCAAGATGACTATTTCAGGAAAGCTCAATGATTGGCATGGCATGGATGTGAAAGTGGAACCCTCAAAATGCTAAGGACAAAGGATTGGCTCAAGCTCAAAAGCTCAAGACTCTTCATTTTATATTTTAGTGATCCAAGATCACATTGAGTCTTTAGGAAAAGCCAATACTATCAAGGAGGGATGAGGTGTTGCTTAATGAGCCTCTTGCTTCATGTGCTTAGTAATATGCTCCAAAACCCTCAACTACTTTCCCATATCCACATATGACCTAAACCCTAAGCCAAACTCGGTCCTACCAATTCTTTCTATCCAGCGCCACCGAGTTTCACTTGTCATAAGCCACTGCCAAACCCTAGCAATTCGGTTCTACCGATAGGGATCTCGGTCTCACCGAGATGGGATTGCCAACTCTCTGTTTCACTTATTACCCAACTCGGTCCCACCGAGTTTGAGTAATCGGTCAAACCGAGTTTTGGATTTACCCTAACCCTAGCACATCGGTCCCACCAAGTTGATCCAGTCGGTCCCACCGAAAATCTCTAACGGTCACTAGGTTTACCTTATCGGTCCGACCGAGTTTGTTGATTCGGTCCCACCGAGATTGGAAAACTGTGTGTAACGGTTGGATTTTGTGTGGAGGCTATATATACCCCTCCACCTCCTCTTCATTCGAGAAGAGAGCCATCAGAACACATACACAATTCCAACTCATATGTTCTGAGAGAGAACCACCTACTCATGTGTTGAGACCAGGATATTCCATTCCTACCATATGAATCTTGATCTCTAGCCTTCCCCAAGTTGCTTTCCACTCAAATCTTCTTTCCACAAAATCCAAATCCTATGAGAGAGAGTTGAGTGTTGGGGAGACTATCATTTGAAGCACAAGAGCAAGGAGTTCATCATCAACACACCATTTGTTACTTCTTGGAGAGTGGTGTCTCCTAGATTGGCTAGGTGTCACTTGGGAGCCTCCGACAAGATTGTGGAGTTGAACCAAGGAGTTTGTAAGGGCAAGGAGATCGCCTACTTCGTGAAGATGTACCGCTAGTGAGGCAAGTCCTTCGTGGGCGATGGCCATGGTGGGATAGACAAGGTTGCTTCTTCGTGTACCCTTCGTGGGTGGTTGCTTCTTCGTGGACCCTTCATGGGTGGAGCCCTCCGTGGACTCGCGCAACCATTACCCTTCGTGGGTGGAGCCCTCCGTGGACTCGCGCGACCGTTACCCTTCGTGGGTTGAAGTCTCCATCAACGTGGATGTAGGATAGCACCACCTATCCGAACCACGGGAAAAACATCCGTGTCTCCAATTGCGTTTGAATTCTCCAAACCCTTCCCTTTACATTCTTGCAAGTTGCATGCTTTACTTTCCGCTGCCAATATACTCTCTGCATGCTTGCTTGAATTGTGAGATGATTGCTTGACTTGTCCTACAATAGCTAAAATCTGCCAAGAACTAAAATTGGGAAAAGGCTAAGTTTTTATTTGGTCAAGTAGTCTAATCACCCCCCCTCTAGACATACTTTCGATCCTACAATTCCCGGCAGCAAGATCCTGTCCCTCAGCAGCAGCAATCTCCACGGCCTCATCCGTGGCAGCCTTTCCTATATCAGCCACCACCTTCAGCAGCTCTGGCTCCTCGGCTTGGGGGGCTACGCATGAAAAGGCCAGTAAAAGATGAGGAAGTAGAAGTTTCAAGTGAATGGAGAAATTGGGAGACATAGTCAGAGCAAAAAGAAAGAAAGAGAAAAAAAATATAATAAGCAAGGTACCTGGGGAAGTCTGCCGGGCAGGAACCCCGGTGTCCCCGGCAACAGTTGTTGTCGGGCCACGAGCTTCGCCTTCTGCTGTGGAAGTGTCAGCAGCCTTCTGCGCAGCCTCACCCATGGAGGGATCCGCGGTAGGTTCTTCAACTTGAGCAGCGGGGGAAGCACGCCCCTTGAGGAGGGGCTCAACCTGCGTCACCTCATGTCCTCCTCTGCCTGGAGGAATGGGGAGACCGTCCCCATCGCCTCCAGCGGATGGGACCAAGTCTCTGCTCCCGGGCCGAGGGCTGGACTGGGGGCTTGGCATGGGGTCTTCTGCATCCTCCTCTGCCAAGGCCGAGCTCACCACACCCTTCAGCGAGCCGAGGCGCCGAAGCCTCTTCTGGGAATGGTGGATGAGGGTTTCCGTGTCCTCCTCCATTTCCCTGCCGGCAACAACAAGAACAAGAGGCTAGTCAGCAAAAAATAATCAGATAGGCACAAGATATCAACGAAAGAAAAAATTCCCCTCACTCTTTTGCAATGAGCATGGAGTTCAAATTGAACTCCACAGGAGGTGGAGACTCCCGTCCTCTCTTTAGAGGTGGAGGGGTAGAACTCCCCGGCAGCTTCGGTGCTTGCCGTGGCACCAGGAGATCCGAGGAAGACGAGCTCTGCAAGGAGCTCGAGCTAGAGCAGGGGTTGGACTCCGCCTCTGCATCCCCCGACCACTTAGTGGAGGAAGCCTTAGCTTGAACAAGATGAGGAGACTGGTGGCATGCTGCCTCTGCCTAGGTGGCCTTGGAGGAGGTCTTCTTCACCCTCTTGACGCCTAGTGCTACCTCTTGAGCTACTCACTTAGGATGATGCAGCAGAGTAGCGTAAGTATTTCCCTTAGTTTTTGAGAACCAAGGTATCAATCCAGTAGGAGGCCATGCTCAAGTCCCTCGTACCTGCACAAAACGATAGCTACTCACAACCAACGCGATTAGGGGTTGTCAATCCCTTCACGGTCACTTACGAGAGTGAGATCTGATAGATATAATATTTTTGGTATTTTTGGTATAGAGATGCAAAGTGAAAAGTAAAAGGCAAAGTAAAAAAGCAAAGCAAGATTAAAGTGATGGAGATTGATATGATGAGAATAGACCTGGGGGCCGTAGGTTTCACTAGTGGCTTCTCTTAAGAGCATAAGTATTCTACGGTGGGTGAACAAATTACTGTTGAGCAATTGACAGAATTGAGCATAGTTATGAGAATATCTAGGCATGATCATGTATATAAGCATCACGTCCGTGACAAGTAGACCGAAATGATTCTGCATCTACTACTATTACTCCACTCATCGACCGCTATCTAGTATGCATCTAGAGTATTAAGTTAAAAACAGAGTAACGCTTTAAGCAAGATGACATGATGTAGAGAGATAAATTCATGCAATATGAAATAAACCCCATCTTGTTATCCTCGATGGCAACGATGCAATACGTGCCTTGCTGCCCCTTCTGTCACTGGGAAAGGACACCGCAAGATCGAACCCAAAGCTAAGCACTTATCCCATGGCAAGAACTACCAATCTAGTCGGCCAAACCAAACGGATAATTCGAAGAGACTTGCAAAGATAACCAATCATACATAAAAGAATTCAGAGAAGATTCAAATATTATTCATAGATAGACTTGATCATAAACCCACAATTCATCGGTCTCAACAAACACACCGCAAAAAGAAGAAGATTACATCGAATATATCTCCACGAGAGAGGGGGAGAACTTTGTATTGAGATCCAAAGAGAGAGAAGAAGCCATCTAGCTAATAACTATGGACCCGAAGGTCTGAGGTAAACTACTCACACTTCATCGGAGAGGCTATGATGATGTAGAAGCCCTCCGTGATGAAGGCCCTCTCCGGCGGAGCTCTGGAACAGACCCCAAGATGGGATCTCGTGGATACAGAAAGTTGCGGCGGTGGAATTAGGTTTTTGGCTCCGTCTCTGTTCGTTTGGGGGTACGTAGGTATATATAGGAGGAAGAAGTACGTCGGTGGAGCTTCGGTGGGCCCACGAGGGTGGGGGCGCGCCTGGGGGTATAGGGCGCGCTCCCTACCTCGTGCCCACCTCGAAGCTTCCTTGGCATAGGGTCCAAGTCTCCCGGGTCATATTCGGGAAGAAAATCACGTTCCGGAAAGGTTTATTCCGTTTGGACTCTGTTTGATATTCCGTTTCTTCGGAACACTGCAATAGGCAAAAAAACAACAATTCTGGGCTGGGCCTGCGGTTAATAGGTTAGTCCTGAAAATAATATAAAAGTGGAAAATATAGCCCAATATAGTCCAAAACAGTAGATAATATAGCATGGAGCAATCAAAAATTATAGATACGTTGGAGACGTATCACCTAGAGCTAGGTTGGAAGTCGCCGCCCCATGAGCGGCGGCGCGCCTGCGGGTGCGTTGGTCTGGGTTCGGCTCAGGGGCTTGCGGCCCAGCCGCAAGCCACTCTTCGTCAGGATCCACCACCACGCCAACCTCCTCCTCCTCCTCCTGAAGCTCCATTGCTACCGTGGGTAGGGCCTCTAGCTCGGCAAAGCTATCCCCGACAGCCCCTTCCGTGGTTTGCGCCTCGCTGCCGCCGTGGGCAGAGCTCCCGCTCTCTGCCTTCCCTTTGCCCTTCCCGGCCTTCGCGGCCTTCTCTTTCTCCGCGAGGCGGGCGGCCTTGTCCTTGTTGACCCTCTTTACGATATATGCCACCTCCATAGCAAATGTGCGTTTAAACATTCCAGTTTCAGTCCTGGTGGCCTTCTCCACCAGGGTGCTCGACCACTGGAGCTCTTCATCCAGGGTGGGTAGCTGTCAGGTGCCCGCTACCCCTTCGGAATTACAGTCCGGCATCCATTTCAGTATCTGGTCTCGGGCAGAATTGATGTTCTGACGAATGCCGGGAGCTTGAACAACTCGAAGCGACCAAACAGTTGGTCGCACAACCAGCCATGGCCATAAACTGATAAGTTATTGGCTAACCATGGGAGCAACCGCATCCTATCCGCAACATCGCCATACAACCACGCGGGTTTGTCCCTTTCCTGCAGCGGTGAGATGCGGCGGAGAAGAATGTCCGCCACCACACGCTCAATGGTTAACCCAGCAGTCCTCAAACGGGTGATCCTATTGATTGTCGGGCACAACCTATCCTCAGAGAGGCCCTTGGCGCTCCAATCCTTGCCGCGCTCGATAGATTCCTTCCGTGCCTCACAGAACTCGGGGGCTTCCTTATCCTGGATCCAGCACCAATCCCCTCTCCATTCATCCCACCTCTCGCGCTGGTACCCAGGGAGGTAAGCCCAGATCTTCCTCAACACGCGTGGCATCCAGCTGATGATTTCGGAGCGGTTAACTTTGCTCTCCACCTACGGGACAAAGTAATGACGGAACAGGTCCACATTGGGCCTCACTCCAATGAAATCCTCACACAAGTGCACAAAGATGGCCAAGGTCGCCATTGCATTTGGAGTGAAGTTGAGGAGGTGGAATCCATAGATGTTCATGATTGCCTCAAAGAACTCAAAGAAGGGAGGACAGAGTCCGCAGATCAAGTAAGAACTGAAGACTCGATACGAATCCAGCGGATCTTCCTTCCCCGCCGCATAAACCATGGGTGCTCCGTTCCCTCCTTCGACGGGCCTCCCCCACAGATATCCATGCCTCGCCTGAAGAACAGGGCTCAAGGTGGACGGGACGAAGACGACGCCTTCGCTCCATTTCTTGTTCAGCTCCGCCGACCTCTTGCTTCCCTCGTCGGCAGCCTCCCTCGGCGCGATCATCGGTTTTCTCTTCTCCGCGGGTTTCTTCCCCATTCCCGCGGCAGCAACACGGAGGGGAGAGGGATTCAATGGGAAGAGCGGCGGTGGAAGGGGGAGCAGGAGGAGAAACCGTCGCTTGGCTTGCGGAGGAAGAAGATGGGGAGAGCGGGGAGAGAGGTAGGTGAATCGTGCCACTCTATTTTTCCTGCTCTTAAGATGGAAAAGCGGAGCAGGGGCGCGACGCTTCAGAAAGTTACCATTTTACCTTAACTTTAACAGTCCCACAACCCCACGACGCGCAATAATTACCCAAAGTGGAGATTGGATTGACTAGTTGCCATGGTGAACCGGCGTGCGCAGCCTTCTCCTGCCACATGTCCGCGCACTATTTGGGGCCTGACCCAACATGCCACGCAACACGTATGGCTTAGGCCCGGGGGCTTATGTCGATGAAAACAGACAAGGGTATATGTTTTCCCCTGACTCGTGCACGGACAGGCCAAGACCAGGCCAAGATGCGCAAGGAACCAATAGCATCGAAGGACCAACATGCAGATCATAGGGACCAAGATCAAACCAGAGAAGCAGGGTATCGTTAAGAGAAAAGCCTCCCTTGTCGGGCAGGCGAGCCCGGCAAGGGGCGAGTCCACCTCGAGAAATAGAAAACCAAAGGACCCCAACAAGACCTGCCGAGACTCACAGAAGAAAAACCACCTCACCCACCACTCTACCACGACCCACGTCGTCGATCAGTGCGGTGTCAAGCCGCAAAGTGATTAAATGGCAGCCATTCACCACATGGCGGCCATTTTCTACATGAGAGACCCTCGGATGACACCCGTCTTGCGACGTGTCAAGCGAGCAAGCACGGAGCTAGCAAGATAGCCAGGCAAGCCTTGCCGGGCAACCAACGATGTGACACTAAGCGGTGCATTTAATGCGCTCTGTCAGCCCACAGAGTTAGGTATGATAGCACTGTTTGCAATCTTATCAGTGCATAAATGACTACTTTGCCACTATGGTAACCCCTTGATCTATAAAAGGAGGCCCATGGCAACCGTAGAAAAGGTTAGGAGATTGCATAACTCACACCCCCATACGCGCGTAGCCACTGCCGCCTCGAGGCAACCCTGCCGGCAAGTGTACTACGCTCCGTCACCACCTTTCGACCATCAATCCACCAAAGCAGGAGTAGGGTTTTACGCCTCGTGGCGGCCCAAACCTGGGTAAAATCGCCTCTGTGATCTCTGCCGTGCTGCCCAACGCTCGTCTGCTCTTTGGGCAACATGTCGCTCCCCTACCGAACCAGCAAGGGGCCTCTTGGTCCCATAGGTGGTCGTGGTTTCCTGCGACAACAAAACTATTGGTTACCGATAATTTCAGTGCTTGCAGAGAATACCTTGCTGAAAACCACTTGTAATTTCCTTCTGCTCCTCGTTGGGTTCGACACTCTTACTTATCGAAAGTAGTATGATAGATCCCCTATACTTGTGGGTCATCAAAACTAGGTGGTATGTATTTAGCAATAATATATTTATCATAGTCATCATACCAAGGAGTGTTATGAGAAACATTTATTGCAACTAATTGCCCATCAGGAAAGCTATCATCAATAGGTAGTAGGTCATCAAGGATATTCTCTAACCTAGACAAGTTATCAACTACGGGGTTCTCAGCTCCTTTTCTACCAGTAATATGTAAATCAAATTCTTGTAGCAAGAGAACCCACCTAATGAGTGTAGGTTTAGCATCTTTCTTTTCCATAAGATATTTAATAGCAGCATGATCGGTGTGAACAGTAATTTTAGAATCAACAATGTAAGATATGAATTTATCACAGGCAAACACAACTGCTAAAAATTCTTTTTCAGTAGTAGCACAATTTCGTTGGGCACCGTCTAGAGTTTTACTAGCATAATGAATAACATTTAGTTTCTTATCAACTCTTTGTCCTAGAACATCACCAACAACATAATCACTAGCATCCCACATAATTTCAAAAGGCAAGTTCCAATCAGGTGGTTGAACAATAGGTGTAGAAGTTAGGGCTTTCTTAAGTGTTTCAAAGGCTTCTACACAATCATCATAAAAAAAGGAACATCCTTTTGTAAAAGATTTGTAAGAGGCCTAGAAATTTTAGAGAACTCTTTAATAAATCTCCTATAGAAACCGGCATGACCGAGAAAACTATGATTACCTTTAATATCTTTAGTACATGGCATTTTCTCAATTGCATCAACTTTAGCTTTATCTACCTCAACACCTCATTCATAAATTTTATGTCCCAAGATCCCAAGACAATACCTTCATTAACCATAAGGTGACACTTCTCCCAATTCAAGACAAGATTAGTTTGCTCACATCTCTGCAAAACTCGATCAAGGTTGCTCAAGCAATCATCAAAAGAAATTCCATAAATAGAAAAATCATCCATGAAAACCTCAACAATATTTTCACAAAAATCAGAGAATATAGCAGTCACACATCTTTGAAAAGTAGCAGGTGCATTGGATAAACCAAAAGGCATACGTCTATAAGCATAAGTTCCAAAAACGCAAGTAAAGGTGGTTTTCTCTTGATTAGGTTGTGAAACAGGTATTTGTGAAAAAACAGAATATCCATCTAGGAAGAAAAAGTGTGTGCTTTGATAATCTTTCTAGCATTTGATCAATGAAAGGCAAAGGGTAATGATCTTCTCTCGTAGCTTCATTTAATTTTCTAAAATAAATAACCATTCTATAGCTAGTAACAATTCTTTGTGGAATGAGTTCATTTTTATCATTAGGAACAACGGTAATACCTCCCTTCTTAGGGACACAATGAACGAGAATTACCCATCTACTATCAGCTATGGGATAGATTATACCAGCTTCCAGAAGTTTTAATATTTTAGTTCTCACCACTTCTTTCATCTTAGGGTTCAAACGTCGTTGGTGGTCAACAATGGGTTTAGCACCAGGTTCCATATTAATCTTGTGCTGACAAAGAGTGGGACTAATGCCTTTAAGATCATCAATAGTATATCCAATAGCAGCACAGTGCTTCTTCAGAATTTTCAATAATCTTTCTTCTTCATGTTCTGAAAGGTTAGCACAAATAATAACATGATATATCTTTTTCTCATCGAGATAAGCATACTTCAAAGTGTCAGGCAATTGTTTCAATTAAAACACGGGATCACCTTTTGGTGGAGGAGGATCTCCTGGAGTTTCAATAGGCAAATTATGTTTGAGAAAAGGTCGTTGTTCAAAGAAAATTTTATCTATCTCATTTCTTTCATGCATGTGCATATCATTTTCATGGTCAAGCAAATATTGTTGTGGATCAGTAGGAGGCACGGCAATAGAAGCAAGACCAATTATTTTATCCTTACTAGGTAATTCTTTCTTGTGAGGTTGTCTATTAAACTTGGAAAAATTAAACTCATGAGACTGATCACCAAAGCTAACACTGACAATTTGTTTATGACAATCTATAGTAGCGTTGACAGTGTTCAAGAAAGGTCTGCCAAAGATAATGGGACAGAAGTCATCTTGTGGGGAACCAAGAACTAGAAAATCAGTAGGGTATTTTATTTTCCCACACAAGACTTCAACATCTCTAACAATTCCAAGTGGTTTGATGGTGTATCTATTAGAAAGTTTAATAGTAACAATCCTCATATGAACATCATCATGCTAACCCTTCTGTTTCGCAGGGAAGATCTAAGGATTATGGATATGTGCATTATTCTTCAAATCATTATGTTCATAAGTCCTTAAAGAATTTCTCTGCTTACTCTTATGCTTACCCTAACCGCTCTTATGTGAAACGATGTGGATTGGCATCTATGCCACCTTTCTCTTATGGAGCTCACAGAATGATGAACTCTTTGCCACCCCTTCAGATGTGGGTGGTGAATAAAAAGAACTAATCTCTTATGCAGGGACAGGTCTCCAGACGAACTTAAATGTCTGAAGAATTTGCTGGAGACCTGAATATGCTTGAAAGGACGCAAGCTAATCATGAAGAAATGAATTTTCATTTCTCACATCCTCATACTACTTTATCTGTCTATTGCTAGATGAAATTGATCTGGTGAAATTGATATCATATTCTTCACTGATGAAGTATATGAGCTCGTAAGCTACACCAATTCATCTGCAGGATGATCAACCCAAAGCCACCGAGTGTGTCCTCGATATTGGATGTACAAATCACATGACTGGTGATAGGAGCTTATTGATGGACTCTGATTTATCTCCATCACATTTGAAGCATATAACCTACGCTGACAAAGGCAAAAGCAAGGTATTGGGTCTAGGTAAGGTTGCAATCTCAAAGGATCGACACATGGACAAAGTCATGCTTGTCGAGTCCTTAGGGTTCAACCTCCTGTCTGTCTCAATGCTTTGTGATCTTGATATGGTTGTTGCCTTTGACAAGTATCATTGTGTTGTGATCATGGAAGATGAAAATTCCGAAGTCTTCGAAGGCTTTAGGAGAGTAGATTTGTATATTGTTGATTTCTCTACGGGATCACAACCTACTACATGTCTACTTGCAAAAGCTTCAGAAGGCCGGCTATTGCATCGACGACTTGGTCATGCTGGGATGAGGAACTTGCACACGCTCGTGAAGAAGAAAGCATGTCATTGGCATCGAGGGTGTCAAATTCCTAAAGGACCATTTGTGTGGGGCTTGTGAAGCCGGAAATATGACCAAGGCCAAGCATCCCTCAAATACCATCATGACTACCACTCATCCATTTGAATTGCTTCACATGGATCTCTTTGGCCCTACTCACTATGCCACATTTACTAATGTTGCATCTTTAGATGGCTCTGTCATTGTTGTTGATTATTCTCGATATATAGGGGTGCATATCATCACTTACAAAACTGAAGTGCAGGAAGTCTTCAGACGATTTTCCTCGAGGGCTTCAACCAACTTTGGTGTGAAGATCAAGCACATCAGAAGTGACAATGGAATTGAGTTCAAGAACACTGGTCTTGATGAATATCTTGATGAACTTGGTATCACTCATGAGTTATCTGCTCCATATACTCCTCAGCAGAATGGCGTCATGGAGCGCAAGAACATGACTCTTGTTGAGATGGCTCGCACTATGCTTGATGAGTACAAGATGCCTACTCGCTTCTGGCATGAGGCAATTGATACTGCTTGCCACATCATCAACAGGGTATATCTTCACAAATTCTTCAAGAAGGCTGCATATGAACTCCTCACTGACAAGAAACCCAATGTGAGTTATTTCAAAGTCTTTGGTGCTAAATGCAGGATTAGAGATCCTCATCATAGTTCTAAATTTGCACTGAAATCACATGAAGGTTTTATGCTCGGTTATGGTAAGGACTCGCACACCTACAGAGTCTTCAACACCTATCACCACAAGGTTGTTGAAACTGTAGATGTGCGGTTCGATGAAACTAATGGCTCGCAAAGAGAGCACCTACCTCCTATGACAGATGAAATACCTCCTGAGGAATCTATTAAGTTCAAGGCTACTGAGGATGTCATTCCTACCGAAGAATCTACTGAAGAAGTCGTTCCAGAACGTGAAGAACATCATGCTGATGCACCTGAGGAAAATGGTGCTGAAGAAAATGCTGATCAAATTCCTCAACGACAACCAGCTCATCCTCGTGTTGCAAATGAAGTGCAGATTGAGAAAATCATCAGCAACATCAACATTCCAGGTCCTCTCACATGCTCAAGAGCTTCACATTTATCTAACTTTTGTGGGCACTTTCCTTTCATCTCTATCACAGAGCCCACTAAGGTAGATGAAGCATTTCTAGAGCCTGAGTGGATTCAAGCTATGCAAGAGGAATTACATCAATTTGAGCTCAATAATGTCTGGGAACTGGTCAAACGTCCAGATCCTCGCAAGCACAATATCATTGGCAGAAAGTGGATGTACCGCAACAAGCAAGATGAAAATGGCCTTGTGGTGAGGAATAAGGCACGAATTGTTGCTCAAGGCTACACACAGGTTGAAGGAATTGATTTCGATGAAACTTTTGCACCTGTTGCTAGACTTGTGGCTATTCGCATATTACTTGCTTATGCTAACCATAATGACATCATCTTATATCAAATGGATGTGAAAAGTGCATTCCTCAATGGTAAGCTTGAGGAATAAGTATATGTTGCTCAACCCCCGGTTTTTGAAGATACAAAGCATCCTGACAAAGTCTTCAGACTAAATAAGGCCCTCTATGGCCTCAATCAGGCCCCTCGGGCATGGTATGATACTTTGAAGGAATTCCTCATGAAGAAAGGCTTCAAACCCGGTTCACTTAACCCAACTCTTTTCACTAAATCTTATGATGGTGAATTGTTTGTGTGCCAAATATATGTTGATGATATCATTTTCGGCTGTACTGACCAACATTACAGTGATGAATTTGCCTATATGATGAGTGAAGAATATCAAATGTCTATGATGGGAGAATTGAAATTCTTCTTAGGTCTTTAGATTTGTCAACAGCACAATGGCATATTCATTTCTCAGGAGAAATACCTCAAGGATGTATTGAGGAAATTCGGCATGCAAGATTGCAAAGGAGTCAAAATCCATATGCCCGCAAATGGCCATCTATGCACTGATGAAAACGGTATTGACTTCGATCAAAAGGTATACCGCTCCATGATCGGTTCTTTACTGTATTTATTCTTAGTGTTTGCATGTGTGCCCGATTTCAAGCTACACCGAAGGAATCACACCATAAGGCTGTGAAGCATATTCTTCGATATCTAGCTCACACACCAACACTTGGATTATGGTATCCCAAGGGCTCGGCTTTTGATCTCATTGGATATTCAGATTCTGACTATGCTGGTGATCGTGTGGACCGCAAGTCAACATCAGGAACATGCCATTTCCTCGGATGATCCTTGGTCGGTTGGTCCTCGAAGAAATAGAACCGCGTATCACTGTCTACTGCTGAAGCTGAGTACATTGCTGCCGGTTCTTGCTGTGCTCAATTGCTATGGATGAAGCATACCCTCAAGGACTACGGCGTCAACATGAAGAATGTGCCTCTCTACTATGACAATGAGAGTGCCATCAAGATTATTCATAACCCTGTTCAACACTCAAAGACAGAGCACATTCAGATTCGTCATCATTTTCTTCGTGATCATGTGTTGAAGGGCGACATCTCTATTGATCATGTGAAGACTGAAGAACAGCTAGCCGATATCTTCACTAAGCCCTTGGATGAGAAGAGTTTTAGCAAGTTGAGGTGTGGGCTAAATATCTTAGAATCTTCGAATGTCCTTTGAAAAGGACACACATCCTAAAACTTATGCAAAATTGATGACTTCGATGTGCAACACACAAAGTAACGTTTTTCTTCAATCAATGAAGACTAACCCTCTAAGTGTGAAGAAATTAATGAAGAATCTGATTCTCAGAACCCTACGACAAATTGTACGCCCTGTCTGAAATCATCATTCTTATATGGTGGGTCACGTCACCACCAAAAGTTGAAAATCCTCAATCTGAGTTTTTTTCTTCTTTATGAAATTCCTCAGTTGTTCTTCAACTTTGCAATGTCTTCACTCTTTGCGTTGTTGTTCTTCATTGGCTATGTATATATATGAGTTTATGTCCTCTACAACATTCACTTATTGCTATTACTTCTAGTTGCTTGTTCTGCTAAGTGAATGTGATCGGACCCTTCCCCCTCTATGCTAAACTCAACCAAGTCTATTCGCAAATTCTTCATGTGCGTTCTATTTGAAACTCGTTCAAAATCTTCACCGTGTCCTTGTCAGCTGAAGAAATTGCAAACGGAACTTTAAACTTATCTGATCTGAATTTTCGGCTTTTGCCGCTCAAAGCGCTCCACTTCCATGATATATTATCCTATTCACCCACGATCACACACGATCGTCACCTCTCAGTACGTGGGTGACACATGTCACGCGAATGAGAAGGGTCAGGGGCACGTTCGTCCAATTTCCTCAGGGGAGCAGTTTTTCACTTCGCCTATAAATAACCCTCTCCCTTCCTCACTTCATTTTTACTCCGCTCAACCTCACTCCCTCGCTCGAGCTCTCAAACCCTAGCGCCGCCGCTACTTCCATCATCGTCGATGAGGAAGAGCTTCACTGCCTTGACCTCATCGCCGTCATACTCATGCCAGCTGCGGATTTCTTCACCCCGCCACCGCCGTAGCCGTCTTACTCTGCCAAGTTAGGGTGTGGAAGATCTGAACTGACGAGCTTCTCAATCTACACTACACAGTTCGTCGTGTTCTTTGTCAAGGGTAATTAAAAGTTACTTTTACTGCCCTGGTTGATTCTGATGTTTTCTTCAAATCTTCGAAAGGTGTTTATTCCTCAACTCTTCACACACTAAACACCTCACACATCATCTGCTCTTGATCTATTTCTCTAAGCAACATTTATCTTCAAGATTCCTCGATTATGTGGATTTTCAAATCTGTACAACTCTGGAACCTAAGTCAAAGAACGCTTAGTGAAATTCCTCAAGATTCATCTGGTCAAATTCCTCAAACTTGTTCTTTTTGCAAAAACTTCCGAGAACGCATATGACCTCTCCAAATTCTTCGCACCTATACTCTGTTCACAGGTACACATGTCCACTGCTGAATCTCTAGGTTCTCATCAACTTAACTCATTTGCAGCGTTCCTCGAAGAAAAGTTGCATACCTCTTCAGAGAACTCAATAGTTCAAAAACCCTCAGCTGAAGAAAATGGCAGATGGCAAGAAACCTCAGAAGGGAGGCAAGAGACTGGAGGTCAACACTGCATTTGAAATCCCAGAGGATATCTATGATGAATATTGCACTCCCGATGAGGCCAAACATGGCATGGAGACCAAAAATCAGCGCAAGGTGCGCATACAGAAGATAGAGAAGAGATGGGCATGGAAATGGAGAGAATATCGCTATGTCACTCCAAAGTGTATGAAGAAATTCGCTCTTCACCCTCCTTGCCCAAAACCTCCATTGGCACCTGGCCAAGAAGCTAATCCCACTAGCCTCAAGCGTGGTGAGGACTATCCTGATGAATGGGCCAAGCGTCAAGCTAAGTTGGCCAGAGTAGCAAAAGAAGCAGTGAGGAAATTCAGTGAAGACTCTGCTGCTGCTGAGGCCTCTCCAAGCAAGCCGAAGAAGTCCATGCCTAAGAAGCCCGCACACAAGCCCAGTGCCTCTTCTTCTTCAATGCCCTCATGGCTAAGCTCCTCTGCAATGCCCTCACGGCCAATTTCTGCTAAGCCCTCACGGCCAATTTCTGCTAATCCCTCACAGCCAATTCCTCAAGCCGCACCAGCTCCTTCAAAATCCTTAGCTCCTCCGTCCAAATCCTCAGCACCTGCGCATCTCGCCTCGTGCCAAAGGACAACAAGCATCTCTATTTCCTCAGGAGCCTCTACAAGTTCATCAGCTCCTCTGCACTCTTCAACTGGCCCCACTCTGCTGAAGACTAAGGCCACTGCAGGACGAGGCACTAGACCAAGTTCTCAAAAGAAGCAGGTAGCCTTCTAGGTACCGTCCGATGACGACGAAGCTGATGATGAAGAACTTGCTAAAATCATCAGAGATAGGCAGCACAGGGCCACTAGAGCCAAAGGCAGTAATGTGCCATTGATGCTGGATCCAAAGTTGATCCCCGACTTCATTAACTTGTGGCACAAGGACCCCAACATACCTCTTCCTGAGATGAACCTCACTCCCAGTTAAAGTCATGTGTTGACTCACTTCATTGATGAAGAAAAATGGAAATATGAACAGGGGAGGAAGGTGAAGAAAGTGCAGTACAAGAAAGAGTGCTTTCTGAAGCTAAACTTCTTAAAGCTTTCACCTGAAGAACTTGTAGCTCTGCAATCAGAGATCAAGAAACTGAGTGATGAATTTGATCGCTACTATGCTGACTGGCTTGGAGCCAAAGTTAGATTTGTAAAGATAACTAAAAATTTCACTACCAATGTTGCAGCCCCAACGCAACAAGAATTTCCTCAGGATGAAGCATCTGCTCAGCCTACTGAAGAAAATGCCAGCACTGCTCATGATACTCAGGCTGCCGAAGAAAATGTTAGTACCAGGGCTGATGACTGCATTCCAGCCGCTGATGAAACTGCCAGGGCAACCACTAGTGTTGCGCCTGAAGAAATTGCAAGGTCAGCTGAAGCTTCAACCGCTGTGCCTGAAGAAACTGCTTCTACCAGGGCAACTGCATCAGTTGTGCGTGAAGCGACGGAACCAATTTTCTCTGCTCCTCCTGCACCTGCACCAAGTCCAATTCTTCCTTCTGCATCAAACGCGAAGAAGACCAAGGCTGTGGAGCGTGCAGCTGTGAAGAAAAGGAAAGCATCAACTTCATCAGACTCTTCAGCTCCGAGGAAGATGAAGAAATTGACCAACTCATTTAAAAATCCGATTGATGTTGTTCCAGTCTCAAGCATGCCATCAAAGGAACTCGTTCCGTTTGATGAAGATTACGTGATCCCAAGCGGATCCAATGAAGACATTCCTTCTGCTGCCTCTTTAGAGCAGTTGGATGAAGAAATTGAAGTGGATGCAATCCCTTCAACCCCAGTTATTTCATCACCCATGCCTCAGTTCACTGGTAAAGAGACCGTCATTGAAGAAATGAGTGGAGAAGATGAGGATGTGGACAATGGGTGCACAACGCTAGTTCTGAATGATGACTTTTGGGAAAGTCAGCACCCCAATTCTCCTTTGTTCACTCCTCTGTAACAAATTCCTCAGTCCCCAGTGACTATTGAAGTTCAAATGGGTTCTGAAGAACCACACCCCACTCCATCTATCCCTGAAGAGATTCCAGCCACTAGTGCTAATGACATTGCTGCTGAAGAATTGAAGACCCAGGCTGCCACTGAAGAAGAAACTGAAATTCCTCAGCCTGCGGATCTTGAGATCACGATTCCTGAGGTTGTGATGCAATTGACTGACACTCCTCACCCCAAGCCAAAGGATCCTTTCTCAAAGAAGCAAAAATTCAAGGCTGATGACTTCTTCCACGAGCATGTTTTCTTCACAGACTACAACCCCTATGACTCTACTCGCGTTAGAAGGAAGCGCTTCTGGACTGCCAGCCAAGCAAACTTCTATTCTTCGCTGCTTTTCAACAAAGACAAAGTCTTCGACCATGAGCATATTCCTCACGTGGACATGGAATCACTGCCTTGCTTCGCGCCAGTCCTCAGTGTTCTTCATGACGCTGGACTGCTCAACTTTTGCACTGATATTGTTGATTGGAATGAAGAGATAATTCTTCAGTTCTATGCAACGCTGCACATCATAGGAGAAGCTGAAGATGTGAACACTTGGGTATTGGACTGGATGACAGAGACCACACATTTCAAAGCACCGGCCTCTGAATTACTTCATGCCCTTCCTGTCAGTCCTCCCCTTGAAGGCGCTCATTGCATATACCATGAACCTGAACTTACTGCTGACTACATTCAAGTGTTGATGGAGCCGCTGCAGCCCGGTCAACCCCAAGGACCAAATTCCTCGTGAAGGAATTGATGTTTGTGCCTCGAACTGTCTATCGCATTCTGACGAAGACTTTGAGTCCAATCAAAGGCCATGATTCAAGTGATGAAGAAGTTGTTGGCATCATGAAGAATCTGCTATTCAATATCATACATGGCATTCCTATCAACTACCATGATTTCTTCATGAGGACTCTTGCAAATGTTTCCCTCTCTCCATTTGAGTTGAAGCCTTATGCTCCTTGGATTATGAGATTCCTCAGGACCAGGTCTTCACTCAACTACAAGGCTGATTTTCAGAATCATGTCAGTTACTTGCCCCCCATTGAAGTCCTCAGGCGGACATTTTCCTCATATGATGACAAGGGCAAGGCTACTGCAATTATTGATGAAGGCATTCATCCATTGGATGGTTTGTTCTGCAAAGTTGCATCCTACTCCACCAATGATGACTCTGCCACTCATGACTCTGCCGCAAATGCTTCTAAGCAAAATCCTCAAGGCACAGCTCCAAGGGTGACGACTGATCGCGAGCTTCTCCTCAGTCTTCACCAGAAGGTCGATCGCAACCACAAATGGTTTAAGCGTCAGCTTGGTTCTATTCTTCACAACATGACTGCTACACACAATGCAGTGTATAAAAACCATTACTACCTCCATGAAGTCTTCGGTCGCACCTGGGCTGTTCTGTCACATCTGTATGGTGAAGATGATCTGAAGCAAATGGGTTTCAAGTAGGACTTCGAATGGTCTCAGTCGCCACCGGCGAATAAATTCAAGAAGACTAAAGTTCCTTCCTTGGTAGCCAGCTCATATTCTTCATCACGCATGACTGATGAACATGAAGACTTGGACGACACCGCGGCAGGCCCTACTTCAACAACCGACCCCAACAATGCTGGCGCTCCTTCATCGACTCAGTGATGATAGTCTTCAAGGGCGTTAGTCCTCATTTTTAGTCCCTTTTGGTCATTCGATGACAAAGGGAAAAATTTGAGTTTGTCTTCAAGAGGGGCTACTTATATGGGCGTTTTTCTAAGTTACAACTCTCGTTCTTTTGAAGACTTTGCTGGATAGAGTTGTAAACTTAATCCCGATGGTGGTCTGATACTTTTGATGTGTTCTTCTGCATGCTTATTTCTCATACATGTTAATGCACGCATGCTAAGTTACATCAGTCACCATATTTCATCATGCATTTCAAATTCTTCATATTATATGTTAAATGCGTGTATGAATTACAAGGTATAGGGGGAGATCTCCATGATTGTACTCTTCAAGTGTGCATTGCTTCAAAAGCAAATTCCTAACTATGCTCATATTCAGGGGGAGTTCTTCTATATCTTGCAAATCAAATTCCTCAATATCAGTATTTACACTTCATATGTTTATCCCCGTTGAAAACTTAACCTATATCGTCATCAATCACCAAAAAGGGGGAGATTGTAAGTGCATTGTGACACCCTCGATTCAATCGTACACTAATCATACACGCAAATGTGTACGATCAAGATCAAGGACTCACGGGAAGATATCACAACACAACTCTAGACACAAATTAAAACAATACAAGCTTTATATTACAAGCCAGGGGCCTCGAGGGCTCGAATACATAAGCTCGAATACACAAGAGTCAGCGGAAGCAACAATATCTGAGTACAGACATGAGTTAAACAAGTTTGCCTTAAGAAGGCTAGCACAAAAACAACATCGATCGAAAAGGCAAGGCCTCCTGCCTGGGAGCCTCCTAACTACTCCAAGTCGTCAGCGGTTGTCACGTAGTAGTAGGCACCCTCGGGGTAGCAGTAATCATCATTGGTGTCGTCTGGCTCCTGGGATCCGTCAACTGGTTGCAACAATCGGGTATGGGGGAAAAAGAAGTAGCAAATCAACCATGAGTACTCATCCAAAGTACTCGCAAGACTTACATCAGATCTAAACTAAGTATGCATCTGTATCAAAGGATAAGGGCTGTATCTGTGGACTAAACTGCAGAATGCCAGAAGAGAAGGGGAAAGCCTAGCCTATCGAAGACTAGCATCTTCAAGCATCTTGCAGCATATAGAAGAGTACAGATCAACATAATGTAAAGTAGTAGTAGTGTTATCAACCTCGGCCAGAGATCCTTTCTCGACTCCATACGAGAAAGCAATCCCAGAGCCATACTATCCATTTCTTATACACAATTCATTTCTCATCACAAGTATCCAGTTCTAGTTGTATCGATCGGGATACAACTCCAAGTGTCTGTTACCGTAGGACAGGCTATCGATAGATGTTTTCTTCCCTGCAGGGGTGCACCAACTTACCCACCATGCTCAATTAACTCTGACCGGACACACTTTCCTGGGTCATGCCCGGCCTCGGCCAAACAATACGCCGCAACTCGACCTAGGCTTAATAGAGAGGTCAACATGCCGGACTAAGCCTATGCCCCAGGGGTCATGGGCCATCTTCCCGGGAACTCCTGCATGTTGCGTACGCGGCCGGTGAGCAGACCTAGCTACCTCCTTCAACAAGGCAGGAGCTTACGCAGTCCAACCCGGTGCGCGCCGCTCAGTCGCTGGCGTCTATTAAGCTTCGGCTGATGTATACGACGCAGAATGCCCATACTATGCCCACGTGATGGTTAGTGCTATCAGGCCAGAGGCCCCTCGGATCAAATATCCAAACCGTAGTGGATTAGGAGCACACAATAACGAGCAGAGACTCACGAACAATGTGACCCTGTCGCCCCGTCTCAAGTACTTGCGGCAAGGGCTAAGAATGCCCGGCCACGCCTCATAAGTATCTCGCGGGCACCTTCCAGGTCAACCCGATTCCACATCACTCGCTATTAAGCTCACGCGGGTACCCCTCAGGGCCGACCCGTCTTTAGTAACATGAATCAGTGTAAAGTCATAGTATGCATAGTAACTGTGTGTCTAACACCAAGGGGAAAACCCGAGGAATCACCCCCGGTGAATTCCACTCGATGTTATCATCAAGGTGAACGTAAGAGGATCCACCCTCGAGGTTCACACTTGAGGGGTTGCACGACAGAGCCGTAACGGAAGTGGTTAGGGAGGAAATCACCCTCGATGACCACGACCGGATAGCTACACTACAGAGATCTCATCAGAAGTGATGTATGAGGTTCCACCCTCGACACTCGATGGTAACTCTGCAGAGTCGAGCAACAAAATGGGAAAGTGATGTGCGGTGTCGGGGCCTGGACGTCGATCACGTTGATCGAGTCATCGAACATAAAGCGGGGCAACTGGGACAAGGTGGTGGTCACTGATGGATCTCTAACCAACCTATACTAAGCAATTTAGGATAAGCAGGTAAGGTATGAAAGCAGGTAACAAAAACAAGCTATGGATCAGAGTAGGATCATACATAAAGCAGTAGTAGTTCTAATGCAAGCATGAGAGGGAAAGAAATGGGCAATATCAGAATGCTCAAGGAGGGTTTGCTTGCCTGGTTGCTCTGGCAAGAGAGAGGGGCGTCAACACCGTAGTCGTACTGGGTAGCAGCGGCGTCGGTCCCGTAGTCTATCGGAGAGAAGAGGGGGAAGAAACAATAAATATTAAGCAAACAGAGCCATAGCGATGCATGACATGACAAGTATCGGTGCTAGGGGGGTGCCCTAACGCGGTATGAGGTGGTACCAGTGAAGGGGGGGGACATCCGGGAAAATATCCCCGGTGTTTCGCGTTTTCGGACAGATGAACCGGAGGGGGAAGTTGCGTGTTCTCTATGTTAGGGAGGCATGGCGGACGAACGGGCTGCGTATCTGAGTTCGTCTCGTCGCTCTGAGCAACTTTCATCTACAAAGTTTTTCCATCCGAGCTACGGTTTGTTTTATTAATTTTAAAAGATTTAAATCATTTGTAGGATTTATTTAATTATTTAAAATCAATATTATCCAGAACAGTGCATGCTGACGTCAACATGACGCCAGCAGTCAACGTTGACCGTTGACCTGGTCAACCTGACGTGTGGGCCCCGTGGGACCCACCTGTCATTCTCTGTTTAGGTTAATTAGGGTTAGGTTAATTAATTACTGTTTAATTAAACTAACATGTTAATTATATTAATTAAATAGGATTAATTAACTTAATTAACTAATTATTTTAATTATTATTTATCCATTTATTTATTTATTTAATTATTCTTTTTTTAAATGTTCCAGGGGCTGGGCCCCACATATCATAGGGCCTACGGGCCAAATGGGTTCGGGCGAGCAGCGGGGCGAGGCACCCGAACGGGCGCGAGCCCGAAGGGCGCTGGGCGCGCACGGCGCACGCCGGCGCCGGCGGCCAGGGCCAGGGGAGGCGGCGGAGGGATGGCCGGGGCGAGCAGTGGCTGCGGCGACGCGCACGGTGTGCAGCAGAGCAGAGAAGCCGGCGAGCGGGGCAGCTGCGGCGTCGGCTGGAGGTGGTGGGGCGGCCGGAGCGGAGCGAGAGCCGCGGCGGGGCAAGGACGGCGCGGGCGCGGCCATGCGACAAGGCGGGGAGCGAGGCAGTAGCGGGAGGCGGCGGTTGGCGAGAGAGCGTGCGCAAGGCGGCGGCGAGGCGACGAGCGGCGCAACAGGGGTGGACACGGACGGGCGCGGTCGACGCGGCGCAACTGGCGACAGGGCGCGTGGTGGGCGTGGCCGAAGCGGGCACCGGGCGCAGCCTGGCCGCGGCGAGCGCGGGGTCAGAGGGCGGCAAGCATGGCCGAGCGCGCTGGATGCGGCGAGCGCGAGAGGGGGGAGGCAGGCGCGGCTCACCGGGAGCCGGACGGGGATGGCAGTGGGCTCGAGGTGGCCGGTGGGGCAGCGGGATGAGGAGGATGGTGGCGAACGGCGCGGCGCCGGCGACGTTCACCTAGGTCGACGCAGAGGCGAGGGCGTCGCGGCGAGAGGGGATCCGGGAAGGAGGGCGAGGGGCAGCGCCGGGATGGGCATCGGCATCCGAGCGCGGGGCGGCGCGGTCGCCGGGATCCGTGCCACTCGATCTAGATCGGGGGAGGTAGAGGGAGCGAGACGTGGGGGATCGAGGGGAATGGGGGGTAGCGGTTAGGGTTTCTGTCATGTGGGGGATAAGGTGGGAGCGGGGTGGGCCAGCTGGGCGATGGTGCGGGCCGGCCTGGTGGCCTAGTGGATGTGGGCCGAGGCCCAAAGGGGACATGGGGCTTTCTCTCTCTCTCCACCCTTTCTTTTTTTTCCTTTTTAAAATAAACAGAGATGGGTAAGAAATAATGGGCATTCTATTTACTTAGGAAAAATATGGGAAGTGCCCTTTTTATTCCCTGGCGATCTTAGACAGTGCCACAAATAATTTGGAGACCAAGATAATTCATTTGATATTTTTCATAAATAGGATAGCATTTTAAAATGCTGAATTGGTGTGGTTATAATTGCTAAAGCCCATCTTTGGACAAAAGTGATGTTGTGTTCCTTAACAAATAATTGTTATGGAAATTTTGACAAATGATGAACATTTTTCCAGCAACTTTTGGGCAACTTCAAACTTCGCTTGAATTTGATTTGACTGGAATTTCCAAATGGGAATTGAACATAGGTGATTAAGAACTGTTTGGAAAATGATTAGTTTAATCATAGAGGGTTACTGTAGCATGACACTGGGGGTGTTACATGCATCTAGAGTCCCTTAGTGATTTTGGTGTATTGAAGACTTATAGGTCAAGGGACTGATGCATTTGTGAGTGTACACAGGACTATAAGTCTATGAGGAGTTTGATATTTACAGAGAAAGTTGACCCCTAAAAATGAAGTTCTTCAACAGAAGACTTTGGATTTCTAAAGACTTTCTGAAGACTTTGAAAGTGAAGAAATTGGTGTGACCATAAAGACTTGGTATTCATTCGAGGAACATGAAGCATGAAGACTTCTGTTTTTGTAGTTTCATTTTCTGTTTCTTGAGTCATAGGAAACACCGTGCTGTTAAAGGGGGTCGAGGAAAAACTAAGGAAAAGTTTCCAAGTGATGCTCAACTCAAAATCCTATACCTACCAATCCCTTCGAGTGAAGCCATTGGAAATCTCATGCTGTTCAGTCGACTTCTTCAGTGATAGAGACGAAGTTCTTCTGGTCTCTGAGGAATTTGTTCTGACTGAGGAGTTAGGAATTCGCCAGTGCGGATTGCCTACAAGTGAGGATCATGATAGCCTTGAGGAATTTTATAGTCAAATTTCCGACTGTTGCTGTGCTACGAGCCAGCTATCCCAAAATATCTTCCCACATAACAGTCATATTATTTAAGGGCATTTATGACTTATCATGTCGGGCTGCTCCCTAGGCTATAAATAGCCGCCCCCCTACAACCACTAGCTGCTTGGCTACTCCGAGAGAAACTGACACTTGTCATTTGAGAGCATCCCATCCTCCGAGGACTTTGAGCGAAAATCATCAAGTGGGGAAAACCCAATCCCAAACACCTAAAAACCCAAAGTGATTGAGCATCACTGAAGCGATTGATCCTGCGTGGATCCGACGCTTGTTACCTTTGAACACTGTGCATCTTCCAGACGGTTAGGCGTCATGGTCTAGAGCATCCAAGAGGAAATTATGGATCGCCAAGTGACCGAGTCTTAGAAGGTTTGGAAGTCACCTGAAGACTTACCACGAGTAATTGGGCGAGGTCTGTGTGACCTTAGCTCAAGGGGAATACGGTGAGGACTAAGTGTCCTGAGCTGCGTGTTCAGGACTGGGTGTCCGGGACTGTGTGTCCTCAGGTTTGAATACCTAGCCGCCCTAACCAGACGTACAACTGTCATAGCAGTTGGAACTGGTCTACCAAATCATTGTCTTCACCAAGCCTACAGGTTCTATTTCCTCAACCCTTCCATTTCCTCATTACCATGTTGTGTGCTTGTTCATATCTATTTGAAGACTTTGACTGAAGACTTTCTCAATTTCCTCAGTTCAATTCCTTCAGTCTGTTTGTCTTTATCCTATTTATCCTGTGTTTACGCTTTCTGTACTCTGTGATCATTTTCATTTCATCATGATGACCATGCTTGTGTTCTATTATGTTTGCATCTGAGTACTTATTCCGCTGCAAGTAGTTCTTCATTCAGGAATTTCCTCACCCTGAAATTTCTTAGTGAAGAATTCATAAAAATCGCCTATTCACCCCCCTCTAGTCGACCTAACGCACTTTCACACCGGTGGTGTACCAGGATGTGCAATGACTCATGAGTGACATGTATGAAAGAATTATGAACGGTGGCTTTGCCACAAATACAACGTCAATTACATGATCATGCAAGCAATATGAGAATGATGAAGCATGTCATAATAAAAGGAACGGTGGAAAGTTGCATGGCAATATATCTTGGAATGGCTACAGAAATGCCATAATAGGTAGGTATGGTGGCTGTTTTGAGGAAGGTATATGGTGGGTTTATGGTACCGGCGAAAGTTGTGCGGTACTAGAGAGGCTAGCAATGGTGGAAGGGTGAGAGTGCGTATAATTCGTGGACTCAACATTAGTCATAAAGAACTCACATACTTATTGCAAAAATTTATTAGTTATCGAAAAAAAGTACTACAAGCATGCTCCTAGGGGGATATATTGGTAGGAAAACACCATCGCTCGTCCCCGACCGCCACTCATAAGGAAGACAATCAATAAATAAATCATGCTCCAACTTCATCACATAACGGTTCACCATACGTGCATGCTACGGGAATCACAAACTTTAACACAAGTATTTCTCAAATTCATAACTACTCAACTAGCATGACTCTAATATCACCATCTTCATATCTCAAAACAATCATCAAGTATCAAACTTCTGATAGTATTCAATGCACCTTTTATGATAGTTTTTATTATACCCATCTTGGATGCCTATTATATTAGGACTAGTTTCATAACCAAAGCAAATTACCATGCTGTTCTAAAAGACTCTCAAAATAATATAAGTGAAGCATGAGAGATAAATAATTTCTATAAAATAAAACCACCACCGTGCTCTAAAAAGATATAAGTGGAGCACTAGAGCAAAATTATCTAGCTCGAAAGATATAAGTGAAGCACATAGAGTATTCTAATATATTCCAATTCATGTGTGTCTCTCCCAAAAGGTGTGTACAGCAAGGATAATTGTGGTAAACTAAAAAGCAAAGACTCAAATCATACAAGACGCTCCAAGCAAAACACATATCATGTGGTGAATAAATATATAGCCTCAAGTAAAGTTACCGATAGAAGAAGATGAAAGAGGGGATGCCTTCCGGGGCATCCCCAAGCTTAGGATTTTGGTTGTCCTTGAATTTTACCTTGGGGTGCCTTGGGCATCCCCAAGCTTAGGCTCTTGCCACTCCTTATTCCATAATCCATCAAATCTTTACCCAAAACTTGAAAACTTCACAACACAAAACTCAACAGAAAATCTCATGAGCTCCATTAGTATAAGAAAACAAACCACCACTCAAGGTACTGTAATGAACTCATTCTTTATTTATAATGGTGTTAAACCCAATGTATTCCAACTTCTCTATGGTTCATACCCTCCGATACTAGGCATAGATTCATCAAAATAAGCAAACAACACACGAAAAACAAAATCTGTCAAAAACAGAACAGTGTGTAGTAATCTGTAGGTTTCGAATACTTTTGTAACCCCAAAAATTGTAAAATAAATTGGTGGACGTGAGGAATTTATCTATTAATTATCTGCAAAAAGAATCAACCTAATCACACTCTCCAGTAATCTCGTGAGTGCTAAAGTTTCTGTTTTTTACAACAAGATCGCAAAGACTTTCCCTAAGTCTTCCCAAAGGTTCTACTTGGCACAAACACTAATTAAAAGCATAAAAACACATCTAAACAGAGGCTAGATGAATTATTCATTGAATAATAGTAAGGAAAAATATTGGGTTGTCTCCCAATAAGTGCTTTTCTTTAAAGCCTTTTAGCTAGGCATAAGATTCAATGATGCTCGCATGAAAGACAAGAATTGAAGCACAAGGAGAGCATAAAAAAACGTGACAAACACATCTAAGTCTAACATACTTCCTGTGCATAGGCATCTTATAGGCAAACAAATTATCAAGGCAAGCAAAAACTAGCATATGCAAGGAAGCAGAAAGAAACAATATCAATCTCAACATAACGAGAGGTAATTTAGTAACATACAAATTTCCACAACCATATTTTCCTCTCTCATAATAATTACATGTAGGATCATAAGCAAATTCAACAATATAGCTATCATAAAACATATTCTTAACACGATCCACATGTATGCAAAGTTGACACTCTTCCAAAATAGTGGGATTACCATTAACTAAAGTCATGACCTTTCCAAACCCACCTTTATCAAAAACTTCATAAGATTGAACATTCTCCAAATATGTGGGATCTAAAGTTGACACTCGTCCAAACCCACTTTCAATATTATTGCAAACATTATTATCAATCTCATATTCATCATGAGGCTTAAATAAATTTTCAAGATCATACGAAGAATCACCCCAATCATGATCATTGCGACAAATAGTAGTCATAGCAAAACTAGCATCCCCAAGCTTGAGGTTTTGCATATCATTAACACGATTGACATTAAGAGAATTTATAATAACATCATTGCAATCACGCTTTTCATTGAAGGAACTATCAAGTATGGGTGCAATAGCAACGATCTCATGTTTAACATAAGGAACTATAGCAAATTCATCTTCATAAATATTGGCATCATGGCCACAAGAATAGCAAGCATCATGTTCATCAAGGGATATTCCAATCAAATCATCAGAATCATAATTATCTATAGATTCATGCATATCATTATTTTCAACGGTCATTCTTTCAATAAATTCTTTGGCATACACATTATGAGCATAGTTTTCATAGCAATATTTAAGTATGTCAAAATTTCCAGATTCGTAGAGAGTAATATCATACTTTTCAATCAAAGAAGCAACTTCATAAGCACCCTTAAAAGAAACAAATTCTTCAATTTGTTCGATATCGTAGTAACTATAAACACCCTTTGCATAAGAGGATAATATTTCATTCTCATTAAACTCACATAGGTAGGGGAGGTGTTTTTTAGGGTTCTTAGAGCAACAAGTAAAATCGCAAATTTCACAAAGATTCCAAATATAACACAGCAATCTGTTTATTTGATCCCATAAGAGTCTCCCTTTTCAGACAAACGGTGACGCACAAAATGAGCATGCTCATCTAAAGATTTCCCATGAACCAGGCTAGTTGGGGTTTAAGCATGAGCGCATAAGGATCAAAGATGATCCAAGTAGAACACTTTAAGTGGATCCATATCAATAGATTTTTAGCAAGCAAAGATGCAAGCAAATGGAAGGCACATGGAAACACAAACAAAGATACATACAAGAAGAAGGCGAAGAAAAGGCAAAGGTTTTCAAAAATTGTTTTAGAAGTGGGGCAGAGGAAAACGAGAGGAAAATGGCAAATAATTGAATGCGAGGGATAAGAGTTTGTGATGGGTACTTGGTATGTCTTGACTTGTGTGTAGATCTCCTCGGCAACGGCGCCAGAAATCCTTCTTGCTACCTCTTGAGCACTGCGTTGGTTTTCCCTTGAAGAGGAAAGGGTGATGCAGCAAAGTAGAGTAAGTATTTTCCTCAGTTTTTGAGAACCAAGGTATCAATCTAGTAGGAGACTACACGCAAGTCCCTCGTACCTGCACAAACAAATAAGAACCTCGCAACCAACGCGGTAAAGGGGTTGTCGATCCCTTCACGGTCACTTACGAGAGTGAGATCCGATAGAGATAATAAGATAAATAAATATTTTTGGTATTTTTATGATATAGATTGAAAGTAAAGATTGCAAAATAAAATAGATTGGAAACTTATATGATAAAAGATAGACCCGGGGGCCATAGGTTTCACTAGTGGCTTCTCTCAAGAGAGCATAAGTATTACGGCGGGTGAACGAATTACTGTCGAGCAATTGATAGAAAAGTGCATAATTATGAGAATATCTAGGCATGATCATGTATATAGGCATCACGTTCGCGACAAGTAGACCGAAACGATTCTGCATCTACTACTATTACTCCACACATAGATCGCTATCCAGCATGCATCTAGAGTATTAAGTTCATAAGAATATAGTAACACATTAGGCAAGATGACATGATGTAGAGGGATAAACTCAAGCAATATGATATAAACCCCATCCTTTTATCCTCGATGGCAACAATACAATACGTGCCTTGCTGCCCATGTAGTCACTGGGAAAGGACACCGCAAGATTGAACCCAAAGCTAAGCACTTCTCCCATTGCAAGAAAGATCAATCTAGTAGGCCAAACCAAACTGATAATTCGAAGAGACTTGCATAGATAACCAATCATACTTAAAATATTTCAGAGAAGAATAAAATATTGTTCATAGATAAACTTGATCATAAACCCACAATTCATCGGATCTCGACAAACACACCGCAAAAAGAGTTACATCGAATAGATATCCAAGAAGATCAAGGAGAACTTTGTATTGAGATCCAAAGAGAGAGAAGAAGCCATCTAGCTAATAACTATGGACCCGAAGGTCTGTGGTAAACTACTCACACATCATCGGAGAGTCTATGGTGTTGATGTAGAAGCCCTCCGTGATCGATTCCCCCTCCAGCAGAGCTCCGGAAAAGGCCCCAAGATGGGATCTCTTGGGTACAGAAGGTTGCGGCGGCGGAAATAGGGTTTTGTGGTGCTCCTGGATGTTTTCGGGGTATATGAACATATATAGGAGGAAGAAGTAGGTTGGTGGAGCCACGAGGGGCCCACGAGGGTGGGGGCTCGCCCAGGGGGGCAGGCGCGCCTCCCTACCTCGTGGCGTCCTCGTTGATTTCTTGACATCCACTCCAAGTCCTCTGGATCATGTTTGTTCCAAAAATAACTCTCCTGAAGGTTTCATTCCGTTTGGATTCTGTTTGATATTCCTTTTCTGCGAAACACTGAAATAGGAAAAAAAATAGCAATTTGCACTTGGCCTTGGGTTAGTAGGTTAGTCCCAAAAATAATATATAAGTGTATAAATAAGCCCATTAACTTCCAAAAACAGATAATATAATAGCATGGAACAATCAAAAATTATAGATATGTTGGAGACTTATCACCCCTCTCGTAGTTATTTGCTCCAATATTCTTCATATATTCCAAAACAATTCTCCGTAAATTTTCAGCTCATTTGGAGATGTGCAGAATAGGTAACTCTGACGTAGCTTTTCCACGTCCAGAATTCTAGCTACCGGTATTCTCCCTCTTTGTGTAAACCTTACATATTATGAGAGAAAAGGCACTAGAATTACTCCCAAAAGTATTATTATGCATAAAAACATTATAAATAGTAGTAGGAAAACATGATGAAAAATTGTCGTATCATCAGGCGGTTATGGTCTTGGAAAAGAACTGTCACTTTCTCCCCCTTAAGAAGAAGCTCGGGCAGCTTAAGCATTATTGCATTGACATGGGCAAACTGGATAACACCAAAGACCCAAGATCTGATAACACCAAAGACCCTGGATCTGATGATGAGAAATCCAACAAGGGCGAGAAGAATGGTAATGGTAAGGGTCAGCAGCAGAATATGGCAGGGCATAATGGCAACAGCCAGGGCAACGGTGGTAAGCGTAGACACCCCAATGGCGGGTAAGATCTAGTAGCTAACACCAACACTAGGTACAAGAACCGGCGCCGCAATAGTAATGCTAATCCGCCCTTAGGTTGTGCAAAGCCTTTTAATCTTAAGGCGGCGCTTAATGACCCGTGCCCGAAACATAGTCTTCCCAACAATCCATCCACTCATGCCTGGAAGGATTGTTGGGTTATGCGAGAGTTCAGGAATTAAAGCCTCAGTCAGAATCATGGCAATAATAATGGGCCGCCCTACGGGTCAGGATCCGGCTATCAGGGGTCCGGCTTTGGTGGGGGCGACTCAAATTCGGGCTATCAACATCAAGGTAACCATGGTGGTCATAATTAATGATACGTCTCCAACGGATCTATAATTTTTTGTTATTCCAGGATATTATATTATCTGTTTTGGATGTTTTATATGCATTAATATGCTATTTTATACTCCCTTAGTTCCAAATTACTTCTCATGGTTTTAGTTCAAATTTGAACGAAAACCACGACGAGTAATTTGGAACGGAGGGAGTATTATTTTTGGGACTAACCTATTAACCTAGAGCCCATTGCCAGTTTAGGTTCTTTCCTTGTTTTTGAGTTTCGCAGAAAAGGAATACCAAATGGAGTCCAAACGGAATGAAACCTTTGTGATGATTTTTCTCGGACCAGAAGACACCCAGGAGACTTGGAGATCAAGTCAGAAGAGCCACGAGGCGGCCACAAGGAGGGAGGGCGCGCCCAGGGGGTAGGGTGCGCCCCCACCCTTGTGGGCCCCCTGTGACTCCCCTAACCTAATTCCTTCGCCTATATATTCACATATATTCCCAAACCACCAGAAGCAGCCACGAAAACAGTTTTTCACCGCCGCAACCTTATGTACTTGTGAGATCCCATCTAGGGACCTTATGCGGCACCCTGTCGGAGGGGGATTCAATCACGGAGGGCTTCTACATCAACTCTATTGCCCTTCTGATGAAGCGTTAGTAGTTTACCTCAGAGCTACAGGTCCATAGCTAGTAGCTAGATGGCTTCTTCTCTCTCTCTTTGATTCTCAATACCATGTTCTCCTCGATGTTATTGGACATCTATCCGATGTAATATTCTTTTGCGGTGTGTTTGCCGAGATCCGATGAATTCTGGATTTATGATCAACTTATCTATGAATATTATTTGAATCTTCTCTGAATTTTTATATGCATGATTTGGTATCTTTGTAATTCTCTTCGAACTATCAGTTTAGTTTGGCCAACTAGATTGGTTTTCTTGCAATGGGAGAAGTGCTTAGCTTTGGGTTCAATCTTGCGGTGTCCTTTCCCAATGACAGTAGGGGCAGCAAGGCGCGTATTGTATTGTTTCCATCGAGGATAAAAAGATGGGGTTGTCATCATATTGCTTGAGTTAATTCCTCTACATCATGTCATCTTACTTAATGCGTTACTCTGTTCTTCATGAACTTAGTACTCTAGATGCAGGCAGGAGTCGGTCGATGTGTGGAGTAATAGTAGTAGATGCAGAATCGTTTTGGTCTACTTGACACAAACGTGATGCCTATATTCATGATCATTGCCTTAGATATCATCATAACTTTGCGCTTTTCTATCAATTGCTCGGCAGTAATTTGTTCACCCACCGTATTAGTTGCTATCATGAGAGAAGCCTCTAGTGAAACCTATGGCCCCCAGGTCTATTTTCCATCATATAAGTTTCTATTTTCCATCATATTAGTTTCCAATATACTATTTTGCAATCTTTTACTTTCCGATCTATAAACCAAAAATACCAAAAATATGCACTTTACTGTTTATTTAACTCTATCAGTTCTCACTTTTGCAAGTAACCGTGAAGGGATTGACAACCCCTTTATCGCGTTGGGTGCAAATTGTTTGATTGTTTGTCCAGGTATTAGGTGATTTGTGCGTTGTATCCTACTAGATTGATACCTTGGTTGTCAAACTGAGGGAAATACTTATCTCTACTTTGCTGCATCACCCTTTCCTCTTCAAGGGAAAAACCAATGCAAACTCAAGAAGTAGCAGGAATGTTTTTGGCACCGTTGCTGGGGAGATCTACGCCAAGTCAAGACATACCAAGTACGCATCAGAAACTCTCATCTCTTGCATTACATTATTCGCCATTCACCTCTCGTTTTCCTCTCCCCCACTTCTAAAATGATTTTCGAAAAGATTTGCCTTTTCTTTGCCCCTCTTCCATTCATCTTCTCCGTTCGCTTTTGACTTGCTTGTTTGCTAGATTGGGTTGTTGCCATAATCTCTGAAATTTGGGATGTTATCGCTAAAAAAGATAGTAGTAATGATGGGGGAAACTTTGATGCTTTTGCTAATACTAATCCTCATGAAGAATCTACTATTTTACACACTAAAAAACTTCGCATAGGTAGCGGCAATATTATTGGAAAAGGGGTTATTCAAGATTTCTTTACTTGTGTCGGTGCGCTTCCCTCTGTAGGTGGATCTATTCTCCATAAAACTTGTAGTCTTGTGGATGCTATATCTTTGCTCGTGGTTGAACTTGAAATACAATTTTTTTCATATACATCCATCCATCCAAAGGATTTTTCTAGAGTTTTCTAATATTGAGCATTCTTCTGTTAAGCGCGCCGCCACTATATTTCTAGCCCATGAGTTTAGATTTATTATGAAGCTAGTGAAATTTTCGCGCATTATAAGGTAGATGGTGGTCTTCCTCCCATAGAGGGGGGTCTCTTTAACCAAGAGGACATAATGCGTTTACGATCTCTAGATCATGTTGCTTACACTGAAAATTTAAGAAAGCGGGTCCCTACCGATGTTTTAGTTGATAAGATTTCTGCACTTAATGATAACTTTTCTACACAAAACAATGGATTGGGTTTCTCTCTTGGACACAAGCTCATGAATTTTTGCCAAAAGAACACTTACAATGATGAGTTGGTCATACAATATGATGGAACAAAGGAGGAACCAATTCCTCCCGAGCTTGATCTTGGGGATCCTTATCCCATTAAATTTAGCCCTTTTGATTACTTTTGCTTACCACAAATAAAACTTGCTACTGAACGAAGGGAGTATGAGATGAGCTTTAGAGATTTGCCTTATCATTACTATGATTATACCTAGATCCATTCTTGTTTTTATGCCTAGCTAGGGGCGTTAAATAATAGTGCTTGTTGGGAGGCAACCCAAATTTATTTTTGTACTTGCTTATTAGGTCCTGTTTTGCAATAAATAATTCATCTAGCCTCTGGTTAGATGTGGTTTTGTGTTTTAATTAGTGTTTGTGACAAGTAAGACCTTTAGGATGGCTTACGGTGATAGTTGATTTGATCTCGCTAAAAAATAGAAACTTTTGCGCTCAGGAAAATAATTCTCATTTTTAGCAGAAGCACGATAAAATACTGATTCCTTTTGCATAAGATTAATAAAAAAAATCTTAGGTTGTCCTAAGTTTTCAGAATTTTTGTAGTTATAGAAGTATTCGAGAGTTACATATTACTACACACTGTTCTATTTTTGACAGATTCTGTTTTCTTTCTGTTGTTTGCTTATTTTGATGAATCTATGGGTAGTATCGGGGGGTATGAACCATGGAAAAGTTGGAAAACAGTAGATATTACACCAATATAAATAAATAATGAGTACATAACAGTACCAAAAGTGGTGATTTATTTTCTTATACTAACGGGGCTTATGAGATTTTCTGTTGAGTTTTGTGTTGTGAAGTTTTCAAGTTTTGGGTAAGGATTTGATGGACTATGGAATAAGGAGAAAGCTTGAGGATTCCCAAGGCACCCCAAGGTAATATTCAAGGACAACCAAGAGCCTAAGCTTGGGGATGCCCTGGAAGGCATCCCCTCTTTCATCTTCGTCTATCGGTAAATTTACTTGAGGCTATATTTTTTATTCACCACATGATATGTGTTTTGCTTGGAGCGTCTTGTATGATATGAGTCTTTGCTTTTTAGTTTGCCCCAATCATCCTTGTTGTACACACCTTTTGAGAGGTACACACATGAATCGTAATTTATTAGAATACTCTATGTGCTTCACTTATATCTTTTGAGCTAGGCAATTTTGCTCTAGTGCTTTACTTATATCTTTTTAGAGGACGACGGTGGCTTTATTTTGTAGAGATTATTGAACTCTCATGCTTCACGTATATTATTTTGAGAGTTTACAAACAGCATGGTAATTTGCTTTGGTTATCAATTCAGTCCTAATATGATAGGCATCCAAGAGGGATATAATAAAAACTTTCATATAAAGTGCATTGAATACTATGAGAAGTTTGATTCCTTATGGTTGTTTTGAGATATAAAGATGGTGATATTAGTGTCATGCTAGTGAGTAATTGTGAATTTGAGAAATACTTGTGTTAAGGTTTGTGAGTTCCATAGCATGCATGTATGGTGAACCGTTATGTAACGAAGTTGGAGCATGAGATATTTTTTGATTGTCTTCCTTATGAGTGGCGGTCGGGGACGAGCAATGGTCTTTTCCTACCAATCTACCCCCTAGGAGCATGCACGTAGTACTTTTTTTCTATGACTAATAGATTTTTGCAATAAGTATGTGAGTTCTTTATGACTAACGTTGAGTCCATGGATGATATGCACTCTCACCCTTCCACCATTGCTAGCCTCTCAAGTACCGCACAAATTTAGCCGGTACCTTAAACCCACCATATACCTTCCTCAAAACAGCCACCATACCTACCTATTATGGCATTTCCATAGCCATTCCGAGATATATTGCCATGCATTCCATTTATTATGACACGTTCCATCATTGTCGTATTGCTTTGCATGATCATGTATTTGACATCGTATTTGTGGCAAAGCAACCCTTCATCATTTTTTATACATGTCACTCTTGAGTCATTGCACATCCCTGTGGACCGCCGGAGGCATTCATATAGAGTCATATTCTTTTCTAGTATCGAGTTGTAAGTAAATAAAAGTGTGATGATCTTCATTATTAGAGCATTGTCCTACGAGAGTAAAAAAATAAAAGTGGCCAAAGAAGCCAACAAAAAAAAGAGTCCAAAAGAAGCCTAACAAAAAAGAGAGAGAAAAGGAGAGAAGGGGCAATATTACTATCCTTATTCCACACTTGTGCTTCAAAGTAGAACCATGATCTTCATGATAGAGAGTCCCCTATGTTGTCACTTTCATTTGCTAGTGGGAATTTTTCATTATAGAACTTGTCTTGTATATTCCAATGATGAGCTTCCTCAAATGCCCTAGGTCTTCATGAGCAAGCAAGTTGGATGCACACCCACTTAGTTTTCTTTCTGAGCTTTCATACACGTATAGGTCTAGTTCATCCGTTGCATGGCAATCCCTACTCACTCACATTGATATCTATTGATGGTCATCTCCATAGCCCATTGATACGCCTAGTTGATGTGAGACTATCTCCATCTTTTTGTCTTCTCGACAACTGTCGGCGTCATGGGAACCGGGGTCCCCAGGCTTGCCTGCCTGCGGCCCGCGGCGTGGCTAAGCTAGCAGGCCGTATTGCCCACCTTCATCAACAAGCCATCCAAGACCCTCGCGAGGGGCCAAGCCTCGCGAGGGGAACGACCCAAGACCTCCTCTGGAGTGGCCTAGTCAGGCAGGCTCACGAGGAGCGGAGATATCAAGGCGAGGAGAACCTCACGAGGCTCTCGTGACGTGAGCCATGATGATCAACACCAGGCAGGTGCCAGGCGGGCGCCAGCGCGCACATCATCCTTGTTTCCTCTTTGGTGCTAAGGGAACCAGCGCAGGTAAACAGTACCGAGGCATCAGGCAAAGGTTGCCATTTTGTTGCAACAAGACCAAGACCAGAAGGACATCAAGATGGAGGTCATCATGGAGCCCAAGACGACATCACCACCAGAGCCTTTGGCAGGCGAAGACCACTTTTGTCAGGATAGCTTGTACTAGCTGTCCCCCTTAAAATTTGCCCGCCATTGTTGGCTCCCTTCCCGCTCAAGATTTGGGAAGAGGACCAAGGCCTCTATAAGTAGAACTAGCCACCACCATAGGCAGGGGACGACGAGATCTTAGATCACTCTCACCCACACAAGTTAGCCAAGCACAAGAACACCTCAACCTCAGGAGGCTGTTCTTCCCATTGTATTGTTCATAATCAGCCCAAGAGGCAATCCACCACCACCACACTGGAGTAGGGTATTACACCACAATGGTGACCCGAACCAGTATAAATCTTGTGTCCGCGCGTGGTGTGAGTTCATCGAGTTCGTCCGCGAGATATTAGCTAGCTAGGGCGTGGATTGGTGGAAGGAAAAGACTTCGCATGCACCCCAGTGTTCGAACCTTAAGGGTTTGCCGGAACCCCACATTCGACAGTTGGTGCGCCAGGTAGGGGTGCGCTATAGCTTCCCCTCTGTCGATCTGCGCTCCGTCGCCACCGCGCTTAACCCACATGGCAGGCGCCCTGCTGCCAACTCCGACGGTCAGCGTTGACAACGGGGTCAGGGGGCTCCAAGCCCTGGCCCCCGCCCTGCGGCAGGTGCAGTGGTCGCCCAAGTTCTGGCCGGAGATGCCGCCGCGCTATGACGGTGCGGCGGACCTGTCAACTTTCCTGCTGGCGTACGAAGAGGCCGTCCTCAAAGCCGGGGGTGACGACAAGGTCATGGCCAACTGGCTTCCCGTGGCCCTCGCCGGCGAGCCACGTGCCTGGCTGCTCAACCTTCCCGGACCCACGGTGGCATCTTGGGAGGAGCTCCACGACCTCTTCACTGCTCGCTACGCGGTGCCGGTGCACCACGCAGTCGCGGCCCTGCTGGGCGGCTCTCAAGCACCGCCATCAGACTGCCACGCCAAGCCATTCCTTCGTCAGATCAGGGCCACCACCAGGCGCCCAGGGGCTCCGCCGAGCTGGGTTGCGCCAGAGGCCGACCTTACCTTCGGCTCAGAAGACCACCCGACTCCACCGTCGGCTCCGGAATGCTCCCGATGCTCTGCACCCCCACCATCTGCAACATGTCCGTCACCAAGACCCTCATCGATGGTGGTGCTGGCCTCAACTTGCTCTCCATGGAAGCCTTTAGCCTTCTCCACGTGCCACTCGAGCGGCTCGGCCTCAGTAAGCCCTTCTCGGGAGTGGGTGGTGGAGCTGCCCACTCCCTGGGACAGATCCGCCTCCCTGTCACCTACGGCACACGCGACAACTACCGCGCCGAGCTGGTGGACTTCGACATCGCTCGCATCGGTCTCCCGTACAATGCCATCCTTGGGTACCCGGCTCTCGCTCAGTTCATGGCGGTGACTCACCCGGCTTACAACCTCATGAAGATGCCAGGGAGCAGGGGCATCCTCATCATCAAGGGGGATACTAAGGAGGCCGTAATGGCACTCAGGCTCGCCTCTAAGACCACGGCAGCAGCACAACCCGCCGACTCCGGCGCCCCCATGGCCGGGGAGGCCGCGCCCACCAAGAAGAAGCGGTTGTTCACCTAGGACAAGGAGGAAACCAAGCAGGTGTCAATCAGTGAGGACGGGTCTTCAGGAGCCACCTTTACCATAGGAGTCGGCCTTGACCCAGAACAAGAAGAAGCCCTGGTGAGGTTCTTGCCCGCGAACAAGGAGATATTCGCGTGGGAGCCCAATCAGCTGGTAGGGGTCCCGAGGGAGGTGATCCAGCATCATCTAAGGATATGCCCCAACATCCGCCTCGTGAAGCAGCGAGCAAGGCGACAGTCCACTGAGAAGCAGTCCTTCATCGTCCAAGAGACATGCAAGCTGGAAGCGGCAGGTGCCATCCGAGAGGTCCGATACCCCGAATGGCTGGCGAACCCTGTCGTGGTGCCGAAAAAAGGTGGGAAGGAACGGATGTGCGTCGAATTCACTAATCTTAACAAAGCCTGCCCTCAAGACCCGTTCCCACTCCCGCGCATCGACCAGATCGTTGACTCCACTGCCGAGTGTGACCTGTTGTGCTTCCTGGATGCGTTCTCAGGGTATCATCAAATCAAGATGGCGGTGGAAGATGTGGAGAAGACGGCCTTCCTGACACCATGTGGGGTGTACTGCTACACATGCATGCCCTTCGGGCTGTGCAACGCGGGCACGACCTTTTAGTGATTGATGCACATCACTCTGGGGCGACAGCTCGGGAGGAACGCAGAGTGTTACATTGATGACATAGTGGTCAAGTCTCGCGAGGCAAGGACATTGATTCAAGACTTAGAGGAGACCTTCGAGAGCCTGCGCCAAGTGAAATTAAGGCTCAACCCGAAGAAGTGCGTGTTCGGTGTCCCCTCCGGCAAGCTGCTGGGATTCCTCGTATCTCATAGGGGGATCGAGGCGAACTGGAGAAGGTCAAGGCTATCGAGGACATGAGCCCGCCATAGACCCTCAAAGAGATGCAGAAGCTGGCAGGGCGGGTGACCACGTTAGGGCGTTTCATCTCCAAACTGGGAGAGCGCGCCTTACCATTCTTCAAGCTCATGAAGAGGAAGGGCCCGTTCGAGTGGAACCCGGAGGCCGACCGGGCCTTCCAAGACCTCAAGAAATACCTTACTAGCCCCCCTAGTGATGGTGGCACCACGGCCTCTCGAGCCTCTGGTACTCTACCTTGCTGCCACCCCGTACTCCGCCAGCGCGGCGTTGGTGGCGGTTCGGGAGGAGCACCAAGCCAATGGCACGCCCCGCCAGGCCAAGGCTGAAGCAGCGCGGGGTCAGGAAGGCGCATCAAAGGCATCAGCGGTGGAAGGCCAAGCTCGGCAGGGTGATGTCACAGAAGCTCCTGAGGATAGTCGGGTCTCAGGGACCCTTCCACCTCAGGATATGCCCCGATCTCCATAGGACCGAGCCTCGACAGCGTGCCAGCCCTCGTCGAACACCCGGTGTACTTTGTTAGCACCGTACTACAGGACGCAAGAGCGCGCTACCCCATGCCCCAGAAACTCCTGCTCGCCCTCCTGGTGGCCTCCCGCAAGCTGTGACACTACTTCCAGGGCCACCCCATCAAGGTCGTCTCAGCCTACCCACTTGAAAGAATACTTAGGAGCCCTAACTCAGCCGAAAGGGTTGTAGAGTGGAACATCAAGTTGCAAGCGTTCCAGTTGGAGTTCAGCACTACCAGGGTCATCAAGGGGGCCGCACTTGCTGACTTTGTGGCCGAATGGACGGATGCCCCGACACTTGAGGAAGGAGAAGACCGGTCCACCTCCCCAGGAAGTGAGGCTCCGGACGGTTGGATCATGTATTTCAATGGCGCCTTCGCACACCAGGGCGTGGGGGCTGGAGCAGTGCTCATCTCGCCCACCCAGGACAAGCTCTACTACGCCGTGCAACTCTGCTTTCAGCACGGTGAGAAGGTCTCCAACAACATCGCAGAATACGAAGGCCTCATAGCCGACCTGAAGGTTGCAGCGGCCCTAGGGGTGAAGCGCCTCACCGTCAGAGGCGACTCACAACTCCTCGTCAACTTCTCCAACAAGGTGTATGAGCCGAAGGACGAGCATATGGAGGCATACCTCGCGGAGGTGCGCTAGATGGAGAAACAGTTCTCGGTCCTGGAGCTGTAGCACGTGCCCCGAGGCACCAACAAGGAAGCCGACGACATCGCCAAGAGAGCATCCAAGCGGCAACCTCAGGAGCCAGGTGTCTTTGAGGACCGGCTCTTCGAGCCATCAGCTGTGCCACCTCTCTCAAGCATGACTCAGCCTTGGGAGGAGCTCCCCCAGCCTCCGGCCGCGGGAGCCCCGACATGTGGACCGACCTCCGGAGCTCGGCTGCTCTTGGCGCTCGAGCCCCAGGAGGAATGCTGGACCAAGGAATTCAAGGAGTACTTGACGCATGGGACGTTGCCACAAAAGGAAGAGGAGGTGGAGCGCATGGCCCGACAAGCCACGTCATACTGTATCCAAGACGGCGATTTATATAGGAAGCGACCGAACGATGTCACACTGCGCTGCATATCTAGCGACCAAGGAAGGGAGTTGCTGATTGACATACAGGGCGGGGACTGCGGATACCACTCATCGTCACAGACCCTCGTCAGCAAGGTGTTCCATAGTGGATTCTACTGGCCTACAGCACTCAACGACGCAGCCGAGCTGGTGAAGTCTTGCGAAGCTTGCCAATTCCACGCCAAACAAATCCATCAACCAGCTCAGCACCTTCAAACTATCCCGCTCACATGGCCGTTCGCGGTCTGGGGGCTGGATATCCTAGGCCCGTTCGCTCGGGCGCCAGGGGGCTACCGTTACATCTACGTCGCCATCGATAAGTTCACCAAGTGGGCGGAAGTGGAAGCCGTCCGTACCATCCCAGCCGGCTCTGCTGTCAAGTTCATCAAGGGCCTCATGAGCCGCTTCGGGGTCCCCAACCGCATCATCATAGATAACGGTTCGCAGTTTACTAGCAACCTCTTCAAAACCTATTGTGCTAACCTTGGAACGCAGATCTGCTATGCTTCGGTGGCCCACCCCAGGAGCAACGGTCAGGCCGAACGTGCTAACGTGGACGTCCTGAGGGGCCTCAAGACCAGGACCTTCAAGAAGAAGCTGTAGGCCTGCGGCAGGGGCTGGCACGACGAGTTCCAGTCCATACCGTGGTCCATCCGGACCACCGCCACCAAGCCAATGGGAGAGACTCCATTCTTCCTCGTCTACGGAGCCGAAGCGGTCTTCCATCACGAGGTCATGCATCGCTCCGCACGGGTCCTGGCGTTCGACGAAACGCAGCAGGACGCCATGCGGGGGATGGACCTCGGGTTGGTGGAGGAACGTCGCCACGAAGCTGCGCTGCGGGCGGCGAGGTACGAGCAAGCACTGCGGCGATACCACTGCCGCAACATCGGCTCCAGGACACTCGAGATGGGAGACCTAGTCCTGAGGCGGGTCCTCTCCAGGGAAGGGCTTCATAAGCTTTCACCAATGTGGGAGGGCCCGTTCAAGGTCGTCCACCTCTCCGGGCCTGGCGCAGTGCGCCTGGAGACACAAGACAGAGTACCAGTCCAAAACGCCTGGAACATCCAACACCTCCGGAAGTTTTACCCATAAAGCAAGGCCCAGAGCCTGTGAAGCAAGGCCCAGAGCCTGTGAAGAAAGGCTAAGAGCCTGTGAAGAAGGCTCGGTGCCTGTGAAGAATCGCCGCCCATGACACTCTCACGTAATAATGAGTTGGGGCTGTACATGCCCCGGAGTCTCAGGGGTTAAGGTCTCAGGCCCTGGGGCTCCCGCCCACGCCTAGTGGCAGCACTTAGCTCTGCGCTGGTGAGAAGACTTGAAGACTAGATTAGGTGCCGGACGCGGCTTTTCATTTGCTTTCCGTATTTGGCTTCCTTTTCCTTAATCGAAATTTGCTTTTGGCATTCCTTGCTGAGTTAACTCCCTCACCTCTCGCTGCGTTTTTTCCGGCTTGGGTTAGCTCGTGTCCTCTCTCTCGCATGCCTCACGAGGGGGCTGGGAAGGTGCCCTCGCGAGCATTTTCTCCCTTCTCTGCCTTCTCGTGAGCCACCCTTATTCGAGCCCAAAAGCTGGCGTGCCACTCCTAGTCCGTGCCCCTCGGGTACCGCGATACAAGGCGCCAGGTCGGGGCCAGGGAGAATGGTAAATCTTTTAACACACTTCCTAATGAGCTTTTGCAGTTCCCGAGCAAATGCAGGCCACCAAGGCAAGATGGACGCGAGGAAATGAGCACCTCGTGAGGAAGAGGGTGCCCCGGATATACCAGGTTAAGTTATCTTTGCACGAAGTGACGACACAACACACACGGTGCCACAACTGAGGAACCATAGTTTGATACACGCCCCTGGGCTCAAATTGGTTACATTCTTGATGCAGGAAAAAGAGTAAAACAAAAGCAGCATTGCGGCAATCTGCGGAGGAAGACCCCTAGCGGCACCCCGAGCCTAGCTGGATCCTTCTTCGCGCTTCACGGAGGCGCGGCGACGAGATGACCCACTGTCGCCTTCAAAGCGGGCGCGGCGGTGCGGTGGCTGTTCATGGCCACTGCTGCTGGAGCTGTCACCGGAGGAAGAGCCGCCATAGCTGGACAAGATATAGCCGCCCCCAAGGGCAGGCTCGCCCTCATCCTCGTCACAACCGTCCCCGAGATCAAGCACCTCCCCACCATTGTTCGCCTCGGGGCAGCACTCGGCGCGGCGACCATCTTCCCCAAACACCCTCATGGAGAGGGTTGATTCACCGTTGTACTTGAAGTGGAGGGTGCACCGCAAGCCCAAGCCGCGCGCGCGGGCGAACGTCTGCCAACCGCGGGCCAGGGCTACGCTGCCCGCGGTGGAAGTCGCGACCGCAACCCAAGAGGCCTTGCTACAGCAACCATCCGCCTGCAGCCAGAGTCCACCTGGACCAGAGGCCGGCAGCTCGTCGACGAAGAAGCGCGGAAGTTGGAGCCAGTTGCCGGCCGGATTCTCCGACCAGACGACAAACACTGGTGACACCTCCACCGTGTGGAAACGCGGACGGGGGGGGGGGGCACCAAAGCACACCTCCCCTCGTCAACTGGATCACCATGGCTGGGGCAACCCCCTCCGCGTGCTGTGGCGCCGCTCTGGCAATGGGCAGCGCCAAGGGACGTGGCGTGCTTGCGCGGATGGCCACGTCCGCGCTTGGGCGCCGGCGAGCCGGGCCCCTCGCGAGGGGCCTTTACCTTCTCAGCGGCGGATAACTTCCTTCGTGGCTCCATTGGTGGCACAAAGAGCAGTGGATCGAGGAAGAAGACGGGGGCAAGGCAGGAAGAGATGGGCAACGGGGGCTCCGCCCCCTCCCCTTTTATAGCAAGAGAAGGCCAACCAGCACCTCCCACGATCGCAGGTAATGATGGTTTTCCTTGGATGTCGCAGGGACTCGTCAAGTCGTGTAGTTGCCAAGGCAGCACGGGGAAGTGGAGTTACCGCGTCCAATCAACCGCCACGCGTCAACCGAGGCTGCAGGCTTTTGGGCTCGTGGTGCTCCATACTTGACCCTTGGCTTCGCCGCGAAGCCAAGCCCGAGCGCACCTTGGGCCCGGGGGCTACTGTCGGCGTCCTGGGAATGGGGGTCCCTAGGCTTGCCTGCCTGCGGCCCGCGGCGTGGCTAAGCTAGCAGGCCGTACGGCCCACCTTCATCAACAAGGCATCAAAGACCCTCGCGAGGGGCCAGGCCTCGCGAGGGGAATGACACAAGACCTCCTTTGGAGCGGCCTAGTCAGGCAGGCTCACGAGGAGCAGAGATATCAAGGCGAGGCGAACCTCACGAGGCTCTCGTGATGTGAGCCATGACGATCAACACCAGGCGGGCGCCAGGCGAGCGCTAGCGTGCACAGCGTCCTTGTTTACTCTTTGGTGCTAAGGGAACCAGCGCAGGCGAGGAGTACCATGGCATCAGGCAAAGGTTGCCATTTTGGTGCAACAAGACCAAGACCAGAAGGACGGCAAGACGGAGGTCATCATGGAGCCCAAGACGGCGTCACCACCAGAGCCTTTGGCAGGCGAAGACTGCTTTTGTCAGGATAGCTTGTACTAGTTGTCCCCCTTAAAATTTGCCTGCCATTGTTGGCTCCCTTCCCGCTCAAGATTTGGGAAGAGGACCGGGGCCTCTATAAGTAGAACAAGCCACCACCTTAGACAGGGGACGACGAGATCTTAGATCACTCTCACCCACACAAGTTAGCCAAGCACAAGAACACCTTAACCTCAGGAGGCTGTTATTCCCATCGTATTGTTCATCATCAGCCCAAGAGGCAATCCACCACCACCACACTGGAGTAGGGTATTACACCACAATGGTGGCCCGAACCAGTATAAATCTTGTGTCTTTCCGTGTTGTGAGTTCGTCGAGTTCGTCTGCGAGATCTTAGCGAGCTAGGGCGTAGATCGGTGGAAGGAAAAGACTTTGCGCGCACCCTAGTGTTTGAACCTTAAGGGTTTGCCGGAACCCCACATCCGACAACAACCACCATATTCTATTCCACCTGTAGTGCTATGTCCATGGATCACGCTCATGTATTGCGTGAAAATTGAAAAGGTTTGAGAACACCAAAAGTATGAAACAATTGCTTGGCTTGTGATCGGGGTTGTGCATGAATTGAATATTTTCTGTGATGAAGATGGAGCATTGCCAGACTATATGATTTTGTAGGGATAAGCTTTCCTTCACCATGTTATTTTGAGAAGACATAGCCTTGGCAGTATGCTTGAAGTATTATTGCTTTTATGTCAATATTAAACTTTTGTTTTGAATCTTATGGATCTGAACATTCATGCCACAATAAAGAAAAAATACATGGATAAATACGTTAGGTAGCATTCCACATCAAAAATTCTGTTTTTATAATTTACCTACTCGAGGACGAGCAGGAATTAAGCTTGGGGATTCTTGATACATTTCCAACGTATCTATAATTTTTGATTTTTCCATGCTATTATATTATCTGTTTTGCACGTTTTATATGCATTAATATGCTATTTTGTATTGTTTTGGGACTAACCTATTAACCTAGAGCCCGGTGCCAGTTTTTGTTTTTTCCTTGTTTTTTAGTTTCGCAGAAAAGGAATACCAAATTGAGTCCAAACGGAATGAAACCTTCGCGATGATTTTTCTTGGACCAGAAGACACCCAGTAGACTTGGAGATCAAGTCGGAAGAGCCATGAGGCGGCCACAAGGACAGAGGGCGCGCCGAGGGGGGTAGGGCGCACCCCCCACCCTTGTGGGCCCCCCGTGACTCCCCTGACCTAATTCCTTCGCCTATATATTCACATATATTCCCAAACTACCAGAAGCATCCATGAAAACACTTTTCCACCGCCACAACCTTCTGTACCCATGAGATCCCATCTAGGGACCTTTTTCGGCGCCCTGCCGGTGGGGTATTCAATCACAGAGGGCTTCTACATCAACTCTATTTCCCTTCCGATGAAGCGTGAGTAGTTTACCTCAGACCTACGGGTTCATAGCTAGTAGCTAGATGGCTTCTCCTCTCTCTTTGATTCTCAATACCATGTTCTCCTCGATGTTATTGGAGATCTATCCGATGTAATATTCTTTTGCGGTGTGTTTGCCGAGATCCGATGAATTGTGGATTTATGATCAGCTTATCTATGAATATTATTTGAATCTTCTCTGAATTCTTATATGCATGATTTTGTATCTTTGTAATTCTCTTCGAACTATCGGTTTAGTTTGGCCAACTAGATTGGTTTTCTTGCAATGGGAGAAGTGCTCAGCATTGGGTTCAATCTTGCGGTGTCCTTTCCTAGTGACAGTAGAGGCAGCAAGGCGCGTATTGTATTGTTTCCATCGAGGATAAAAAGATGGGTTTTCATCATATTGCTTGAGTTAATTCCTCTACATCATGTCATCTTACTTAATGCGTTACTCTGTTCTTCATGAACTTAATACTCTAGATGCAGGCAGGAGTCAGTCGATGTGTGGAGTAATAGTAGTAGATGCAGAATCGTTTTGGTCTACTTGACACAGACGTGATGCCTATATTCATGATCATTGCCTTAGATATCATCATAACTTTGTGCTTTTCTATCAATTGCTCGGCAGTAATTTGTTCACCCACCGTATTAGTTGCTATCATGAGAGAAGCCTCTAGTGAAACCTATGCCCCCGGGTCTATTTTCCATCATATAAGTTTCTATTTTCCATCATATTAGTTTCCAATATACTATTTTGCAATCTTTTACTTTACGATCTATAAACCAAAAATACCAAAAATATTCACTTTACTGTTTATCTAACTCTATCAAATCTCACTTTTGCATGTAACTATGAAGGGATTGACAACCCCTTTATCGCGTTGGGTGCAAATTGTTTGATTGTTTGTCCAGGTATTAGGTGATTAGTGTGTTGTATCCTACTGGATTGATACCTTGGTTCTCAAACCGAGGGAAATACTTATCTCTACTTTGCTGCATGACCCTTTCCTCTTAAAGGGAAAAACCAATGCAAGCTCAAGAAGTAGCAATCAATAGTCTGGTCAGGGTAACCAGCGGCAAGGTAATTAGTCAGGGTATCAGAGTAATCCAATACAGCTTAACGGGGGTTAGTATCACGTCTTTACTACAAGCTCGTGTAAGCGTGACAGGAAGGTTCATAAGCGACTGGTCAACACTGTTGAGCCGGCAATACCTCCGTACTTACGATGGTCGGAGCATACGATCACATGGAGTTGGGAAGATCACCCGCCCCGGGTTGATAATCTGGGTCATCTGGCATTAGTAGTCGCCCCTCGGGTAGGTGGCTATAATTTCTCCAAAGTGCTGATGGACAATGGTTGTAGTAGCATCAATATTCTGTATTATGATATGTTTCACCGGATGAATTTAACTAACAAGGATCTTAAGCCGTCTTCCACGGTCTTCCATGGTCTGGTGCCTGGTAAGTCAGCGTATCCTGTAGGAAAACTTTCCCTGGAAGTAGCCTTTGGTGATGACTAGGATTACATAGCAGAGACATTGTGGCTTGAAGTGGTCAAAATCAAGAGTCCACATCATGCTTTATTCGGACGTCCGACTTATGCTAAGTTTATGGCTCGCCCTTGTTATGTCTATTTACAGCTCAATATGCCAGGGCGCAAAGGGACGATTACGGTCCATGGTGATCGGAAAGTCGCCTTGGAATGTGAGGAAGGAGATGCAACTTACGCAGAGTCAACTTGTGCTACTGAGGAGCTTAAGTTCTACAAAGATAATGCTGACCTGACTGATATGACCACTTTGGAAAAGCCAACTACTGAGTAGGACCCTCTGTTGAAGTTTAAGTCGGCTAATGATACCAAGCAAGTGGATTTCATTCCTGGTGAATCATCTTAGTAGTCCACAATGGGGGCTAACATGGATCCCAAATAGGAAAGCACGCTCATCGAGTTCATCCCTGAGAATCAGGACACATTTGCATGGAAACCTTCTGACATGCCGGGTGTACCGAGAGAATTCACTAAGCACACTCTTAATGTGGATCCTAAGTTTAAGCCAGTCAAACAGTTCCTTCGTTGTTTCAATGAAGAGCGACGTAAGGCTATTGGAGAAGAAGTAGCCCGGCTCTTAGCGGCTGGGTTTATCGTAGAGGTTTTTCACCCGGAGTGGTTGGCTAACCCTGTGCTTGTACGCAAGAAGAACGACACATGGCATATGTGTGTTGATTACACAGATCTCAACAAAGCTTGTCTGGTTGATCCGTTTGCTCTCCCCCGTATCGACCAGATCATTAATGCAACGGCAGGTTGTGAGATTTTATGCTTCCGGGATGCTTATTCTAGTTATCATTAGGTCAAGATGGCATTTAAAGGCCAAGAGAAGAAGGCTTTCATCACACCTTTTGGAGCTTTTTGCTATGTTTCTATGCCTTTTGGGATCAAGAGTGCTCAGGTGACTTATCAGCATTCTGTTCAGAATTGTTTTCACAGTCAGATTGGGTGCAACGTTCATGCTTATCTGGATGATATTGTGGTTAAGTCTAGGAAGAAGGAGACTCTCCTCAATGATTTGAAAGAAACTTTTGATAATCTCCTGGTCTACAAAATGATGCTTAACCTGGCCAAGTGTGTCTTTGGTGTGCCTACAGGTAAATTGCTAGGATTCCTGGTTTCAGAACGGGGAATCGAAGCTAACCCAGAGAAGATTAAGGCCATCACTTCGCTTTCTAAGCCGGTATGTGTCAATGACGTCCAGTGTTTGGCGGGTCACATTGTGGCTTTAAGTTGGTTCATAAGTCATCTGGGAGAGAAGGTAATTCCTTTATATTAGATGATGAAAAGGAGAGATCACTTTGTCTGCAGTGATGCTACCAATGAGGCATTTGAGGCACTCAAGAAAAAATTAGCTGAGCCGCTCATCCTTGCCGCTCTCATTGAAAAAGAGCCTTTGCTCCTGTACGTGGCGGCTAATAATAAGGTAGTCAACATAGCAATTGTTGCGGAGCGCAAGGAGGCGGGTAAGGAGTACCCAGTTCAGCAACTGGCTTATTATGTCAGTGAGGTATTAACTGAGTCCAAGGAATGATATCCACATTGGCAGAAGCTGGTGTTTGGGGTGTTCAAGGCAAGTCACAAGTTGAAGCATTAGTTTCTTAGTCATCCTATTACTGTGGTTAGCTCTGCTCCTTTTGGTGATATTATTCCAAACAGAGAAGCCACAAGCCGTGTTGCTAAGTGGGCAATTGAACTTGGACCTCATAATTTGAAATATGTGCCAAGAATAGCAATCAAGTCTCAAGCTTTGGTGGACTTCATAATGATTGGACAGAGTTGCAGACACATGAGGAGAAGCCTGACAACACATATTGGACAATCCACTTTGATGGATCCAGGCAGTTGGAAGGCTCGGGGGATGGAGTTATTCTAATGTCCCCATGAGGTGAAAAATTTAGTTATGTTTTAAGATTAATGTTTCCTTGTACTATTAATGACTTTAAGCCGGGTCAGGTGCCTGGGCGACTCAGATCTTGTGGTGTAGCAAGTCTCCGGCAAGTGGGAATCTAAAGACCCGCTCATGGCGGCTTATCGCCGGGCGGTTGAAAATATTGCTGGTCACTTTAAGGGTTATCAGATAGATCACCTTGATCGATGGAAAAATGAGGCGGCTGATGCACTGTCCCGACTTGGATCTCAACGTAAGTCGGTGCCCCCTAATATATTCCTCGATGTGTTACACAATCCTTTGGTCAAGTTACTGTCTGAGGAAGACATTGCTGTCCCTGACCCGGAGGCACAGTTGGTGGTGACTCTTCATGCTATTCCTGACTGGACGTTGTCTTATCTGGCTTATATGACTCGGGGCGAGTTACCCGAGGATGAAACTTTGACGTGACAGATCACCAGGAGGTCTAAGTCTATGACTATTATCAACAACATGTTACACCGATGTAGTGTGACAGGCGTGTTCCAACACTGTGTTTCTCCGAAGGAGGGCCATGAACTTTTACGAGAGATTCATGAAGGCGATTGTGGTCATCATGCCGACTCAAAATCCTTGGTGGCTAAAGCTTTTCGTCATGGGTTTTACTAGTTAACGGCTCATGCTGATGCAGAGGATATTGTTAGCAATTGTGATGGGTGTAAGAGATTCTCCATACAAGCTCATGTGCCGGCTCAGGAATTGAGGATGATCCCAATAACTTGGTCGTTTGTGGTCTGGGGGCTTGATATGGTTGGATTGTTCAAGAGATCTAAGGGATAAGAAGACCCACCTTCTGGTGGCGGTTGACAAGTTTACCAAGTGGGTTGAGGCGGAGCCAGTTAGCAATTGTGATGCGGTGACTACAGTTCAGTTTGTTAAAAAGCTGATCTTCCATTTTGGTTATCCCCATAGTATCATCACTGATAATGCATAGCACTAATCTGTATAAGGGTGCTATGAAAGAGTTATGTCAAAGAGAGCATACCACGTCTTGATGTTTCCTCAGTGGCTCATCCATAGTCTAATGGTCAAGCAGAACGGGATAACCAAGAAATTTTGAGAGGCATTAAGCCCCGGCTTATGGTTCCTTTGGAGCGAACGCCGGGTTGTTGGGTTGAAGAGCTCCCTCCAGTCCTTTGGAGTATCAGAGCCACCCCTAATAGATCAGCAGGCTATACACCTTTCTTCATGGTTTATGGCGCAGAGCCGGTTCTCCCAAGCGATATCCATCATGACTCACCCAGGGTGGCGGCTGATGTGGAAGCTGATAATGAGACGACACGCCAGAACGCACTTGATTCTTTGGATGAAGAGCATGATCTTGCGGTGGCTCGTTCAGCAATCTATCAGCAAGACCTACGTTGCTATCACAGTTGTAGGGTTCGAGGCCGGACTTTTCAAGTGGGAGACTTAGTGCTCCATTTGATTCAAGATTAGACATGGACGCATAAGCTTTCACCACCTTGGGAAGGACCTTTTGTGGTCTGCAAAAACCTCAACAACGGGTCCTACTGCATCATTGACATACGAGAGAACAAAGATTCCCGCACATCTGAGAAGGAGACCAACAGGCCGTGGAACATTGCTCATGTTCGGCCTTACTACACTTGAGTCCTTGGCTCTCATCATTGTATATACCTTCATGGATGTACTTACCTTTTTATGATCAGTACAATAAAGCCGGCATCCCCAAGTTTCGGGGCCTTTGTCGTTTCATCTCAATTTTTTTGAGCAAGAGTCATTATGGATTAGTCATAAGGTCATTTGGGGGGCTTCCTGCTCAATGAGCATAGCTTTTATAACCCTCTTGATCGGCTTTCATGCCATATTTTAGGTCATTTGGGGGCTTCCTACTCTATGAGCATAGCTTTTATAACCCTCTTGATCGGCTTTCATGCCATATTCTAGGTCATTTGGGGGCTTCCCGCTCTATGAGCATAGCTTTTATAACCCTCTTGATCGGCTTCCATGCCATATTCTAGGTCATTTGGGGGCTTCCTACTCTATGAGCATAGCTTTTATAACCCTCTTGATCGGTTTTCATGCCATAGGTCGCTTGGGGGCATCCTGCTCTATGAGCATAGCTTTTATAACCCACTTGACCGACTTTCATGCCATAACTGGGTTGAACCTGCCTGTTTGCAACTTGCTACTCCACTAGGTGACCCGCCGTACTCTTGATAGTCAATCTTTTAAATAATACCCTGAACTCGCCAAGGTTACAACGGCGGCTTATGTCACGTGAGAGCCGGCTTACAGTGAGCTAGGATAAACTCACTTGTCTGCTTTAGTCTCTCCGCTATGTGCCCCGTTCGTACTCTTAATAGTCAATCTTTTCAATAAGACCCTGAACTAGTTAAAGTTTGAAAGAAAGATTTATGTCACGTGAGAGCCGGCTTATGAGATGATAGGCTTTCATGCCAAGCTTCTTTGAAGCAAACAACTGAGTTTTTCAAAAACCAATATGTTTTGGTCATGCCCTAGAAGCCAGCTTAACATATATTTAAGTCATACATACTCTATGTTTCTGTTTTGCAGAAGTTTTTGCATATGAAAATTTTCCGGGTCATATATGATCCGGGTTATATTGCTCTACATTGGGCTTACCGAGGCTATAAGCTGCCACAGTGATCTTTTTAAAGACTGGATATGCCTATAAGTCGCCCTGGATTGCTGGGTTATTTAACTCGCCCTGGATTGTGACTATAAGTCGCCAGTACAAGACACTGTTGGATCTTTTACAGATTATATATCAAGCTTTCAAGAAATTTTGGCAAATTTGAAAGGCCAAATGTGCATATATAAGGCAAGATTAAAAAGATTACGTTGTTGAAGCATAGTTGGCAAAACATGGACGAAGGGATGGCAGAGCAGATAACTGTTTTTCAACTACCTATTACAAAGCTACAGTTGAGCCCAAAAGTTTTCTGATCAAGTGTTTCTGGAGTTACATCACTCCGTTGAGCCGGCCTCAGCGCCGTCCAGGTTCTGTCCTGGCGGGTTATTGTCATCATGGCGCCTTGAGGTAGAGGTCTCTGGGTCATCCCGTGCCGGCTCTTCATCGTCTACCATCTGGAGATCAGTCGATGTCCAGTTGATGCCAGTTAACGCTTCAAAGGTCACCTCAGTGTTAAGAATAAGGTAAGGGTCAATATCAGGAGCGAAGATATGCTTACGCCTTTGAGGGATCAAGTCCACAATATCATGCATTGGCATCTTAATACGAGTGTTGTCTCTGTCGTAAGCCGGCTGATAGTTGGTCAAATCCAGCTCCTGTGCAAGTTTACACGCCAAGGGCCGCATCTCTCGGACGCATCTATTGAAATCAGCCTCTTCAAAGATAGACCCATCATCATTGAACTCCGGACACCCGGCAGGCATCTCTTCCAGGTCTAACTCTGATTGCCAACTTCCTTCAACTTCAAAAGCATGTTTTGACCAAGGCTTGCACTTCTTGCACCTGTTCAGTACTTTGCACATGAGTTAACAGGTGGGTTAGAAATCACATATTATGAGTCACCAGGCAGGTTAAAGCACTTTAAAGCAGATGATGCGATGCACGTTAAACTTACCAAAGATGGTGGCTGTCATTTCAGAGATATGTTGTTTTAAGCCGGATAACTCTTCAGTCACCGGTTTAAGCTGAGCTTCAACATCTTCTGCTCTCTTCAGAAGATTGGCCTTCTCAGTTTCCAAGGCGGCTCTTTCTTCATCAAATTTGGCCTTGATCTTCTCAACATTTGCAAAGATGATTTTAGGCTTAATTCAGCGTTGGCGCATTCACTTTACTGCGTCTCCAGGTTTTTCTTCAACTCGGCGATGTTTGACTCGCTCACACTCAAAGCTTCCTGCCAAGGGTGACATGCAATGTTAAGATGGTTAAGTTCATATTCAACAATGGTATTTAAGTCCCAAGCACATTGCAAGCAATATACTTGGCACTTGGGGGCTAATGTAGGTCATTTCAATTTATATTATGGACCCATCTCAAGATAAGCCGGCCTTGGGGGCTGCATATTTGGTTCTCACAAGTGATTATAAGACCCGGTTCATCTTATCAAAATAAGTCGGCCCTTGGGGCTACATATTTGGTTCTTGGAAGTGATTACAAGACCCGGCTCGTTTTATCAAGATAAGCCGGCCCTTGGGGGCTATACTTTTGGAATTTTTCACAAGTCTCGAGCATACTCAATATTATTCCTATACTTAAGACTTGGGGGATAGTATGAACATATATATATGCAAGGCTAAAGAGGAGTTTGATATATTCATACCTCATATTTCTGCTTCCTCAAATGGACTAACCAGGCTTCCATGTCCTGGCTTGTGTGAAGGCGGCTTAAATAGCCTGCATATACCTCACCTGTGTTGAATGAGGAGTAGCTCTCCGGATCCAATTTGGCCTTGCCTTTCTCCAATGAAGCTGATTCATCTTTGGTGCTAAGCTTGGCTAGCATCATGGAGGCTCCTGGCACTACATAAGCTGTCCCAGTAATAGTAATATCATCAGAGTTCTTAGGAGGGATTTCTTCAGTTGATTGGGCAGGAGAAGTAGGCTTAGGACTTGGCGGGTCATGGCTAGGCGCCAGGTTAACATTGGTGTCCATGGGTTCAAGAGTTGCAGCGTCCGTTTGTGGAGGCGGGTCATTTTGCTGGCTGGCAGGGTCTTCAGGGTCTTGGATTGGGCCCTCAAGGGTTTCCAGTAGTTGCTTCTCTAGCTCAGAAGCTTGGGAGCCTTGGAAGAACCATCCACTTTCTGCTTCTTGCTAGTCTTGGCCTTGGCCCTGTGATAAAAGTATACAAGCTTATGAGTATATGGCAATAAGTTTTTATCAACAAATGAAAACACTTACCTGTGGACAACAACGAAAGCGGGAAGCTGTGTTCCAGTTGAGTCTTCGGATGATGGAGGCATTCCCTGATAGTTTGAATCAGAAGGATTAAGAGGTTGATGCATGAGACTAGATTGTGGAAGTTATATAGTCGGGCTATGAGGCACCTCATTGCGGCATTTTCGTGGAGCTGGTGTGTTGGATAAGTCGGCCACGAGATCTTCAGTGTTGCCACTCCGGGTCAGATGCCTAGACTCGTGCTGCTGCTTCTTCAAAAGAAAGTTGGGGTCCAAATGAGCAAGAGGGTGGAAACTCTTATTTTTCGGATAACCCGCCGTGTTTTCTTTCTTGGCAAAGGTTCTGAGTCAGAGGAGATGGGAATTACCACTTCTATGTTGGCCTGGCTTGTTTCCACTTCTTCCTAAGAGGAATCAACATCAATAAGTTGCATAAAAAGAAGACCAAGGGAGTCAAGTTCTACCTCCGACTCATCTAGCTCGAGAAGCTCTTGTGTTGTTTGTTTTTTACGGCGACCGATGCCACAAGACTTCGTTTCTTTTGTATTTTTGGTGGGCGGGGTGGCAATCAACTTCTTCTTCCAGAAATAAGAGTCAGCCTATATACATATATGCGCAATAGTGTAAAGGAAATGAAGTACGGGAGATAGATAAACAAGATGAAGATTTATTCAGAACACTTACAGGAGGAGCCGGGTTAAGAGTCAGAAAGGATTCAATCCCACTTTACTGTAGTTTTCTAGAGACTCCCCAAGCGGTGTCTTAACTGTGTCATTGATTTCTTTATCAGTTAAACGTGTTTGATTGTAACGCTGTGAGTCCTTCATATCACCAGTGTATTGACATATTAAGCCGTTGCGTCGGCTCAGTGATAAAATCCTTCATGCGACCCAGCAGCGGGTCAAATCAACTCCAGTTATGTCGTTGGCTATTAAAGCCCTTATCTTTGAAAATGTGCGGGCATACTGGGTGCGTTCCGCGGCAGTCAGCCGACCCGGAAGCTCGCTGTTGGTGTTGAGCCGGTAGGGGCGATAACCCAACAAGGGATTTTCTCCAGCTGGAGAGGTGTCCCTGCAATAAAACTAGGTATAGTTCTAGTCCTTGGGGTGGCTAGGTAGTGTAGCTGAGGGGAAGGTTACATCTCTTCGCCTTTGGATGGAAACACCTCCAAGCTCTAAACTGGGCCCTTCAGTCATTTCAGTTTGGCGGTTGATATAAAATAAATCCTTGAAAAGGTCAAAAGTGGGCTCCACTTGAAGGTACACTTCACAGAATACTTGAAAGTGACATAGATTGGAGATGGAATTGGGTCTAATGTATTAGGGATGAAGGTTGTAAAAATGCAAGTCGTCCAGGAAGAATTTTGACCTGGGTGGTGAAAATCCACGAAGGAGGTGATCTGAGAAAATGACAACTTCACCCTCTGCAGGTTGAGGAGTAGTTTTAGGATCGGGAACCTGCCAGTGGATAACCTCTTTAGCTGGCAAGACCCCCATATCCACATACTCGTTTAACATAAGATATGAGACTCTGGAAGCAACCTTGTCGCAAGAAGTGGGAGTCTTAGTCATGATCGACCGGGTTAAAAAGCTATGACCAAGGAATAAAGGTATGGCAGGTTAAAATTGTAATGGTAAGCTGCCCAAGTAATTACATGACATTTCAGCAATAATGAGCTAGTTATGGTTAAAAGACTACAAATTGTGGTGAGCCATTAAGAAATTATAAGCCGCCCTGGCCATGGAGTGAAGTAACTATCAGGTTATGAGAATATCGCGGGTTAAGCTATGAAAGTATAAGCTGACAACATGTTGGCGGGTAAATTGAAAGAAGCAGTTTTGGGGCCTCTTGGCGGTTTACAAATTCAGTGTTAAGCCGCCCAAAAGGTGAAAGGCGGGTCAATTGTCTGTGGATCCAAGATTGCTGAAATTTTGCTAAGTATGGGACAAACAACTTTCACAAGTTTGCAGCTATGTTCACTTATCTACAAATAATACAAAAAGGTGAGTAATTGCTAAACCTAGAGCGCAGCAGTGGAAGAACTAGCAAGCTATGTATTGATTCGAAAAAGGAAGGGATCTATTCTAGATACAAGAGGAAAGCCAAACTACTACCGTGTCACTCTCATAGCATTTTTAGATTGAAATACGGGTTTTATACACAAGCGGGATGAACTCAAAAGAACACCGATGAACTCTATGAAAATGGATGAACTAATGTGGATCTGAGAGAGAAGGATGATACCTGAAGGCATTGAAGGAGAGAGGATGCTACTTCTTGGGCTTTCCTTGGTTTTTCCCTTGATGAGGAAAGGGTGATGCAGCACCGTAGAGGTAAGTATTTCCCTCAGTTAAGAACCAAGGTATCAATCCAGTAGGAGAAGAACGCGCAAATCACCAATACCTGCACAAACAATCAAACACTTGCACCCAACGCGATAAAGGCGTGTCAATCCCTTCACGGTCACTTGCAAAGGTGAGATATGAGAGAGATAAATAAAATTAAACAAAAGATAACTAAATATTTTTGCCTTTTTTGGTTTATAGATCTGAAAATAAAAGATTGCAAAAATAGTAGATTGGCAACTAATATGATGGAAAATAGACCCGTGGGCCATAGGTTTCACTAGAGGCTTCTCCCTTGAAGGCAAATAATACAGTGGGTGAACAAATTACAGTCAAGCAATTGATAGAAAAGCGCAAAGTTATGACGATATCCAAGACAATGATTATGTAATTGATCAGAAGTAATATAGCAGGGTTTTTGCGCCCAAACTACGGATGTCGAGTTATCCACAGGGATCTAGAACTTCGATGCACACATTCGAAACATTCAGAACAACTGAACAGATGAATCAAACTGTAGTGACAATAAGCAGCCACTAGAACAAGGTAAAACAAAATAATATGCAGCAAAGGTAAAGGGTTCAGAAATAAGACTGTCTGTTTTTAGTGATTTTCTTGTAATCAATCAGACAAGTAACACTAGCACATGGAAGATAGTTCAGACATCACACACAACTCATGTGACCAAATAAAGTGACAACAGCTCACAAGAGAATAACTACTAACTTAATATCCAGCAAAGGGTCACGACAATTCAGAAAGGATACATGAGGGTTCAGCAAAGATGCACATGTTACAGAGTAAATTTCAGACCCAATAGTGCATATATTCAGAGAACAGGAACAAGAGAAGAGAGAGGTTCAAGCTGTAGATGTTGCAGGCAAAGAAGAGTAGCAGTAGAGGATCCTTGGGGTAGAACTACAGCGTGGTGAAGAAGTCTTGGTGAAGATCAGCAGGGGAGGACCCGGCCTTGAGAAGTAATTGTGGCGGCCTTCGAAGGAGGTAAGCCAACCACCCAGAGTAGAGCACCACCAGGGTCCGGCGTCCCACTGTTGGTGTCGAGGAGATGCCGCAGCGATGGTCGTCGGAGTTGGAGCAGAGCAGCACGAACATCAGTGATGAAGAGAAGAAACAGAGGTTGAAGGTCAGGAAGGAGAGGCCTCGCGGTGGATCAATCACGCCGCAAGCCTCCCGAAAACCTCGATCTAGTTCTCCCTCTCGTTCCCCTCGATCCCTGTTTTCTGCGTTGCTGTAGATCTGGTGGTTGGTAAGCACCCTGGAGGGCAGCGAGGAGGAGGAGAGAAAAAGGCAGCCGGCCCTGGTGGTTTTCTTTCCTTCAACCCCCTCTACTCCTCTGCTCTCTCGTGGCCTCGCACGTAGGATCAGACATGTGTTTGGATGGTCGCGCCAGACCAGCTCTCACGCGCATGAGCAGACATCTCTTCTTCTCTGTCTGACTAGGTGCGCAAGTCCCTGGTTCTTTTCAGCTCGCCCCTTCTAGTTCTATCTTTTCGCACAAGATGATCCCTAGCTTGAAGGTTGTATACACTTTCAATGAAGTTTGGGTGCCTAAATGCACCAGTCCTGCAAGATATGAATAAGTGTTGTAAAAATATCATAATAGGAATATTTCTATAAGAATGAATACTTTATAAGTAAAAACTGTGGTCATAGGTTTGATTTGTTATGCAAAAAGGCTTGAAATACTATATGAATGAATGTGCTATCAATTTCCCCCACACCCAGATCTTTGGTTTCCCTCAAGTAAAGGAAAATGATGGTGACACAAACCACACTGCCTAGTAAAGATGCACTTTTGGATAGATAGTAATTCCGACAATACTAGAACTAGGAAATTGTACTCTACTAAAGCTAAATTGCGATAAGCAATAATTTATAACACACTGTAATGTTCCAAGTCAATGGTCTTGAGTGAAAGTGAATCCTATTAATCAAGAGCTAGCTGTGTCTTCAGCCCTAAGATAAGCTGGGACCCCAAAATCAATTAGAAAAACAAGTTACTTATTGAATTTAAAGCACAAGTGATGATATTATATCAGTCTCATCAAAGGAACATACCACCGAAACCTAGAACATGGTATACACCTGGCTCAGCCAATTATTAGATTTTTTTTGTTATTGTCTCCCCAAAGGAACATACCACCGATCCAGAGTACATGGTATACACCTGGTTCGACAATTATAGCATTTTTATATAAAATTTTACAGTCCAATCTACCAGATTTCACAAGCCACCGATCCAGGGAACATGACATGGTACTGTAGGTCGATCGGACTTAAATTACTATAAACATATTATATATTTATTTGAAAATTACTTAGCTTAAGTAAAATAGGAGTAATTGAAAGAGAAATCCATAGCTAATGGCACTAATTTTCACAGACTATAGATCCAGAGATCATAGTTACTACTTAAGTGCCACTAGTTACTTAGCTTAACTTGGGACAGTCAGACACAGCACGTCAATTCATCAGTAGGTTTCACTTAGACTCAAGGCATTCCCATTGAACATTTACACGGAGGTATAAAATATTCATTATGACAATTTACCATAAGAAGAATACAACTTCAAAGTTTTAGTATTAAGAGAATTGACAATCTTCTTGGGGTGAATCCTACTTTGAAGTGATGAGTAATGTGTCACAATGCAGAAAAAGAAAGATTTTCAATGCGGTTAAATGCCACATCTCATACTGAATTTTCTAAAGGTTGCTTCAAGTGGAACAGAATCACCTGGTGTTTGTATAATCTTCTCCCCTAGTTTCTTCTCTCCACTCTTCTTTGTTTGTGTTCCCTGTTTGTGCTCCCCTTGCCTTTATTCGCTGAAAAAGAAAGACATAGACAGATAAAAACTTTTCTATGAAAACTAAATAAGGAAAAGAACTTATTAAGCATTCATATTGCCTCCTGAAAAGTGCTTGTTTTAGGTCTTTAGCTCGACCATGTCTCTTCAGTGGGGTCAGGGTCCTGCAGGGATTGATACCACCTCTTGGCTCCCCTCGCCTTCTTGAATTTCCTTCTCCAGGTCTTGATCTTCGCTTGCATTCTCGTCTTCAGAAATCAGAGGTGTGTCTCCAGGGATGTAAGGCTTTAGTCTTTGACCATTTACAAGGAAGAGACCTCCAGAAGAACTTTGCACTTGGATAGCACCACTTTTCAGAATCTTCTTCACCTTGCAAGGGCCATACCATCTTGACTTGAATTTACAGGGAAATAAATGAAACCTAGTACCGTAGACCAATACCAACTGTCCAAGATGAAATTCTTTCCTCAATATATGCTTGTCATGCCAGATCTTGGTCTTTTCTTTGTAGATTCTTGCACTCTCGTAAGAGTCAGCTCTCAGTTCTTCCATTTCACAGAGTTGAAGTTTTCTATGTTTTCCTGCTGTATCAAGGTCCATACTGAGTTTCCTTAGTGCCCATTGAGCTTTATGTTCAAGTTCAACGGGTAGATGGCATGCTTTTCCATATATTAACCTAAATGGTGACATTCCAATTGGTCTTTTATAAGCTGTCTTATATGCCCACAGTGTGTCTGTGTAACGCCCCGAGGCCGATGTGCCAGGTGTCTTCCTGTTATTCGCTGTTGTTGCCATGTCATTTGCTTGCGTGTTGCATCTTATCATGTCATCATGTGCATTGCATCATCATGTTTTAAAACTTGCATTCGTCCGGGTTCTCCGATTTCTCTCCATTGTCCGTTCTGAGCCCAACCACACTTGCACGCGCCCGCGACATGTCCGAAATAGTATTTTATAAGTGGCTGGGAAATGTTCTCGGAATGGGATGAGAGTTGACTTGTGGTCTTATTATAGTGTAGATCGACCGCCTGTCAAGTTTCATCGCATTCGGAGATCGTTTGATGCCCCAACGAATAACTATAGCGACAATATAGCTGGTCTATCGTCGGACGTTTTCGGTCTCCGGAAACCATCGCCGGGCCTCTCTCTTTTCTTTTCTCTTAGCTCAAGACCGTCTGCAAAGTCCACTACCTACCGCCAGGCCTAGCCTAACCTCTCTCGTCAGCCCGCGGCCCTCCTCGCGCGCGCGTCCGAAACTGTCCCGGACCCGACCCGGACAGTCGTCACCGTTGGGTCCGGATCATCCCCAAACATCTACAAAATATCACCGTTTTATCATTTGGACTCCCTACCTATTCTTTTTCTCTCGACCATCCGATTTTGATCGGAGGGACAAGGTAGCCCCTTCCCAAATCCATCTGCTATAAATATCAGTCCAAAACCCTAGATTTTAGGAGAGTTGTCCCATCTTCCAAATCCTCCTAGTCACCGCCGCCAGTTCTCTCCACCTCGGGATTGCTCCCGATCCAAACCCACCAATCACCCCTAGTCTCCAGATCCGCCACCACCAACCTTCTCCTAGTCTTCCAAGCTAGCCACCTGGTGCTCAGCGCCGCCTCCCTCTTCTGCTCGAGCATGTTTGCTCGAGGAGGAGCCCCCGCTCACTCCTGGATCGACCCAACCGCCGCGCGGGTGACCCGCCGACGACCATCCCGGCCAGCCAGGCCACCAGAGGGCCACCTCACCCTCGTCGGTCCTCTCTTCTTTCTCCCTCCTTTTCTTTCTTCGCGGTCTCCCTCCTCTCATCTCTCGAGCTCTGTCGCTATTTGAGCAGGACCACCGCCGCCCGTCTTCGTCGCCACCACAGGAGCATGCCCTGCCATGGCCACCTCGTTTGGGAGCAAGCTCGCCGACGTCCTCCTCTTCCTAGCGCCGCCCCATCCCCGTGAGCCTGTTGTGCGCCTGCCCGAGGCCCCGAGCAGGAGAGCTCGGCCTCGCCTCCTCGCGTCGTCGCTCTGCTCCGAGCGTAGACCGCGCAGCCGACACTGCCCATCCATGGACAGCCACCCAGCAGCTCCACATCGACCTCTCCGCCCGGACCCGCTTCCTCTGCTTCGCCCCAAGCCGGCGTCCGTCGTCCTCGGTTTCACGCTGCCACCGCCGAGGAGAAGCCCGCGCCTACAGCCCATCCAGCTCGCTGCTCATCCCCGTTGACCGCATCGCCCGCCGGAGTCGCCGCCTCGCCAAGCTCCGTCGTCATGCCGGTGGTCTTCGCGTCGAGGAGCCGGAGTTCAGCCCCCTGCCCCGCATCACGCCCCGGCATCTTCAGCCTCGTGCCATCCAAGCCGGCGTCGTTGCTTGCCTCCTCTGGTGCGCCGCTCCGCCTCAAGACGTGTCCTCGCTGGACCTCACGAGCGCCGCCGCACCTCGACGCCAGCACGTCTCCACGGCCGAATTTCGACCGGTCGAAACCCTCCCTTGCTTCACCCGATCCTGCGCCCGCGAAGTCTCTGCATCGAGCGCCAAGTTCTGCCTCCTGCTCCGCTTCGCCCCTGTCTAAAGCCGATTGAATTGGTGCCAGCGCGTTGACCGCGTCGCTGCCCAAGCCGCCTGCCGTTTTCGCCGAGGCCGCGTCAGGCCCAGCCAACGCCCGCCGGCCTGCCTCTTCCACCGTCTGGGCTTGGCCCATGGTGAGAGAGCCGCAGTGCCCCTTTGTCTTTCTTTTGTTGGGCCTGCTCCAGTTTTAGTTTTGGCCCGTGTAGGTTTTTTTCCCAGTTCTGCGAATTTAGTATTTAACCAGGGATTTACAGATTTGCAGAATAACCCTTGCACTTCTTGCATATAAAAACTCATCAACTGTGCATCATATTAAAATGAATTATATATAAAAAATGCTTAGAATTATGTGTAGGTTAATTATATGCCACTTTCATCCATGTTTAAAATGTCTCAAATGATGTTTGTTTAAATTTGCTCCTATGCGATGTTAAAATGATTTATTCCAAACTAGAGCCCTGTGCAGCACCCCCTCGGGGAAACTCGAGGTTTGGTTTTAGTTGTATGGAGAGCTCATCTGAGTGTGCCCTGAGAACGAGATATGTGCAGCTCCTATCGGGATTTGTCAGCACATTTGAGCGGTGTTGCTGGTCTTGTTTTACGATTGTCGAAATGTCTTGTAACCGAGATTCCGAGTCTGATCGGGTCTTCCCGCTAGAAGAAATATCCTTCGTTGACCGTGAGAGCTTGTGATGGGCTAAGTTGGGACACCCCTGCAGGGGTTTGAACTTTCGAAAGCCGTGCCCGCGGTTATGGGCAGATGAGAATTTGTTAATATCCGGTTGTAGAAAACCTGAAGTTGACCTTAATTAAAATACATCAACCGCGTGTGTAACCGTGATGGTCTCTTCTCGGCGAGGTCCGGGAAGTGAACACGGGGTTGGAGTTATGCTTGACGTAGGTTGCTCTAGGATCACTTCTTGATCACAGATTCTCGACCGTGCTTTTGCCTTCTCTTCTCGCTCTCATTTGCATATGTTAGCCACCATATATGCTAGTCGCTTGCAGCAGCTCCACCTCATACCTTTTTACCTTACCCATAAGCTTAAATAGTCTTGATCGCGAGGGTGTGAGATTGCTGAGTCCCCGTGACTCACATATACTTCCAAAACCAGTTTGCAGGTGCCGATGATACCGTGCAGGTGACACAACCAAGCTCAAGGAGGAGCTCGTTGAAGATCTTATCCTTTGTGTCATTTCCGTTTCCAGTTGATCAGTAGTGGAGCCCAGTTGGGGTCGATCGGGGATCTGTGTAGCATTTGGGGTAGTCTTATTTTAATTTGGTTCCGTAGTCGGACCTTGGTTGTATCTGGTTGTTGTAATGCTATATTCTTGTAATTGTGTGAAGTGGCGATTGTCAGCCAACTATGTATTTTTTCCCCTTATGTATTACATGGGCCGTGTGAAGATTACCTCACTTGCGACATTGCTTTCAATGCGGTTATGCCTCTAAGTCATGCTTCGACACGTGGGAGATATGGCCGCATCGAGGGCATTACAAGTTGGTAATCAGAGCCTTCCCCGACCTTAGAAGCCCCCTGCTTGATCGAATCGCTGGCGTTATTGAGTCTAGAAATGTTTCGAGTCATTTAGGAATTATATATATCAGAGAGTTAGGACTTCTTTTTACTCCTCAGTCCCTTCGTCGCTCTGGTGAGGCATCCCGACGTAGAGTTTTGACTCTTCTCTTCTCAAATTTCACTAAAGAAAAATTTAGGATCACACGGGTATCTTGGAATCGTTCTGATGGTTTTGTGACGAGAACATTGTTCTTGGTGCCTCCTGTCATTTAGGGGTTGTGGCAGTGTCCCGGGGAGTTGAGCTGTGAGGTGTTGTGGTCACAATTTTATCGTTGCAGTTCTAGAATACCTGAGTTTAGTTTCGCCGACATCGAAAATCTCTTTTATGCAGTTGTTGGTGAGATAACCTCGACGCCACCTGTCGGATTTCGGGTTTCGGCAGACCCTTGAGGTTCGAACACTGGGGTGCGTGCGGAGATTTCGCCCCCTACCTACCTGCACCCCTCCGCCATGCTAGGATCTAAACTAAGGAAAGAACAACACAAGAGACACATGGTTTATACTGGTTCGGGCCACCGTTGTGGTCTAATACCCTACTCCAGTGTGTGGTGTGGTGGATTGCCTCTTGGGCTGATGATGATGAACAATACAAGGGAGAACAGCCTCGCGAGGGTCTGTTCTTGGCTGGGGCGATGAACTGCTCGGTGGAGTTCAGTCACCTTTTTCTCTCTCTCTCTCTGCTTTCCTCCAACTGACCGACCCTGATTTCGACCCCAGTTTGTTTCTGGGTTGGCTGATTCTCGATCCTCCCTACCCTGGGGGTGGCTAGTCCTATTTATAGAGGCCCTGGTCCTCTCCCCAAATATTGAGCGGGAAGGGAGCCAACAATGGCGGGCTAATTTGAAGGGGGACAGCAAGTATCAGCTATCCTGACAAAAGCAGTCTTCGCCTGTGCAAAGCTCTGGTGATGACGCCGTCTTGGGCTCCATGGTGACCTCCATCTCGTAGTCCTCCTGGTCTTGGTCTCGTTGCACCGAAATGGCAACCTTTTCCTGATGCCTCGGTACTCCGCGGCTGCGCTTGCCCCCTTTGCACCAAAGAGGGAAGGAGGACGCTGCGCGGGCTGGCACCCGCCTGGTGCCCTGAGTCGTCATGGCTTGCGTCACGGGCACATCGTGAGGTACCCCTCCTTGATCTCTCCGCCTCCTCGTGAGCCAGCCTGACGAGGCCGTGCCTGAGGAAGCTCCGCGTCGTCCGCCCCGCAAGGCTTGGCCCCTCGCGAGGGTCTTGGGTTTGTGTTGGTGAAGACGGGCCATGCTGGGCCCCCCTTTGAGCCACGCCGCAGGCCGCAGGCAGGCAAGTCTGGGGACCCCCGTTCCCAGAACGCCGACAGTAGCCCCCGGGCCCAAGGCGCACCCGGGCTTGGCCGTGCAGGGAGGCGGAAGGGCAAGAGCAAAGCGCCGCGGGCCCTAACAGCCTGCGGCCTTGGGCGCCGCATGGCGGTTGACTGGACGTGGGCGCCTCCACTTCCCCACAACGCCTCGGCAACTGCACGGATGGGACAAGTCCTGCATGCAAAAACAGGTCATGATTACCTGCGATCGTGGAGGCCGGCGGTTGGCCTTCGCCGGCCATAAGTATGGAAGGGCGCGCGCCCTTCCAGTCCACCCCTCCTTGCTTCTCCTTCTTCCCGATCCTTGCTCCGTCTTGCCGTGATGGCTTCGATCCACCGGTTCTCGACGGCAGAGAAGGGAAAGGCTCCCCGAGAGGGGCCAGACCCTCTCCCCCCAAAGAAACGGCTCATCCCCCATGGCCCGGACGAAGGGGCCCTTCAGGTGGTTCCGAGGCCTTGGGGCGAGCGGGCGCCTCCGGGGTTCCCACTTCCATTGTACGCCCACATCGAGGGCCCCGAAGGAGTTGTGGCTGACTGCCATGGGCGGCGCCGCCGTCGGCGGCGCCGGGTCACTAAGGTGTGGGTCGTCCCCCTGGGGTCCACAGCGAGGGCTCCTTCCAAGAGTTCGTGCTCCACGTCGCCATTCCTCTTCAGTCTTGGATCCGCCTTCCTTCCTTCTTCGCCTCCATCATCCCACAGGGGGAGCCCCTGGAGCTCTGGCTGTAGCACACCGGCAGCAGCACCCTCGCGACCGAGGTAGAGGTCGCGGTCGTCGCCCCGGGTGAGGTCTACATGACCCGGGGCTGGAGGGAGATCGCCCGAGTTTGCAGGACAAGGGGAGTCTTCGCGATCCACTTGGACTATGACGGTGCTTCGGTGATGCTCTTCAAGGTCTTCGATGCGAGCGGGCGCCGGCTGGAGTGCTGCCCCGGGGAAGGTGGCCAGGGCCCTGCTGTGATGAGGACTGGGCATGCCACCCACTCCCTTGGAGGCTCCTCAGGCGGTGGAGGCGGTGGAGGCGTCGGAGGTTCCAGCGACTCCGGGGAGCTCTTCGCGACTCCGGAGACGAGCGACGACAGCTACGAGCACCCGAGCCGGCGCCGCTCCTGGAGCAGGGTGGGCTCGTCAGGCCGTCGCCGACTCTGATCTGGATGGGGTTGGCATCGGCGCTTGACGGCCCACTGTTGATGACGGCGTCTTTTGCAGGGACGTGCGTAGTTTGTGTCCCTTTAGGATCCGTTCCCTGTGAGGAATCAAAAACGCGTCCCGTAGGGACTTGTAAGGTGCCTGTGATCTTGTCTTGTATATATAACCCTTGTCGTAGAATTGCGCGAGTTGCTCATTCCATCTTAGCTCAGTCCTCCCTTTTTAACCTCACGAGGGCTTGGTGCTCTGCGCCGACAGGTCCCAGTCCCAAGGCGGCTTCAGCCGTCGCTGGTATGCCAGGTCGCGATGCCGTGGTCAAGGCCAGGAGGTGAGCGACCCGGAGTCCGGTAAGAGCCCCTGAGTCGCGATGCTCAGAAGGTCCCCTTTGGCGCCCAAGCAGCCATCGTTCGGTGAGAAAGGAGAGCGGCTTCACTAACATGGGATAGCATTAGGTGCGGGGATGGCGCCACGGTAGCTGGCACTTCCGGGCGATGACTTATCTCGAGGATAAGGGGCCGCTCCCTGGTGTGTCGCCGGGTCCGTGCATCGGCAGGCGCGAGGTTGCTTGGCGACGTCCTCGTGTATCTCTCCCCTCTCGCTTTTGCTCCCCTTTATGCTCTACGTCCTCGGGTCCCGGCCCTCGAGCGAGTCTCAGCCGTCTCTGGTATGCCAGGTCGCGATGCCGTGGTCAAGGCCAGAGGGTGAGGGCTGGAGAGCCAGTAGGAGCCCCGAGTCGCGATGCTCAGGCACCCCCCCCTTTAACGTGCAAGCGGTTCGCGCGGACGAGAGCGAAGGAGACACTGCAAGGGCCTCGCCTGACGCAGCTCCTTCGGAAGGTCCTGCAGGTCCATCATAGAAGAAGCAAAGGGTTGCCATGACAATTGACGGTCAGCCGTGGGTTGCTTCCGAGGGGTAGTGAGGCGCTGAAGGCTTGATGAGGTGACGCTATGCGGGGCTGCCGCAGCCAGAGCTCAGCCATCCAGGTTTGTCGGCATTGCAGGGACGGACCCATGCGCAAGCGTCATGCCATTTGGGAGCAGCTTCGTTAGTTGGCGTCAGCTGAGCAGGCAACTGGGTAAAACACATTAGCCGCGAAGGAGTGGATTCGTTCAAAGAGATGTTGGGAACGCGGACATCACTGGGTCAGGCCCGAGCGACTTGGGGGGGTCATGCAGCCCGAGGGGCGCCCCCAACAAGGTAAGCTAACAACATGGAATAAAGGGATACACGCCGCAAGGACGGACCCACACGGCCTGGGAATAATGCAGCCCTGGGGGCGCTCCCAGCTGGAAGTAAAACTCGAAAGATGTCACCTGATGATGTTGAGGATGAAGGGGTGTTGGTGTAGCAGGCTCGGTGGGCTGCGGGAGCCGATCCTCACGAGCCCCCAGGCCCAGGGGCCTCGGGAGGCTCCGGAGGCGCTGGCGGCTCCTCGCGGGTCATCTCCATCTCTGCCAGGGCTGCGGGATGCCTGGCCTCTCGTGCCTCTGCGATGCCCCTCATGAGGCGCTGGTATGCGTCAGCCGCGTTCGGCAAGCCGTAAGGCATGCGAACGTAGCTGTGGGGTGGACCTCCGCAGCGCCCCACTCGCGAGGGCTAGAGGCGCTCCAGAGAGGCGACCCGGTTGAGCCCTGGTATGTCGATGCAGACGCGCAGCCCACCATCCTCGCCTGTATGGGGGGCCACTGCTGGCAAGCGGCGGCCGCCTTTCATGACTCTTGCCTCCTGTAGCTCCTGAATGGCCTTGCTGACAAACTCCTGAGGATCTGGATCTCCTTGCCTTGCTCCTTCTCGAGGGAAACGTGCTTCAAAACATGCCTCCATGTGGTGCCCAAGCGCCTCCCTCATGACCCTAGCCAGGTCGGTGGCCCTCCAGGGGAGAGCCCCCAAGCCCTGCCTGAGGAGGGCGCCGGGCACGCTTTCCTATGCGATGGAGGGAGGCTCCCCCTGGGAAGGCGCGGGCCCAGAGGGGCCTGCCTCTTGAGTGGTCGGGCCGGACGATGTCTTCTTCTTCTTGGGGGTGGTCTCGGGAGGCCTCCTGCTTCCACGATCCGGGTCTTCCAGTGACGCGGCCTGAAAGGCTCGTTCCAGGGAACACACCGCGTCCTTCTCTTCACAGGGCACCGTGATGACTCCGCCACTTCCTGGCATCTTGAGGACGTTGTAGCCGTGGTGAGTTACGGCCATGAACTTGGCCAGCGCTGGGTACCCAAGGATGGCGTTGTATGGCAGGCGAATGTGAGCAACGTCGAAGTCGATGAGCTCGGTGCGGTAGTTGTCGCGTGCCCCGAAGGTGACAGGGAGGCGGACCTGCTCAATCGGGACCGTGGAGCCGTCAGTGATACCGGAGAATGGCTTGGTTGGCTGAAGCTGGCTGTAGGGCACTTGGAGGTTGTTGAACGTCTCCACGGACAGGACGTTCAGCCCTGCCCTCCATCGATGAGGGTCTTGGTGACCACCACGTTGCTGATAATTGGAGAACAAAGCATCGGGAGGACTCCGGCTGTAGCCGCACACTTGAGCTGATCTGCTGAGCTGAACGTGATGGCACATGCCGACCACCTGAGGGGGCGCGTGGCTTCGGGCCTGGGGAGGACTGCATTCACCTCGCAAGCCAACTGCTTGAAGATGCACTGAGAGGCTGGGGCTTGTGCTCCGCCCAAGATGCAGGCGATCGCGCGTGGCTCCTGGAAGCCCCCAGCCTCCTCGTCCTGGTGGCGGTCCTCGTTTCTCCTTGGCTGCGGCGGCAGCGGTGGGAGGCCTACGTTGCCTTGGGCTGATCCCTCCAGTCTCCCTCGCGAGGCTGATCCCTCCATCCTCTCTCGTGAGGCGGGTCTTGCCAGCGATCCTCGCGAGGTTGGTCGCGCCACCCTTGGCGCGGCCCACGGTCTTCGCAGCGTCCTGCGTTTCTTCCTCCTCCTCGGCCGTAGCCCCGGTCACTGCGGTCGGGGCGACGGCCGATCCTTCCTTCTCGCACGGCTCGGAGTTCTTGACATTCGTTGGTGTTGTGGGTGTGGAGGTCGTGGTACACACAGTACCGGCTGCCCTTGGAGGGTTCGGGCTGATCTCTGCCCCGCTTGGTGTCTGGTTCTGCCGCGAGCACGGCAGCCCCCTTGCGCTTCACGTCCTTGGCCTTGGGCTTCTTCGCTTCTGGGTCCGCGGCAGGCAGCTCGAGGAGGGAGAGACGCCCTTCCTCAGCCCTGGCGCACTTGTTTGCCAAGTTGAACAGCTCCAAGGAAGTGCACAGGTCTTCATGCATCGCCAGCTCCTCCTTCATCTTGACGTCGCGCACGCCGTCGGAGAAGGCCGAGATGATGGCCTCCTTAGTCACCTTGGGAATCTTGAGGCGTGCGTTGTTGAAGCGCTGGATGTACTTCTGCAGGGTTTCCCTGGGCTGTTGCTTGATGCGGCGCATGTCGGTCACGGCGGGTGGCCGGTCGCGAGTGCCTTGGAAGTTGGCGATGAAGCGGGTGCGCATCTCCTCCCAGGAGGAGATTGTGCCTGGAGCCAGGTTCAGGAGCCAGGTGCGGGCCCCGTCCTTGAGTGCCATGGGGAACCAGTTCGCCATGATCTTCTCGTCTCCGTTGGCAGCTTCGATGCCTAGCTCGTAGAGCTGGAGGAACTCTGCAGGGTCAGCCGTGCTGTCGTAGCGAGGAGGCAGGTCTGGCTTGAACTTGCCGGGCCACGCTACGCTGCGTAGTTCGGTGGTGAAGGCGCGGCAGCCTGCTGTGGCCACGGGAGGCCTTGGGTAACGGAGAGCCTGGTCTTGCATGTCCCCACGCGCTGCAGCTGGGAGCAGCGCGGGGTCTTGATGTGCGGGAGCAGGAGCATGGTCGCGACGTGTTGGAGCAGGGAGCGCCCGGGCAGCTTCTTGCGGGCGAGGGACTTCCTGGCAGCTCTGCTCTTGCCGCGCTGGCGCCTGACGGAGCGGGTTCCGCCCAGGGGCCACGCATCTTGGGGCCATGGCGTCTTCTTGAGGAGGAGGCGGCCGGGGCGCTGCCGGAGCCTCGTCGCCCACGCGGGGCGGGGTGCGGTGCAGTGGAACGGACGACGCAGGAGAGCCCCCTGCGGCACGAACGAGCTCGGCAACGCGGTCGAGCCATTCTTCGTAGACGGGACGGTAGCGCAGGAGCTCGTTTGTGGCAATGAGTGCAGCTCGAGCCTCCATGGGCGCGCGGAGCGCGCGGGACGAAGAACCAGCTGGGGTGAGCGAGGGAGTTGCGGTGCGGCCGTCTTGCCGCATGGACGGATGCTGGGACGATGCTTGCTGCCCATCCCCCGCCGGGCCGGTGGCGGCGTTGACGGCAGGTGACGGGGAACAGCGTGGATGCCCGCCGACAGGGGCCGTCTGGGCGACGCGGGAAGCGAGTGCGGCCCGGCGCTCGGCGCGGGCCCGACGAGCGTCAGACATGGGCGTGATGGTCGGAGGAGAACGGGCGGTGGAAGACGAATTCCGGCGCACCCCTACCTGGCGCGCCAAATGTCGGATTTCGGGTTCCGGTAGACCCTTGAGGTTCGAACACTAGGGTGCGCGCGGAGATTTCGCCCCCTACCTACCTGCACCCCTCCGCCATTCTAGGATCTAAACTAAGGAAAGAACAACACAAGAGACACATGGTTTATACTGGTTCGGGCCACCGTTGTGGTGTAATACCCTACTCCAGTGTGTGGTGTGGTGGATTGCCTCTTGGGTTGATGATGATGAACAATACAAGGGAGAACAGCCTCGCGAGGGTCTGTTCTTGGCTGGGGCGATGAACTGCTCGGTGGAGTTCAGTCACCTTTTTCTCTCTCTCTGCTTTCCTCCAACTGACCGACCCTGATTTCGACCCCAGCTTGTTTCTGGGTTGGCTGATTCTCGATCCTCCCTACCCTGGGGGTGGCTAGTCCTATTTATAGAGGCCCTGGTCCTCTCCCCAAATATTGAGCGGGAAGGGAGCCAACAATGGCGGGCTAATTTGAAGGGGGACAGCAAGTATCAGCTATCCTGACAAAAGCAGTCTTCGCCTGTGCAAAGCTCTGGTGATGACGCCGTCTTGGGCTCCATGGTGACCTCCGTCTCGTAGTCCTCCTGGTCTTGGTCTCGTTGCACCGAAATGGCAACCTTTGCCTGATGCCTCGGTACTCCGCGACTGCGCTTGCCCCCTTTGCACCAAAGAGGGAAGGAGGACGCTGCGCGGGCTGGCACCCGCCTGGCGCCCTGAGTCGTCATGGCTTGCGTCACGGGCACCTCGTGAGGTACCCCGCCTTGATCTCTCTGCCTCCTCATGAGCCAGCATGACGAGGCCGTGCCTGAGGAAGCTCCACGTCGTCCGCCCCGCGAGGCTTGGCCCCTCACGAGGGTCTTGGGTTTGTGTTGGTGAAGACAGGCCGTGCTGGGCCCCCCTTTGAGCCACGCCGCAGGCCGCAGGCAGGCAAGTCTGGGGACCCCCGTTCCCAGAACGCCGACACCACCCAGTACTAGGGCGGGAGTTTGGGAGTATTGCCATAACTTGTATAACAGATGCTTTTCGAAGGTTGAGGTAGATGATTTCCGAAGGTTTCTTGGTTATGTGTTGAAGGATGGATACAGCTGGATGTAGGATTTGCTAGTTTTGGGTGAGATATTATGCTTCCCCTATATCCCCAACACCTGATTGCATAACCGGAAAATTTCGGGAGTTTATAAGTGGGAAATCAAGTAGCTCTTAGGATATCTTTCCGACATATGTATGATATGAAATTGGGGTTCGACGTCTAGTGGTCCGCCTATTCATGGTTGGTTTTACAGTGGTCTTGTTGTGTCTTAAAGAGTCCTTGGCTTTGCCGACTTGGGGACGCTTCGTATGTCATGTGCACTGCCTTGTACATGATGGTGCTCTACGATCGAGCCCGTGTAGGCCCCACCACGAAAACTTCAGATGAAATCTCTATCATATGTTTGTTCCGGCTTATTCTGCAAGCCAATCCTTTGTTTTGTTTTGAGTTGTGGTATTCGAGTTGCTTCGAAGTAAAATGTTGATTCCATCCCTTGTCTAAGTGGTGTTCTCATATTCCTATGGGAATACTAATCCTTTTGGATCATCGAGTTTGTCATGTTAATTCTTTTTCAACTGGCGTGTCTCTCTTCAAGTGGATCCAATCTTGTCAGCATTCGCAAGATCTATTATCAGTTCTTCTCAACGGTGTTTGTTTCATCCGTCCCAAGTTGTCTTTGTTTTCCCCACCCTCCCAACCCTTTTTCCTTCAAGGATTCGGATTTCTTATTCAACTATCATGTTATTGATGTGAAGCCTCTCCATTCTTTTCCGTCAATATTCTTATCCGGTGAATATCAGGAAAATAGTAGCGGAATGTCAAGTTCATCATTATTCATTCTCTTTTCTTCTCCCATGGACCAATTCAAGCTTTTGGTGTTGATCATATCCCTTTTTCCTCGTTAAAAATACCTCCTCTTGCCGGTGCTCCTCATATTCATTCATTTCTCGCTATTCTATTGTTCCGGAGAGCTAAAGATATCTCGAAGATTCATGTTTCCACTCTACATTCGTTCAAGATCTTTCGAGGATGTTCTCTCATTCAAGTATTTTAATTCAACCGGTGCAATCTATCTTCCAAGCGACCTTTTCAACGGTGTTTCTTTGAGTGGCCCCTAACCCACAGGTCTTTTTCCAGGATCTTACCTGACTCCTCTTATTTTACCGGAGCTATTCTCAAATCTTTTAAAGTTTGACGTAAGAATAAATTATCATCAGTCAAATGTCTTCTCCAAGATCTGTCAAATCTTTTCATCGTTGGCTCAACCTCTTCGTTTTTGATTCTTCCAAAATGTCTAAATAATTCATGGTGGTGTTTCTCATCGTCATTCTTGGATTTTGAAGACCGAAGAAGATTCTTCTTTCAATCTTGCTCCATTCTCTTCAAGATTCGTCATTCGAGCTTGTTGCCATCCTCTCATAATTATTTTTGATTGTCAGAATTCTTTTTCACCCATCCGGAGTAATTCAGGAGTCTTCTCGGTTTGATTCTCTGAAGGCCATCATTTCGGGATTATTCATTCCAGTTTTCAGCTAACATTCTCCTAATCTTACCGGTCCATCACTCAAGTGTTCTCTAATCAGTTCATATTTTATTCGTTCATTTGTATCTAAATCCCCTCAAGTATCCTCATTTGTTCTCTAATTCTTACCGGTGGCTCGTTCAAGATTTCTCTTCCTTTGTTTTTGTATCGATTCATTCATTCTTTCATCCTACCGGTGGTTCGTCGAAGACCTTCTCAAATTTATGCAATATCTATATTAATCCTTTCTACGAGAATAAGTAGTATGCCAAATCCGTTGCTTGTCATCAATTAAATTGGTGAAAGATAAGCATAATGTAATTCTTATTTTTGTTTCATCGAGTAAACTCAATTCCGTATTCCGGAGGCTCATCAAGTTCTCGGTTTTCAATTGTGTCATATTTTTCTTTCCTGGAGTTCCAAGCTCTCTCAATTATGTCATCACGGAGATCCATCTAAATCATTACAAGGTTTCACCTTATGTTTTCAACTTCTCTTTCCTTTCGTTTGATCATTCTTTACCAGAGTTCTTCATGGAGGCTCTACATGATGGTTCAGCAAGGAGTTAATTCATTCTCGAAGTGTTCATCGAGATTCTTTTCAGAGGAGCTCAAACATTCTTCATCTTGCTATCTGGAGTGAAATTCTTTCTTCCGTGTCATTGGAGGTGGTATTATGTCATTCTTGATAATTTGAGTTCATGTTTCATGATTCACAGGTTGTTAAGAATGAGATATTTTAAATCCATCAACCTCTTCGTTGGATTTATCTTGGGTTATATTTCACCTAAAGCCTTCCCTAAGGATTGTTGCTATCTGTGGTGCTCATAAATGACCCAAGTTCTTCTTTTATCCTAGCGGTGAAATAAGTTTCTCGTCTCCTCGTTCATATCAATCCAATTCTTTTTCCCGTGAGTGGCAGGTGGTCACCTCATAATTTGAGATGTTTTCCATAAGCCCACAACAAGCATAATCTTTTCGTTGTTGGTTTTCCAAGAACTCCGTTTAACTTTCTTGGAAGGGTGATCTTCAAGCTCTTTTGTGGCAGAAGTTGGCATTTTCTTCTCCATTCTCCTATTTCAATTATTTATCGTCTATTCTTTTGTTCCGGAGGCAGTACGTTGTGATTTCGTCAAGTATCTCCTCTTCTTACCAAGTTCTTATTCAATTCCTTTTCTTTTCAATCGGAGTGCTGCCCGAAGTTGTTCTCCCTTGTTCCTCTTTTCTAACAGAGTGTTTTCAGCTTTGTCATCTCCATTGTATTCTTTTCCCGAATGGCTTAACCTTTTCAAGGTTCTTTGGTCTCACTCGTTTGTCAAAGAAGCAACTTAATTTTACCTCTTCTCTTTCTCTTCCGTTTGCCCTCCGGTACCATTCTAGATCTCGGGACAAGATCCTCTCGTAGTGGTGGAGTGTTGTAACGCCCCGAGGCCGATGTGCCAGGTGTCTTCCTGTTATTCGCTGTTGTTGCCATGTCATTTGCTTGCGTGTTGCATCTTATCATGTCATCATGTGCATTGCATCATCATGTTTTAAAACTTGCATTCGTCCGGGTTCTCTGAGTTCTCTCCGTTGTCCGTTCTGTGCCCAACAACACTTGCACGCGCCCGCGGCATGTCCGAAATAGTATTTTATAAGTGGCTGGAAAATGTTCTCAGAATGGGATGAGAGTTGACGTGTGGTCTTATTATAGTGTAGATAGACCGCCTGTCAAGTTTCATCGCATTCGGAGATCGTTTGATGCCCCAACGGATAACTATAGCGGCAGTATAGCCGGTCTATCGTCGGACGTTTTCGGTCTCTGGAAAACGTCGCCGGGCCTCTCTCTTTTCTTTTCTCTCAGCTCGAGACCGTCTGCAAAGTCCACTACCTACCGCCAGGCCTAACCTAACCTCTCTCGTCAGCCCGCGGCCCTCCTCGCGCGCGCGTCCGAAACTTTCCCGGACCAGACCCGGACAGTCGTCACCGTTGGGTCCGGATCATCCCCAAACATCTACAAAATACCACCGTTTTATTATTTGGACTCCCTACCTATTCTTTTTCTCTCGAACATCCGATTTCGATCGGAGAGACAAGGTAGCCCCTTCCCAAATCCATCTGCTATAAATATCAGTCCAAATAGATTTTAGGAGAGTTGTCCCATCTTCCAAATCCTCCTAGTCGCCGCCGCCAGTCCTCTCCGCCTCGGGATTGCTCCCGATCCAAACCCACCAATCACCCCCAGTTTCCAGATCCGCCGCCACCAACCTTCTCCTAGTCTTCCGAGCTAGTCACCTGGTGCTTAGCGCCGCCTCCCTCTTCTGCTCGAGCACGTTTGCTCGAGGAGGAGCCCCCGCTCACTCCTGTATCGACCCAACCGCCGCGCCGGTGACCCGCCGACGACCATCCCGGCCAGGCAGGCCACCAGAGGGCCACCTCACCCTCGTCGGTCCTCTCTTCTTTCTCCCTCCTTTTCTTTCTTCGCGGTCCCCCTCCTCTCATCTCTCGGCCCCTGTTGCTATTTGAGCAGGAGCACCGCCGCCCATCTTCATCGCCACCATAGGAGCATGCCCCGCCATGGCCACCTCGTTCGGGAGCAAGCTCGCCGGCGTCCTCCTCTTCCTAGCGCCGCCCCATCCCAGTGAGCCCGTTGTGCGCCTGCCCGAGGCCCCGAGCAGGAGAGCTCGGCCTCGCCTCCTCGCGTCGTCGCTCTGCTCCGAGCGTAGACCGCGCAGCCGACACTGCCCGTCCATGGACAGCCACCCAGCAGCTCCACATCGACCTCTCGACCCGGACCCGCTTCCTCTGCTTCGCCCCAAGCCGGCGTCCATTGTCCTCGGTTTCACGCTGCCACCGCCAAGGAGAAGCCCGCGCCTGCAGCCCGTTGACCGCATCGCCCGCCGGAGTTGCCGCCTCGCCAAGCTCCGTTGTCATGCCGGTGGTCTTCGCGTCGAGGAGCCGGAGTTCAGCCCCTGCCCCGCATCGCGCCCCGCCATCTTCAGCCTCGTGCCGTCCAAGCCGGCGTCGTTGCTTGCCTCCTCTGGTGCCCCGCTCCGCCTCAAGACGTGTCCTCGCCGGACCTCGCGAGCGCCGCCGCACCTCGACGCCAACACGTCTCCACAGCCGGATTCCGACCGGCCGAAACCTCCCCTTGCTTCACCCGATCCTGCGCCCGCGAAGTCTCTGCATCGAGCGCCAAGTTCTGCCTCCTGCTCCGCTTCGCCCCTGTCTAAAGCCGATTGAATTGGTGCCAGTGCGTTGACCGCGTCGGTGCCCAAGCCGCCAGCCGTTTCCGCCGAGGCCGTGTCAGGCCCAGCCAACACCCACCGGCCTGCCTCTTCCACCGTCTGGGCTTGGCCCATGGTGAGAGAGCCCCAGTGCCCCTTTGTCTTTCTTTTGTTGGGACTGCTCCAGTTTTAGTTTCGGCCCGTGTAGGTTTTTTTCCCAGTTCTGCAAATTTAGCATTTAACCAGGGATTTACAGATTTGCAGAAAAACCCTTGCACTTCTTGCATATAAAAACTCATCAACCGTGCATCATACTAAAATGAATTATATATGAAAAATGCTTAGAATTATGTGTAGGTTAATTATATGCCACTTTCATCCATGTTTAAAATGTCTAAAATGATGTTTGTTTAAATTTGCTCCTATGCGATGTTAAAATGATTTATTCCATAACTAATTAACCGTAGCTCGGTTTCTAATAATCTTTATATGTAAATGGGGTAGAAAAATGCCTAGTTTAACATGGTGACCTTTCTTTGCATGTTTAACAACCCTAAAATTGTGTTTAGGGCAGAACAGTACCAAACCTAAGCAATGCATATGAGGATTTTCTGGAATTGTTGTTCGTTGCTTCCGGCCTCATTTAAACTTGACTAGATAGGTAGTTTTACTTTGCTTCTCCCTCTTTCCATGTTTAACAACATTTAATATTGTTGGGTACATAAACGAGATCGAACTAAATAACTTGTCGTGGTGTTTCGTCAATATGCAACTCGTTGCATATTGAGCACCACTTAATTTGTAGGATTGCTTGCGCACTTTGCCATGCCAAGCCTCATTAATCCGGACATGCATAATATTTGGTTGTGCATCATGCCATGTTTATGTGGTGGTTGTTTACTATGTTGTGTGCTTCTTTCTGGTGTTGCTTCTTCGGGTTGGTTCCGATAATGTCGCGTTTGTGAGGACCCATTCGACTACGTACGTTTGTCTTCTTCATGGACTCGTTTTTTCTTCCTTGCGGGATTTCAGGCAAGATGACCATACCCTCGAAATCACTTCTATCTTTGCTTGCTAGTTGCTCGCTCTTTTGCTATGCCTATGCTGCGATACCTACCACTTGCTTATCATGCCTCCCATATTGTTAAACCAAGCCTCTAACCCACCTTGTCCTAGCAAACCATTGTCTGGCTATGTTACCGCTTTGATCAGCCCCTCTTATAGCGTTGTTAGTTGCAGGTGAAGATTAGAGTTTGTTCCATGTTTCGAACATGGATATTATGTTGGGATATCACAATATATCTTATCTAATTAATGCATCTATATACTTGGTAAAGGGTGGAAGGCGCGACCTTATGCCTGGTGTTTTGTTCCACTCTTGCCGCCCTAGTTTCCGTCATATCGGTGTTATGTTCCCAGATTTTGCGTTCCTTACGCGGTTGGGTTACAATGGGAACCCCTTGACAGTTCGCCTTGAATAAAACTCCTCCAGCAATGCCCAACATTGGTTTTACCATTCGCCACCTAGCCTTTTCTTTTCCCTTGGGAGTCGCGCTCCTGAGGGTCATCATTATTTTACCCCCCGGGCCAGTGCTCCTCTGAGTGTTGGTCCAAACTAGAGCCCTGTGCAGCGCCCCCTCGGGGAAACTCGAGGTTTTGTTTTAGTTGTATGGGGAGCTCATCTGAGTGTGCCCTGAGAACGAGATATGTGCAGCTCCTATCGGGATTTGTCGGCACATTCGGGCGGTGTTGCTGGTCTTGTTTTACCATTGTTGAAATGTCTTGTAACCGGGATTCCGAGTCTGATCGGGTCTTCCCACTAGAAGGATTATCCTTCGTTGACCATGAGAGCTTGTGATGGGATAAGTTGGGACACCCCTGCAGGGATTTGAACTTTTGAAAGCCGTGCCCGCGGTTATGGGCAGATGGGAATTTGTGAATGTCCGGTTGTAGAAAACCTGAAGTTGACCTTAATTAAAATACATCAACCGTGTGTATAACCGTGATGGTCTCTTCTTGGCAGGATCCGGGAAGACGGTGTTGGAGTTATGCTTGACGTAGGTTGCTCTAGGATCACTTCTTGATCATAGATTCTCGACCGTGCTTTTGCCTTCTCTTCTCGCTCTCATTTGCGTATGTTAGCCACCATATATGCTAGTCGCTTGCTGCAGCTCCACCTCATACCTTTTTACCTTACCCATAAGCTTAAATAGTCTTGATCGCGAGGGTGTGAGATTGCTGAGTCCCCGTGACTCACAGATACTTCCAAAACCAGTTTGCAGGTGCCGATGATACCGTGCAGGTGACACAACCAAGCTCAAGGAGGAGCTCGTTGAAGATCTTATCCTTTGTGTCATTTCCGTTTCTAGTTGATCAGTAGTGGAGCCCAGTTGGGGTCGATCGGGGATCTGTGTAGCATTTGGGGTAGTCTTCTTTTATTTTGGTTCCGTAGTAGGACCTTGATTGTATCTGGTTGTTGTAATGCTATATTCTTGTAATTGTGTGAAGTGGCGATTGTCAGCCAACTATGTATCTTTTTCCCTTATGTATTACATTGGTCGTGTGAATATTACCTCACTTGCGACATTGCTTTCAATGCGGTTATGCCTCTAAGTCATGCTTCGACATGTGGGAGATATAGCCGCATCGAGGGTGTTACAGTCTGGTAATTTCAGTACCCAATCAGACCTTGACTTTGATACTACCTTCTCGAGGATAGCCTTTATTTCTCTATTAGACAGCTCCACTTGTCTGTTTGCTTGTGGGTGATATGGAGTTGTAATTCTGTGATTACGAACTCCATATTTTGCTAAGAGAGATTCTAGTTGGGAGTTGTTGAAATGTGTTCCTCCATCACTGATAACAATCCGTGGCACACCAAATCTTGGAAAGATCACTTGCTTGAATAAATTGCAAACTGACTTGGAATCAGCATTGACGGTTGGCACAACCTCAACCATTTTGACACATCGTCCACTGCCACCAATATGTATTTGTACCCTTTTGATGATGGCAAGGGTCCAACATAATCAATTCCCCAAACATCAAAGAGCTCTACTTAAATAATTCCTTTTTGGGGCATCTCTTGCCTTTTTGAAATCTTTCCAGTTCTCTAACAAGGATCACAAGCTTCAATATAGGAATGTACATCCTTGAATAAAGTTGGCCAATAAAATCCTGCTTGCAAAATTTTTGCTTGAGTCTTTCGAGTACTTGCATGACCTCCATAAGGGGATGAATGGCAATGATAGATCACACTTTTAGTTTCACTTTCCGGCAAGGATCTTCGAACAATACCATTACCACAATGCTTGAATAAGTAAGGTTCATCCCAAAACAAGTGCTTCATATCTGATAGGAATTTCTTCTTCTTCTTTTGATAACCAAAATCTGTAGGAACTTTGTTACAAACTAGATAATTAACTATATCTTCATACCATGGTGTATAGTTTTGTATACTAGTCACTTGCATAAGATTCCTCCCTGGTGAAACATCATTGATAGGTAAGGAGTCTACTACATTGTTTTGCAATCTCGACAAGTGATCTGCCACAACATTTTCAGCTCCTTTCTTGTCCTTGATTTCCACATCAAATTCTTGAAGCAAGAGTATCCATCTAATTAATCTTGGCTTGGCTTCTTTCTTGCCGAGTAAATATCTTGTTGCAGCGTGGTCTATGTAAACTACACAATGAGATCCCACAAGATATTGCCTGAATTTGTCAGAGGCATACACTACTGCCAACAACTCCTTTTCGGTGGTTGTGTAATTAGCTTGAGCATCATCAAGTGTTTTGCTAGCATAGTATATTACATGCAAATCTTTTCCTTTTCTTTGTCCAAGTACTGCACCTACAGCAAAGTCGCTTGCATCACACATTATCTCAAATGGTAATTCCCAGTCAGGGGGTTGGACTACTGGAGCAGTGACCAATGCTTCCTTCAGCAAGTTGAAGGATTTTTCACATTCTACATCAAAGTTGAACTTGACATCATTGTTTAGGAGATTAGTGAGGGGTTTGGCTATCTTGGAGAAATCCTTTATGAATCTTCTATAGAACCTAGCATGTCCCAAAAAGATCCTCACTCCCTTCAGATTTACAGGTGGTGGAAGTTTTGATATTACTTCAACTTTTTCTTGATCAACCTCAATTCCTCTTTTAGATACCAAATGTACCAAAATAATTCCTTCCCTAACGAGAAACTGACACTTCTCCGAGTTTAGGACTAGATTGTGTTCTGAACACCTCTGAAGAACTGCTGCTAGATTATTCAAGCAATCTTCATAACTTTTTCCAACGACTGTAATATCATCTATGAACACCTCCACTTTGATTCCTATCATATCAGAGAATATAGAGAGTATAAACCATTGAGAAGTTGGGGGTGCATTACAAAGTCCATAAGCTAGTCTTTTGTAAGCAAATGTTCCGTATGGGCAAGTGAAAGTTGTTTTATCTTGATCATCCAGGTGAATTGGGATTTGCAAGAATCCTGAATACCCATCTAAGCAGCAGAAATATTCATGCCCAGCAAGCCTTTCCAGCATTTGGTCAATAAAGGTAAAGGAAAATGGTCCTTCCTTGTTACTTCATTTAACTTTCTGAAGTCATTGACCATTCTCCACCCTGTGACAGTCCTACTAGGAATTGTTTGCCCTTGTTCATTTTCAATAACAGTTATTCCTCCCTTTTTGGGCACCATGTGAATGGGGCTCACCCACTCGTTGTTCGAAATTGGGTATATGATATCAGTAGAGAGCAATTTAAGAATCTCCTTTTTGACAACCTCTTGCAAATGGGGATTTAACCTTCTTTGACTTTCTCTAATTTGCACACTACTTTCTTTCAAGTAAATCCTATGAGAGTAGACAGCAGGATTTATCCCTTTCATATCATCAATCAAATATCCAATAACATCCTTGTACTTTTGCAAAACTACTTGAAGCCCTTTTATTTGCATTTCCATCAACTTGTCGTTTACGATAATTGTCCACTGGTTTTCATTGTCTAAGCATGCATACTTCAAACTTTCTGGAAGTAGTTTCATTTCTATTTGCCTTGGTTGCATCTTCTCTAATGGTCTTGCACTACTTTCCAACATGCTCACAGGTCTGATTTCCTCATATCTAATTTCACTATTGTCCTCCTCAACTACTTCACAACAATTACTTCCATACCTCTCTTCATAACCTTCTTCCACACATTTCTGTAATGTATCAATTTTGTAGCAGTGTTTTTCTCTTTGCGGAACATGTGTTGCATGCTTCATGTCAAACTCCACCTTTTCATTTCCAAACCTCAAGCTCAATTTAGCTTCTTGGACATCAATAAGTGCACCAGCTGTGGCCAAAAATGGTCTTCCAAGAATCACAACCTCACTCTTGTCCTCCATATCTAGCACTACAAAGTCAACCGGATAAGCAAACTTCCCAAATTTGATTGGAACATCCTCAAGAATTCCAACATGTCTCCTATATGTTCTGTCGGCTAACTGAAGAGTTTTGGATGTTGGATTTAATTCTCCCAAGAACATCCTTTTGCTAACTGAATGTGGTAACACACTAACACTTGATCCCAAGTCACACAGAGCACTGTAAGTTTTGTTTCCAATCACACATGGTACACAAATACTTCCTGGATCATCCAATTTTTCAGGCATGGAATTCTGAATTATTAAACTGTATTCCTTTGATAGAGTTACAACTTCTGGCTCAGACATGCTTCTTTTCTTTGTTAATAATTCCTTGAAATATTTAGCATACATCGGAACATGCAAGACAGCTTCAAGAATAGGAATAGTAATCTGAACTCCTTTCATAGTTCCCAAAAATTTGGCAAATTGCTTGTCATCTTTGGGTTTGCTGAACCTCTCAGGAAAGGGAATGTTATTGGTTGTTATTGCTTCCTCTAGCAAAGGCTCAGCTCTTGTTTGAAAACCAGGAAATTCGACTTCAGTTTCAATTCGGTAATCAACTTCTTTCTCCTTTTTTTTCTCTGATGATGTTGAATGTGGAGTTCCAGATGAACTTGGCCTCATAGCAGGAGGCACATATGTCTTCGGAATATGAAGTAATGGTCCTATCATAACTCCACTCCTTGCAGTCACTGCATCAACTGAAGATATTGCCCCACAGTGAGCTTTCGGGTTTGGAATTGGTTGAGTAGGCAGCCTTGCTTCATTTTCTCCCACCATACTATCCATTTTGCTCACAAGCATCTTAACAGAATCTTTTAAGCCATTAACTTCATTTGTCATCTTGTTCATCAATTCCAACTGCATCTTCATGATTTCCTCCATTCCATTTGACTGAACATTTTGTTGTTCATTCTGCCTCGGCATTTGAAATTGACTTGGATGATTTGGTGGTCGATTTCCTTGTATTGTCGATCCACTTGCATATGACTGATTGTTCTTGTACGACAAGTTTGGATGGTTCCTCCAAGAAGGATTGTAGCTATTTGAGAATGGACCTTGACTTTGGGCATAAATTACTTCTGAAACCGATGATCCGATTGCTGAATAGAAGGTACATTATGTTGAAGGATGACCTGCTTGGCCACATACATCATACATTTGAGGCACACTTACTGAAGCTACAGATGTACCGATGCAATTTGACATGATACTATCCATCTTCTTTTTCAAGATGTCAATCTGAGTCGCCATGCTATCATTTGCAGACACATTATACACACCAGGATGTGGTGGTGCTATTGCTCTTTCACTTGACCATTGGAAATGATGAGACGCCATACTTCCAATCAATGCAAATGCTTCATCAAGGGTTTTGTTCATGATTCCTCCTCTAGTAGCAGAATTGACAAAAGCTCTGGTCTGAGTGGACAGTCCTTTGTAAAAGGTTTGTAACACCAACCATCTTTCGAAACCATGATGAGGACACATTCTGATTAAAGAGTTGAATCTTGGCCATGCGTCATACAAACTTTCTCCCTCATATTGAGTAAACCTTGTTAACTTGTCCCTGTATTCAGAAGTTTTTGTTGGTGGAAAGTATCTCTCAAGAAATGTCTGCAATAAAGTCTCCCAAGTATCCTTGAGATGTTTAGGCAATGAGTGAAGCCATACTCTTGCTCCATCTCTGAAGGAAAATGGGAATAGTGATAATCTGATAGCACTCGGTGAAACTCCATTTTGCTTGAGGGTGTTACAATACTCCAAGAAAGTCCTTATATGCTCATGTGGGTCTTCTAAAGCTGTTCCACCAAATCTGGACTGTTGTACCATGTTAATCAGAGTAGGCTTCAATTCAAAATTGTTTGCCTAAATAATTGGTTGCACCATTTCTCCTAGTATCCCATGATCTCTTGGGATCCACAAGTCCCTGAGCAAAGGTACTGGATCAGGCATCTTTTGTTCTTCTTGATCTTGCAAAGTTTCGGCAACTTGAAGCCATGTTTGATTCTCTCTTCTACTTCTCAATAAAGTCCTTTCAATTTCTGGATCAAATGGCTCTAGTGAACTTTCTTCAGATTGTAACATAAGGCAATTTCCTGTAAAGTTCCTGAAATTGACACATGCTAGTTTTCTCAAAACTGCAGCCAATGTTAGGCAATGGTTATATGCCAACAATACTACGGAATCGACCTAAAATAAATCCTGATCTGCTTCTACTAATGTGATAATGAAATTTAGATCCCCGGCAACGGCGCCAAAATTGATCAGAAGTAATATAGCAGGGTTTTTGCGCCCAAACTATGGATGTCGTTTTCTCCACAGGGATCTAGAACTTCGAAGCACACATTCGAAACATTCAGAACAACTGAACAGATGAATCAAACTGTAGTGACAACAAGCAGCCACTGGACAAGGTAAAACAAAATAATATGCAGCAAAGGTAAAGGGTTCATAAATAGGACTGTCACTTTTTAGTGATTTTCTTGTAATCAATCAGACAAGTAACACTAGCACATGGAAGATAGTTCAGACATCACACACAACTCATGCGACCAAATAAAGTGACAGCAGCTCACAGGAGAATAACTACTAACTTAATATCCAGCAAAGGGTCACAACAATTCAGCAAGGATACATGAGGGTTCAGCAAATGTGCATAGGTAACAGAGTAAATTTCAGACCCAATAGTGCATATATTTAGAGAACATGAACAAGAGAAGAGGGAGGTTCAGGGCCTATGGGTCTTGATGATCTTCGATTTGAAGCTGTAGATGTTGCAGGCAAAGAAGAGTAGCAGCAGAGGATCCTTGGGGGTAGAACTACAACATGGTGAAGAAATCTTGGTGAAGATCAGCAGCGGAGGACTCGGCCTTGAGAAGTAATTGTGGAGGCCTTCGCAGGAGGTCAGCCGACCACCCGGAGTAGAGCACCACCAGGGGTCCAGCGTCCCACTATTGGTGTCGAGGACATGCTGTAGCGACGGTCGTCGGAGTTGGAGCAGAGCAACGCGAACGTCGGTGATGAAGAGAAGCAGCAGAGGTTGAAGGTCAGGAAGGAGAGGCCTCGCGGTGGATTAGTCACACCGCAATCCTCCCGAAACCCTCAATTTGGTTCTCCCTCTCGTTCCCCTCAATCCCCTATTTTCTGCGTTGCTGTAGATCTGGTGGTTGGTGAGCACCCTGGAGGGCAGCGAGGAGGAGTAGAGGAAAAGGCAGTCGGCCCAGGTGGTTTTCTTTCCTTCGACCCCTCTACTCCTCTGCTCTCTTGTGGCCTTGCGCGTGGGATCAGACATGCGTCTGGCTGGTCGCGCAAGACTAGCTCTCATGCGCACGAGCAAACATCTCTTCTTCTTTGTCTGACTAGGTGCGCAAGTCCTTGGTTCTTTTCAGTTCGCCCCTTCTAGTTCTATTTTTTGCACAAGATGATCCCTAGCTTGAAGGTTGTAAACACTGTCGATGTAGTTTGGGTACCTAAACGCACCAGTCCTGCAATGAATAACTGTTGTAAAAATATCATAATAGGAATATTTCTATAAGAATGAATACTTTATAAGTAAAAACTGTGGTCATAGGTTTGATTTGTTATGCAAAAAGGCTTGAAATACTATATGAATGAATGTGCTATCAGTAATATAGTCATCACGTCCATGTCAAGTAGACCGACTCCTGCCTGCGTCTACTACTATTACTCCACATATCGACCGACTCCTACCTGCATCTAGAGTATTAAGTTCATAAAGAATAGTGTAAGGCTTTAAGTAAGATGACATGATGTAGAGGAATAAACTCAAGCAATATGATGTAAACCCCATCCTTTTATCTTTGATGGCAACAATACAATACGTGCCTTGCTACCACTACTTTGTCAAATGAGTGAGGACACCGCAAGATTGAACCCAAAGCTAAGCACCTCTCCCTTTGCAAGAAAAACCAATCTAGTTGGCCAAAGCAAACCGATAATTCGAAGAGAAATACAAAGATATCAAACCATGCATATAAGAATTCAGAGAAGATTCAAATAATATTCATAGATAAGCTGGTCCACAATTCATCGGATCTTGACAAACACACCACAAAAGAAGATTACATCGGATAGATCTCCAAGAACATCGAGGAGAACATGGTACTGAGAATCAAAGGGAGAGAAGAAGCCATCTAGCTACTAGCTATGGACCCGTAGGTCTATGGTAAACTACTCACGCTTCATCAGAAGGGCAATAGGGTTGATGTAGATGCCCTCCGTGATCGAATCCCCCTCCGGAAGGACGCTAAAAACGGCCCCAAGATGGGATCTCACGGTAACAAAAGGTTGCGGCGGTGGAAAAGTGTTTTCATGGATGCTTCTGGTGGTTCTGGAATATATGTGAATATATAGGAGGAAGATCTAGTTTAGGGGGTCACCGAGGGGGCCACAAGGTAGGGGGCGTGCCCTAGCACCTGGGCGCGCTCTCCACCCTTGCCGCTGCCTCATGGCTCTTATGACTTGCACTCCAAGTCTCTTGGGTTTCTTCTGGTCCAAGAAAAATCATCACGGAAGTTTTATTCCGTACGGACTCCCTTTGATATTCCTTTTCCGTGAAGCTTAAAAACAAGGAAAAAACATAAACTGGCACTAGGCTCTAGGTTAATAGGTTAGTCCCAAAAACAATATAAAATAGCATATTAATGCATATAAAACATCCAAAATAGATAATATAATAGCATGGAATAATAAATAATTATAGATACGTTGGAGACGTATCAAGCATCCCAAAGCTTAATGATTGCTCATCCTCGAGTAGGTAAATGATAAAAGCAGAATTTTTGATGTGGAATGCTACCTAACATATTTATCCATGTAATTCTTATTTATTTTGGCATGAATGTTCAGATCCATAAGATTCAAAACACAAATTTAATATTGACATAAAAATGATAATACTTCAAGCATATTAATAAAGCAATCATGATTTCTCAAAATAACATAGCCAAAGAAAGTTATCCCTACAAAATCATATAGTCTGGTTGTGCTCCATCTTCATCACACAAAGTATTCAAATCATGCACAACCCCAATGACAAGCCAAACAATTGTTTCATACTTTTGATGTTCTCAAACCTTTTCAACTTTCATGCAATACATGAGCGTGAGCCATGGATATAGCACTATAGGTGGAATAGAATATGGTGGTTGTGGAGAAGACAAAAAGATGGAGATAGTCTCACATCAATTAGGCGTATCAACGGGCTTTGGAGATGCCCATCAATATATATCAATGTGAGTGAGTAGGGATTGCCATGCAACGGATGCACTAGTGCTATAAGTTCATGGAAGCTCAAAAAGGAAGTAAGTGGGTGTGCATCCAACTTGCTTGCTCACGAAGACCTAGGGAAATTTGTGGAAGCCCATCGTTGGAATATACAAGCCTAGTTCTATAATGAAAAATTCCCACTAGTATATGAAAGTGACAACATAGGAGACTCTCTATCATGAAGATCATGGTGCTACTTTGAAGCAAAAGTGTGTAAAAGGGATAGTAACATTGCCCCTTCTCTCTTTCCTCTCATTTTTTGGTGGGCTTCTTTGGCCTCTTTTATTTTTTGTAAAGTCCAGAGACTCATCCCGACTTGTGGGGGAATCATAGCTTCCATCATCCTTCCCTCACATGGCACAATGCCCTATTATGATCATCACACTTTTATTTACTTACAATTTGATACTAGAACAAAATATGACTCTATATGAATGCCTCCGGCGGTGTACTGGGATGTGCAATGACTCAAGAGCGACATGTATAAAAAATGATGAATGGTGGCTTTGCCACAAATACGATGTCAACTACATGATCATGCAAAGCAATATGACAATGATGAAGCGTGTCATAATAAATGGAACGGTGGAAGTTGCATGGCAATATATCTCGGAATGGCTATGGAAATGCCATAATATGTAGGTATCGTCACTATTTTGAGGAAGGTATATGGTGGGTGTATAGTACCGGCAAAAATCGTGCGGTACTTAAGAGGCTAGCAATGGTGGAAGGGTGAGAGTGTGTATAATCCATGGACTCAACATTAGTCATAAAGAACTCACATACTTATTGCAAAAATCTATTAGTCATCGAAACAAAGTACTGCGCGCATGCTCCTAGGGGGATAGATTGGTTGGAAAAGACCATTGCTCGTCCCCGACTACCACTCATAAGACAATCAATAAATAAATAATGCTCCGACTTCATCACATAACGGTTCACATATGTGCATGCTACGGGAATCACAAACTTTAACACAAGTATTTCTACAATCCACAATTACTCAGTAGCATGACTCCAATATCACCATCCTCATATCTCAAAACAATCATAAAGAATCAAACTTCTCATAGTATTCAATGCACTTTATATGAAAGTTTTATCCCTCTTGGATGTCTATCATATTAGGACTATATTCATAACCAAAGGAAATTACCATGCTATTTTGAGAGACTCTCAAAATAATATAAGTGAAGCATGACACCGTCGTGCTCTAAAAAGATATAAGTGAAGCACTAGAGCAAAATTGCATAGCTCAAAATATATAAGTGAAGCACATAGAGTATTCTAATAAATCACAAAACATGTGTGTCCCTCTCAAAAGGTGTGTAGAGGAAGGGTGATTGTGGCAAACTAAAAAGAATAGACTCATATCATATAAGACGCTCCAAGCAAAACACATATCATGTGGTGAATAAAAATATAGCCTCAAGTAAAGTTACCGATAGACGAAGACGAAAGAGGGGATGCCTTCCAGGCCAACCCCAAGCTTAGGCTCTTGGTTGTCCTTGAATATTACCTTGGGGTGCCTTGGGAATCCCCAAGCTTAGTCTCTTGCCACTCCTTATTCCATAGTCCATCAAATCTTTACCCAAAAATTGAAAATTTCATAACACAAAACTCAACAGAAAATCTCGTGAGATCCGTTAGTATAAGAAAATAAATCACCACTTATGGTACTATTGTGAACTCATTATTTATTTATATTGGTGTAATAGCTACTGTATTCCAACTTCTCCATGGTTCATACCCCCCGATACTACCCATAGATTTTTCAAAATAAGCAAAAAACACATAGAAAATAGAATCTGTCAAAAATAGAACAGTCTGTAGTAATCTATAACTCTCGAACACTTCTGTAACTCCAAAAAATTCTGAAAAATAGGAAAACAGAGGCAATTTTTATATTGAACTTATACAAAAAGAATCAGAATTTTATCGTGCTTCTGGTAAAAATGAGTATTATTTTCCCTAGCGCAAAAGTTCTTGTTTTTCAGGAAGATCGAACCAACTATAACAGTAAGCCATCCCAAAGGTCTTACTTGTCACAAACACTAATTAAAACACAAAAACACATATAACCAGAGGCTATATGAATTATTTATTGAAAACAGCAAGGAAACTATTGGGTTGTCTCCCAACAAGCGCTTTTCTTTAAAGCCTTTTAGCTAGGCATTGATAATTTCGATGATGCTCACATGAAAGACAGCAATTGAAACACAAAGAGAGCATCATGTAGTATGTGAAAAACACATCTAAGTCTAAAATACTTCCTATGCATAGGCATCTTATAAGCAAACAAATTATCAAGGCAAGAAAAAACTAGCATATGCAAGGAAGAAGAAAGGAACAATAGCAATCTCAACATAAGGAGAGGTAATTTAGTAACATGAAAATTTCTACAACCATATTTTCCTCTCTCATAATAATTACATGTAGGATCATAATGAAATTCAACAATATAACTATCACATAAAATATTCTCAACATGATCCACATGCATGCAAAGTTGACACTCTTACAAAATAGTGGGATTATCATCAAATAAACTCATGACCTCTCCAAGCCCACTTTTATAAAAAAAATCATGAGATTGAACACTCTCCAAATATGTGGGATTACTTTTACTTAAAGTTGACACTCTTACAAACCCACTTTCAATATTATGCAAGGATATTCATCACGAGGCTTAAATAAACTTTCAAGATCATAAGAATACTTATCCCCCCAATCATGATCATTACAATAAGTAGTGAACATAGAAAAATTAGCATCCCCAAGCTTAGGGTTTTGCAAATTATTAGCATAGTTGACATTAATAGAATTCATGATAACATCATTGCAATCCTGCTTTTTATTCAAGGATATATCATGATTCACTTCATAAAGCACTTCATCACAATTTTTAGATTCACGGATTTCAAGCAAAACTTCATAAATATAATCTAGTGCACTCAACTCACTAGCAATTGGTTCATCATAGTTGGATCTTTTAAAAAGATTAGCAAGTGGATGAGGATCCATAAACTATTTGCTTTGGATTTTCAATAAAGACACAATTATACCAAGCAAAGTATCAAACAAACCAAGTAAGACATAAGGGCAAACGAAAAGACGAACGAAAGAAGGTGAATAAAAAGGAAAATCTTTTCGAAAATCGTTTTAGAAGTGGGGAAGAGGAAAACGTGAGGAGAATAGCGAATAATATAATGCAAGAGATGAGATTTTATGATGGGTGCTTGGTCGGCTTGAGGTAGATCTCCCCGGCAATGTTACGCAAAATTGGCAAGTTGATAGGAGACTAATCTTGACTTGGCGTAGATCTCCCCGGCAACGGCGCCAGAAATTCTTCCTGCTACTTCTTGATCTTGCGTTGGTTTTCCCTTGAAGAGGAAAGGGTGCTGAAGCATGGTACAGATAAGTATTTCCCTCAGTTAAGAACCAAGGTATCAATCTAGTAGGAGAAGAACGCGCAAATCACTAATACATGCACAAACAATCAAACACTTGCACCCCAACACGATAAAGGGGTTGTCAATCCCTTCACGGTCACTTGCAAAGTTGAGATCTGATAGAGATAAATAAAACTAAACAAAAGATATAAATATTTTTGCATTTTTGGTTTATAGATCTGAAAATAAAAGAATGCAAAAATAGTAGATCAGAAACTAATATGATGGAAAATGGACCCGTGTGCCATAGGTTTCACTAGAGGCTTCTCTCTTCAAGGCAAATAATACGGTGGGTGAACAAATTATTGTCAAGCAATTGATTGAAAAGTGCAAAGTTATGATGATATCCAAGCCAATGATTATGTAATATAGGCATCACGTCTGTGTCAAGTAGACCGACTCATGCCTACGTCTACTACTATTAGTCCACACATCGACCGACTCCTACCTACATCTAGAGTATTAAGTTCATAAAGAACAGAGTAACGCTTTAAGTAAGATGACATGATGTAGAGGAATAAACTCAAGCAATAAGATGTAAACCCCATATTTTTATCCTCGATGGCAACAATACAATACGTGCCTCTCTACCCCTACTTTGTCACTGTGTGAGGACACCGCAAGATTAAACCGAAAGCTAAGCACCTCTCCCATTGCAAGAAAAACCAATCTAGTTGACCAAATCAAACATACAATTCGAAGAGAAATGTAAAGATATAAAATCATGCATATAAGAATTCAGAGAAGATTCAAATAATATTCATAGATAAGCTGATCATAAATCCACAATTCATCAGATCTCAACAAACACACCGCAAAAGAAGATTACATCGGATAGATCTCCAAGAACATCGAGGAGAACATGGTATTGAGAATCGAAGAGAGAGAAGAAGCCATCTAGCTACTAGCTATGGACCCGTAGGTCTGTGTTAAACTACTCATGCTTCACCGGAAGGGCAATAGGGTTGACGTAGATGCCCTCCATGATCGAATCCCCCTCTGGCAGGATGCCGGAAAAGGCCCCAAGATGGGATTTGATGGGAACAAAAGGTTGCGGTGGTGGAAAAGTATTTTATTGGATGCTTTTGGTGGTTCTGGAATATATGTGAATATATAGGAGGAAGATCTAGGTCTGGGGGTCACTGAGGGGCCCACAAGGTAGGGGCGCGCCCTCCACCCTTGCCGCCACATCGTGGCTCTTCTGACTTACACTCCAAGTCTCTTGGGTTTCTTCTGGTCCAAGAAAAATCATCGTGAAAGTTTTATTCCGTTTGGACTCCGTTTGATATTCCTTTTCTGCGAAGCTCAAAAACAAGGAAAATAACAAAAACTGACACTGGGCTCTAGGTTAATAGGTTAGTCCCAAAAATAATAAAAAACATATTAATGCATATAAAACATCCAAAATAGATAATATAATAGCATGGAACTATAAAAAAATTATAGATGCGTTGGAGACGTATTAGAGGACGTGTGCCGTTGGGTTCTGGTCACAACAGGGTGATGCAGCGGTCTCGAAGGAGCAGCTGGCGAAGACCGGTTGGGTCGGCGGAGCTCCGGTCGCGGTGGTCGCTATGAGGAAGAAGAAGAGGTGGAGGCAACGGGGGTAAAAACGTGAAAAGGGGCAACCCCCATGCCTATTTGTAAGGAAAAGTTGAAACAGTGAAAATGGCAGGCCCGAAGATCAAGGAGGCATTATAATTATCACAACAAGAGAGGCGCCTCGATTATCAGAATGGTAGATTAATGCAAAGATCCGTTGTGATGTCATGAGGTTTTTCTGAATTTATGAAGATGATGTCATCTTTTTTGTATGGCACGTCATGAAGATCTATTAAAGGTTGAAGTTAGAAGAACTAAACAAGACTCGCCAGCCGGAGAGTGAATATTGACATGAACAGGTTCAAATCAATCTATGGCCTAATGTTGGGGATATAACCCCACGGTGTGACCCGCCCAAGAGGGGTCGGGTTACACTGTTGGAAAACTCATTAATGAAGCTTAGGAAAGCCCAAGAAGCCAAGATCTAAGAGCCTAGAGGAGGCTTACGAGGTGAGCCAACTGAAGCCCCAAGACCCAGAGGTGACGCATGACCCGGAGGAGTAAGCCACCCAACGGCGACTTGTTTAGCAAGGCATGGAGATTTAGAACCAAGCTCGGTTACGGAGTATGACCCAACATGGACTCTTGTAAGCCCAGGGCCTCGACCTGTATGTATAAAGGCGAGACCCTGCGGCGGGTAAACTTAAGTTACAATCTGTCGATGGCTAGGTCAAGCGATTCCGCTCCCTTGTAAACAATACTCAAGCAATAAGCAACAAAAGCATGAGTAGGCTTCTACCTCCATCGTGAGGGGCCGAACCTGGGTAAAATCGTGTCTTTTGCCGCGCACAACCCCTTCAAGCTAATCATCGTAGCGATGGCTCCACACCTAAGTCCTTTTGCTAGGACATCTGCCATGTTAAACCCACGACATTGGCCCTGCTGGAGGAAATGCTGGATGTGGAGCCGTATAAGGCGTCGAAGAAGAAAGAGAAGAAGAAGATCAAGATGAGGGAGGCCCGAGAAGGCCTCCATCCAAGAGGGCATCCGGACACCAAGTCCGGGGAAACCCAAGCCCACTCTGCTCACGAGTGGGAGCAGGAAGAGGACGGGGAGGAGAGCGACACCTCCCGAAAAAGGAAGAGGGCAGGATCGGACAACGCCGAGGAGGAACGACCTCCTCAAGCCCCAAAGAAGCAACGCAGAGCCAAGGTGGTCCTGTCTGATGACAGCTCGGAATCTGCCGAGGAGTTCGAGGCTTCCGAAGAGGTTCCCCAAAGGAACCCCAGGGTCAAACCCCCTGCCCAAAGGTACGAATCTGAAGACCCTCCCAGGCATTTTCTTTATGGTTTATTACTGGTCATATGTATGTCTTTCATATTGCAGCCCGCCACGTGACCTCCCCACTGATCAGGTCTCAGAGGGGAATTCTCCGTCAGCCGAGCTAGCGAAGAGTGGGACCGTGTCACACTCTACGCCTCCTCCGGTCATCGGGGAGACTGGGGAGATGTTGTCCCAGAAGACCCCTCCCGGCCTGAACACAGAGGGCGGAGGTGATGATGTGATGGCCGAGGCTAACACCTTGGTCATCGAAGACCAGGAGGGGGGATCCCTCCTGCTGAACAAAGAGGGGGAGTTCGGTCAATCTAAGCCCTCCTTGAAGACGGTTCTGGAGCCCCCGAGGCCCCCGGAGTCGTCCATCCCGTCCTCCACTGAAGGGGGACCTGGGGCCCCGCCACCAGCGCCAACCACCACAAAGCGGTCAAGACTGGGTGGTTGGACGTGCTAGAGGAGGCTTTGATAACTCCCCCAGCATTGTGGAACACCGCGCCCTGATGGGCGTGGTTTCACGAAGTATTCGGTCCATTAACAGCAGACTGAAGGAAGCTTTTGGCGGCCTCCTAACGGGCTTCGACGTAAGCCATGTAATACCATTTTTATGAAGATATTTTCTTAAGCAAGGTCATGCAATCCGCATATATAGCAACCCCGAGCCTTGGGTGAGCTTGAAAAACTCAAATGGTGATCGAATAGTCAAAGAGTGCTTGTGATAGCAAAAGTTTAATCGTAGCCCCCGAGACTTGTCAGGATTGAAGAACCGGGTGGAGGATCAAAAATCGTTAAATTGGGAGTCTATATTATGGAAGCTATTTTGCGGACCTCATCTTTGGCGGCGGCTACCAACACCGCGGAGCTGGCCGAGGTGAATAGGAAGCTCAAGAGCTCCAATGAGGAGCTCGACCTTCTCAACAAGCGGTTCAATGAAGCTTAAGGTTAGTCCGAACTACACTTGTTAGTAGTCTAGTTTGCCTTATCAGGTGACGTATTTGAAGTTGTCCCTGAGGAAGGAGTGCTTAATTATGACTGCAACTATCGCCGCGGAGGTCGAGAACCTCAAGGTCGAGTTGAAGAAGACGAAGGAGGAGGCCGCCAAACAGAAAGCAGCGACCGGGCGAGCGGCCGCCGAACTGTCGGTGGTAAAGACCATCAGTGACAAGCACGAAGCCAAAGTGGCCGAGGTGCAGCAGGAGCTCAAGGATGCGTTCACTAAATGTGAGTACCTTGAGCAGAAAAATAAGGGTCAAGCCACCGAGCTATCCTCCATAAAGCTAGGGATCTAGGAGGAGAGGACGGAAACACGAGGCGCCTGAGAAGAACTCCACCATGTGAAGCTTATTGCAGATGGTAAGCCCTACTCACTAGAAAGTGTCTTTGGCAGTCATAGGTTCGCTTTACAGCAGGAGGCGAGGACGGAAATGCGAGGCGCCACGTGATCGGGTCATCTGCCGCACGTCGCCCCTACCGTGTCCTGGCCTGCCCTGCCAGGGCAGCCAAATGGCCGTTGTCGGTGTCAAAACCGGTCGATCTCGGGTAGGGGTCCCGAACTGTGCGTCTGAGGATTGAAGGTAACAAGAGAGAAGGGGGACATGCTGTTTACCTAGGTTCGGGCCCTCTTAATGGAGGTAAAACCCTACGTCCAGCTTGATTGTATTTGATGAGTATATGGGTTACAAGAGTTGATCTACCTCAAGATCGTAATGGCTAAACATTAGATGTCTAGCCTATGTGATTTGTGATAGCCTCTACGGACTAAACCCTCTGGTTTATATAGACACCGGAGGGGCCTAGGGTTCTACATAGTTGGTTTAAAGAGAGGATAAACTACACATCCGGGCGTTAAGCTTGCCATCCACGCAAAGGAGAGTCCCACCCGGACACAGGGGAAGACCTTCTATCTTGTATCTTCATGGACCATCAGTCTGGCCCATGCTACACAGCTCGGACACCCGAGGACCCCATAATCTAGGACCCCCTCAGTTTCCCCCGAACTTGCCTTCAGTGACGATGTAATATTCGGCCCATTTCTTCGGCTTTGCAACGCGGGTTCTTCATTATAATCCGGACCAATGACAATCCGGCGATAACCTCGATATCTTTTACGATTCCTCCCCTGTCGACGCTTTGATTTTCGCACGCCAGGCGAATACGAATGGTCCATGCTTTTTTGCAAATAAGCCCTTCACCATGCTCAGATGGCACCTATATAAGGAGATATGGATATCCAAATGCCATCTCACATCGCGCAGAACAAAAACGGCCAAGTCTAGCCACAAACAAAGCCTTCCATCATGGCCGGCACCCCAGGCTCCTCTTCGCGCCCCCATGTCCCTCAAGAGGGTGATTGGTAGAGTTGCTCTGTGCCTCATCTTCAACTAAGCCGGCTCCAGATGCAGGGCTACCTCCCCCTCACCGATCTAGTTCCCGTTCGAGCGGGATTATATTCAATAGGCAATGACACGATGGATGAGAACTTCCCCAACCCAAATAAGGAGGAGAGGGTGTGCTTTGTCCCATTTCTGTTGCGGGGCCTGGGATTTCCAATCCATCCCTTCCTCCGAGGGTTATTGAAATTTTACGACATCCAACTGCACAACCTCACCCTAGGTTCGATTCTGCACACCTCAGGCTTTGTTGCCCTCTGCGAGCTATTCCTAGGCATCGAGGCCCAGTTTGGATTATGGAGGAAATTCTTCTGCCTCATTCCCCGGCACCAAGGCGGTTCCATATTTGAAGTGGGTGGTGTTGAAGTATGGCATATTGCTGGATCTGGATACCCTGTAGGAACACCTAAAGAGGCATACCCGCAGTGGTCTTCGGAGTGGTTCTATATTGACGACGTTCCGTTGCCGGATCCAGTCAGGCACGGCCTCCTTGAATTTTCCAGCGCTCCTCTAAAGAAGTGCCTCAACTGGAGTCCCCAAACTCCCAAGGAAGAGGACAGTGCAGAGATAAAGAGGTTGGTCAGCAAGGTCAGGCTGCTCGCCCACTCCGAACTCTTGATAGTTGATGTCATGGCGTTTGCAATAAAGAGGTGCGTGCAGCCTCTCCAATCCATAGTAACTCCCTTATGGTGTTACAACGGAGAAAACAACACATCCTGTTACAGACGGCAGGGTCCGGACACCCCAGCCGAACTGGCTTTAATTTTGGCCGATCTATACAAGGGGGAAAAAGAAGATTTTCTCCGGTTAAACTATCGGGAGGCTTATTCCATTTACACCCCTATTGAATGGGTAAGATCTGGATCGTCTGTGCTTATTTCATTGCATTGCTGACTCTAATCGAATTTACTTTTTGTTGCCACCAACCAGTCATGGAGGAGGATAATCAAGGACGTCCGTTGTCCAGCTCCCCAGCCGGAGGATCATAATCGTGATGAAGATCCTAGCTTTTGCGAGGATCCGTATATATATATATATGGAATTCGACGATTGGGTATTCTATCAGGCGAGCTTTGACGGTTTGGAAGTGGCCATCACCGCCGACTACCCTCGCCTTTACCCATTCTGCATCATGAGTATCCAGAGGCTTCCTAAGAAGAGATCATCATCTACATCTTTACATGTTGTACTGATCCAGATTTTAACATGATTGGTGCTCCAGGGACCGTATGTCCTCGAGGACGGCCCCTACACAAGGCCGTCATTCAAAACGAAGAGGGACCGGGAGTACTACGGATACCTCACAGTCTTCCAAGAGGTATCTATGCTTTAATGCATGCCTAGGCATGAGTCTAGATTGTTAAGAGTCTCCCCTTTCTGTCTTTTAATCTTTAGGAGGAGTACGCGGCAAACGGTGGGAAAACACCCGATTAGCCAAATGTCCACTAATCCGGTGCCAGACTCGTGAGCTAGGACGGAAGCCGACACCACACTCGTTCCACCTCCTGAAGGGGATTCGGAAGACGTGTCGGTCACGAATTCCGAAGTGGAGAGCGTGATGAATCACCATTGATTAAAGGAAGCTATGCATGCTCTGGCCTTGTCCGAACAAGAATTCGCCGCACTGAGTTCGACAGATGCATGTATCCGAGCCGCTCGAGATGGCCTTGCCAGAGTTATTCAGCTGTTCTAGAGGAATATACAGGTAAAATTTGGTGCAATTTTGCATGGTCATATGCCAGTAGCCCCCGATACTTGAAACGGTGAAGCAAACCGATTTAAGGATCGAGAATTTTTGCAAGTTCAGCAAGAAAAGAACACTATGCTAGTTCAGGAGCTGAACACAAAACAGAGGCAACTGAGTGCAGTCACCGCCGAACTAGGGGAATTGAAAGAGACCGCGATGGGCGCATCTAGGGAGAGAAAACTTGAGGAGGAAAAGGACAAATAGTCCGAAGAGATTGAGAGCTTGAAGGCTCAGCTATCGGCCGCTCAGAAGGAAAATGAAATCTGGAGGGCGGCATGTTCGGTATGTCTTCCCCTCTTATTTAGGACCACCATGGGTACTCATGTTTAGTACATAATGTGGAATATCATGAATTTGTTGCGGCAGGTCTGTTAACTAGTCGACCAGAGGAGGAAGTGTCTAGGTTTCAAGGAGACATGCTAAAGGAGTTGTCCGCCGTGCATGCTCGGGCCCGGAAAGCCATGAGGAGTATGGTGAAGGCGTTATGGCCATCTGATACCCCTCCAGAAAGTATGGAGGGCATGGAAAACTTTTTCAAAGGTGCACGACGCTGGTTCGAGCTATGGAAAATGTCTGCCTTCCGTGAAGGCGCACGAGAAGCCTGGGCCATGGTGAAGGAACGCTTCTCGAAACTGGATCCGAATCATATGGCCCGAGTAGGACCACAGGGACCAGATGGGAAGGAAATCCCTTTAAATTTTGTCTATGATCAAGTGATGATCGCTGCGAAATATTCGCAGGAAGACAGTAGATTAGACAACCTTATATACGGGATAGCGAAGGAATAGGTTTTTGACCTAATGTATCAATGTACATTTATGATCAACCTTTGGTTTGATCTGAACATGTGAGATGATTTTTTCATCGCGGGCTTTCGGCTTTAACCCCCGGACCAAAAATGGTTGAGTGTTTCCGAATACTTGGGACAAAATGAAGTATCTTTCCGGAAACTAGGCAACCCAGTCATTGTGCTCAAATAGACAAAAAAATTCAAGTTCGGGATGTATGTTATATTACGTATGTAAGAAACATCTTCCAAGGAAAATAGTTCCGTTAAAGGTTCCTTTCCTTGGGTCGGCATATTATGATTACACGTGCTAGGGCATGTGGTCCATAGTATGGAAAAACCGTCTCGAAGTGCTTAAAGATGGTTGCAATATGGCAACAATCTATCGTTTTAGTGCCGACCAATTATTCCCTTAAGAACGCTAGCTTTCGGCTTCACCTGTCTGAGGTACATGTCCGGATAACCCAGTTGTAACTATGATGTCTACTACACAACCTTCTTCTTGTAGATGTTGTTGGGCCTTGTCGGTGTCAAAACCGGCGGATCTTGGGTAGGGGGTCCAGAACTGTGCGTCTAAGGTCGATGGTAACAGGAGACAGGGGACACGATGTTTACCCAGGTTCGGGCCCTCTCTATGGAGGTAATACCCTACTTCCTTCTTGATTGATCTTGATGGATATGAGTATTATAAGAGTTGATCTACCACGAGATCGTAATGGCTAAACCCTAGAAGTCTAGCCTGTATGACTATGGTAATGAGTATATCCCCCCCGGACTAAGTCCTCCGGTTTATATAGACACCGGAAGGATCTAGGGTTACACAAGGTCGGTTACAAAGAAGGGAATCTACATATTCCGTCGCCAAGCTTGCCTCCCACGCCAAGGAGAGTCCCATCCGGACACGGGTGCAGTCTTCGGTCTTCATATCTTCACAACCCATCAGTCCGGCCCATGGCTAACAGGCCAGACGCCCGAGGACCCCTTAGTCTAGGACTCCCTCAGTAGCCCCTGAACCTGGCTTCAATGACAAGGTATTCGACACATAGATCTGTCTTCGTCATTGCAAGGCGGGTTCCTCCTTCCGGACTCCAAGATAGTCTTTGGACGTATTGATAGTGTCCGGACCTGTAACACACACCCCACACACAACCGCAGAGAAAATATAATAATCCACGGGCCCAATCCACTGAATTGTTTTTACAACATGACATCACGTCTGTCCGGTCATAATTTTGAACCGTTTTCCGTCTGCTGCTCCACGTTCCGAGACGCGGTTTCCATTGGCACGTCTCGTGAAAGCAGATATCGTGTCCCCTTATTACGGGATTCTCATCAATATGGGCGTGGGTAACCCAACCGTGCCATTTACACAGCCCTTGGGAGTACGCGAATTTTAAGGCGAGTGGGGGGGGCGTTCAATATTTACCGCCTTTATAAGGAGATAAGAATCCCTTTTCTTCACCCACGCCTTCTCTCTTCTTCTGCCCTTCCACTCTCGAGCTCCAACGCCCAAGTTCTCATCTTCTCTGTCTCGAGCAAGCACTCAACCATGTCCGGATCCGGAGCTGGTGGCAAGTGGATGGCCTCCTTTGTTAAGAAGAAAGACATCAAGGAGCTCCGAGAGGCCAGATACCTGGCCAAGGAAATCGTTCACTGTCTCCCGGCCGAGGGACAGATCGTCCCTACCCTAGAGCCTCATGAGAGGGTTGCGTTTCTCACACATTTCGTCCGCGGGCTGGGATTTCCTCTCCACCCGTTTGTCCGCGGACTGATCTTTTACTATGGGCTGGACTTTCATGATCTAGCCCCCAACTTTATCCTAAACATCTCGGCATTTATAATCGTTTGTGAGGCCTTTCATCGTATCCCACCACACTTCTGCTTATGGCTAAAGACCTTGAATGTAAGGCCGAGGGTGGTGAGAGGCCAACAAGCAGAGTGCGGAGGTGCCATGGTGGGCAAGATGCCCAATGTCACATGGCCTGAAGGCTCCTTTGTAGAGACGGTGAAGGGGTGGCAATCGGGGTGGTTCTACATCACCGAGCCGCGTGACACCAACTGGGCGGTGGCCCCCGAATTTCGATCCGGAGTTGCAATGCGGCTCACCTCCTGGCAAGAGAAGGACCTAACCTGGGGCTCTTCGAACAAGCTAACTGGGCTCCAGACGTGCATGAACATGATAACCAAGAGAATAAAACTTGTCAATGTGATCCAGGTTATGCTCATTCGCCGGATCCTTCCGTGCCAACGCCGGACTTGCTATTTGTGGGAGTTCGATCCGGCCAAGCACTAGACGCTGCTAGAGCTCTTTGGCACGACGCACGAAGACATCTGGAAAGTGCTTTCAAGGCCGGCGAGACACCACCGCCCACGACCGAGGATCACGGGCTCAGCTTAAAATGCCAGGATAATTCGGTAAGTTCATTCATGTTTTCAAGGTATAGCCTTTACCGACATATTCTGAGAAGGAGTCTAAGCCTTCCTACCAATTTTTTAGGCCTGGATCGATATAGCTAGGCAGATTAACTGTCCGGCTCCGCTGCCCGAAGACCAAGAGACCCCGCTTCTGACAAAGATGATGTTCCCGACACCGTATGATGTGCCGGAGAAGAAGGCCAAGAAAACGGCCAGGGGGGGGGGGTCCGGAGTGGCCTTCGCCAAAAAGGCGCTTCGGACGTGATGTCCGAAGATGGGACTCGCTCTTCGGTCGCCGAAGATGACGACGAGGAGGAGGAAGAAAGCGACTCCCCCCTTGAGTAGGGAAGGAAGAAAAGGGGGGCTTCCCCAAATTTGGAGGCGAAGGTGCCCAAGAGGGGGAAGGGTTCCCTCGCGGATAACTCCGCGTGGGAAGTCGATAGCAGTCCGGAGTGACCCCCCAGAACCAAGCCTCGGGCCGCCTCGTAAGTACCTTTATGCACATCCAAATGTCTGGCCTTCCCACTTTGCAATATTAATATGTTTAAATTGTGCTATTTCAGTCCAGTCCGTGACAGCTCCCGGCGATCCTCAACATGAGGATTGCTAGATTCAAAGGAGATGGCCAGCGTGTCACTGCCGCCCGCTCACTCTCCCTCGGCCAAGGGTGATGACGAGGTGGTGTCCCAAAGGACCCAAGGAGAGGTTCCGGAGGTCGTCGGGGTGGCGCCCAAGGATGACTCCTCAGCCACCGGACACATGGGGGAAAAATCCCCCATGGGGACTGGAGATGGGGGCCAAGTTCCGTTCGGCCCCAAACCGGATACCATTCCGGAGACCTACACGGCTCCGGAGTCCAGCGAACGGCCTTCCCTGAAAGGAGGAGGTGTGCCTGTTCCATCGGTGACCTCTGTCCAACCAGAGGCACCGGATAATCTACTGGAAGCGCTGCGAGGTGCTTCCGTTGTGGATGAACACCGTGTCCTTATGGGTACGGCGATCGAGAAGGTTTAGTCTGCCAAAAACGGACTGACCAAAGCCTGCACTAGCCTTTTAACAGGCTTTGGGGTAATAATTGTAAAAAGAATATCACAACATAGATAGTAGCCCCTGATGCTCTGTTCGGTGTTCAGAAAGAAAAAGCCGAACAGAGGATCAAAACAATTTTTGCAGGAGTCTAACATAAGATGTCTATGTGAATAAGCAGGCATCACTTCTGGCAGCTGCCGCTCATACTGCGGAGGTCTCCGACCTAAAGCAGAGCCTGGAGTGGGCCGAAGAGGAGCTCGGCCTCATGAAGAAGCAGATGGAGGACAGCCAAGGTACGCAGTGACCTGCGCGTGAATTGAGGAAGGATGAATGTTTCGTGCTGACTAAAGTGTCATGAGTTTTATTAGGGCCACGACCAAGGTGGCGGCCCTCAAGAAGGCGTTAGCCGAGGCCGAGGACAAAGCGGCCAAGGAGTGCGCTACGCGTGAGAAGCACGAGGCCCAGGTCGGCGAGATCCAACAAGAGCTCCAGGATGCTTTCAAGAAGTACGAGTCCTTGGAGCGTGATTCTAAGACGCAAGCGTCCGAACATGCGAACGCCCGCCGAAGCGCACAAGAGGCTTGAGCCGAGGCCCAGAGCGCCCTTTGGGAAATCCAAGCGGCCAAGAAGATCGCGGCGGGTAAGGCTTTCATTATGCAAAGCAAATCTGTGAAGCAAGTGTTCCTTTTACTTACCCGCATTTAGAGCTCTCCAGGGGCGTTTACGGATTTCCCGCGCAGTGTATCAGATGCTACCGAGTTCTATCAAGCCGAAGAAGGGAGTTCTAGGGAGAAGTTGTTCTGGTCTCAATATCTTGGACCAAAACATCCGTTGTCCTTCAGCGACCAGCTGAAACAGCTGGTCGAGCTGCACAAGGCGGCCGAGCTAGCCATGAAGGAGCTAATAGTTCGACTATGGCCTGTCGCGCCTATAGCCAGCAGCTACTTTGGACATTTGAAGCGGCTTGTTGATGCCTGCCCACGTCTTGAGGTTATAAAGCGGTGGGTCTATATCGAAGGTGCATGAATGGCCTTTTCCCGTGTCAAGACACATTGGGCGAAGATGGATGCCAAGAAGCTAATGACCGAGGGGCCGCCTGAGGGCAAGGAGCACCACCGACCCGAGTTATATTTTGATGGTGTCCTGGAGGGATCCCGCATTGTTGTGGATCATTGTGCAAGAGACACTATCTTTGAATGAATGTACTCAAGCTCCCTCTACCTTGTAAAACAAAGTGTTTATGCAATATAATGCTTGTTATGTTTTTAATTTTTTACTTCATGTGCGGCCATGTTGTATGAAATCTGAGGGTTAAACAGTCGTCGGTTTCTGCCCCCACGTAGGTAGTACTGGGGTGTTCGGGATGGAGTCTAAACAATCTTGATCCAATTAGATGGTCCTTGGAGGAGTTGTTTAGCACAACGAACCAGGAAACCAGACTATGCGGCTGTAACGCCCTCACTTAGCCATAGGAGTTCGACAATAAAAACATGGGCGCAACCCCTAGTATCTGAACTAGAGTACTATAAGTGTCTGATTGGGAAGTACCAATCCTTCACGTAATGCGGAGGAAATCTCCAACGATTTGTAACCTCCGAATAGCTGACCGGCTCTCGCCGCATCATGACAGTCAGTTTTCGGCTTTCTCTACTAAGGTGCTCCTTTGGATAAACCAAGGCACAATCGCAGTAGTTCTCCCTTTACTACCTTAGCCGATATATCGGAACGTAAGGTAGCAAGCACAGGAGCCGGGCAACCCAACTATTGAGCAAAGACATGATTTGGAGCCAATGCATATAATGCTAAATTCGGGGTGCCGAACTATACTTATAAAAAGTGTTCGGACTTTTGTTGCCGTAATGCGGGGTGCTATAAAGCCCCTAGCAAACATCAAACGTACCAAAGTGTACGGGTGCTACCTGATAGGGTTATCCACAGGGGAACTGCGAGAAAAAACAGAAAGAAAATAGAAAAGGTGCAAAGGTAAAAAGTTAGGGTCCTAAAGCTCCAGCCGCAAACTGTTCTCATTGTAATTTAATTAGCACGTCGAAGCATGTTGATACAGGTAGTGCGATAAGTAACAGGCTATTTACATGCCGAAACCAAGGGAGAGCTGCATGTGGGTCCTGAAAAACAGGTAGACTAATCGTTAACGGAATCACCAAAAAAGTCCCCCATATGTTTGCGTTTCTCGCCGTCTTGGTGTATTTATCCTTCAAGAGGACCGATGACCAGACCACCCGATGGGGCCTGTGGGATTGAGACCTGAAAAGGAGACAAGTAAAAGTGAAAGTATGTTTGTATCCGATGTCGGTTGAGCCGTACTATGGACCACAAGCTAGCTATGCCTCCGTCGACGCACATGGGATTTTAAGTGCGTAGTTATGTACGTGCGGCACAAATGCCACCACTTGATCAGGACTGAGGCGGAGGCCGGATTGCTAGTCAAGCTCCTGACGAGCTGAGTTCTCCTGTTGAAGAGTAGTTCAGACCCTCTTAACGATGTGTGTGGGCTCGGCGGCCGAATTAAGGTTCTGCTTGAGAAGGCCGCTCTGTACTTCTGCTGCTAAGGCAGCTGTGTGCTCTTCTGTACGTAGGGAGCTTTTCGTATTTCCATTGACCGTTATGACACCGCGTGGACCATGCATCTTGAGCTTAAGATAAGCATAGTGTGGTACTGCGTTGAATCGAGCAAACACAGTTCGTCCGAGCAGTGCATGATAGCCGCTGCGGAAGGGGACGATATCGAAGATTAATTCCTTGCTTCAGAAGTTGTCCGGAGATACGAAGACAACCTCTAATGTGATTGAGCCCGTACAGTGGGCCTCTAGGCCTGGTATGACTTGATCCTTGATGGGTTAATGCCCATTTTTCGCATTGTATCCTGATAGAGCAGATTAAGGCTACTACCTCCATCCATAAGGACGCGAGTCATGTGGAACCCATCAATTATTGGGTCTAGGACCAGTGCGGCTGAGCCACCGTGACGGATACTGGTCGGATGATCCCGTCGATCAAAAGTGATCGGGTATGACGACCATGGATTAAATTTTGGGGTGACTGGCTCTATTGCGTAGACGTCCCTAAGAGCACGCTTGCGCTCCCTCTTGGGGATGTGGGTAGCATATATCATGTTCACCGTTTTGACCCGAGCGGGAAACTTCTTCTCTCCCCCTATGTTCGGTTGCCGGGGCTCTTCATCATCGTCCTTGCTTTGGAATCCCTTTTCCCTGTTCTCGGTGTTTAATTTGCCGGCCTGTTTAAAAACCCAGCAATCTCTATTTGTATGATTGGGTGGTTTGTCCGGGGTGCCATGAATCTGGCATGGACGATCAAGTATGCGGTCCAAGCTAGATGGGCCTAAATTGTTCTTTTGGAATGGCTTATTCCGTTGACCGGACTTAGAGCCACTGAATCCGGCATTGATCGCCGTATCCTCGGTGTTGTCATTGTTGTTTCGACGCTTGTATCTGTTGCGTCGAGACTTGTCTTTATTATTTTTAACTTCAGGGGTGACAGTGTCGCTTTCATTGTTTTTGCTACGGGCCAACCAACTATCCTCTCCCGCATAGAAGCGGTTCATGAGTGCCGTGAGGGCCGCCATGGATCTTGGCTTTTCTTGGCCGAGGTGGCGAGCGAGCCATTCATCACGGATGCTCCGCTTGAAGGCTGCTAGGGCTTCAGCATCCGGACAATCGATGATTTGGTTCTTTTTAGTTAAGAACCTAGTCCAAAATTTTCTGGCGGACTCGCCGGGCTGTTGCACTATATAGCTTAAGTCATCAGCGTCTCGAGGTCGAACATATGTACCTTGGAAATTATCGAGGAACGTGATAACCCACTAGTATAGGGGATCGCAACAGTGTTTGAGGGTAGAGTATTCAACCCAAATTTATTGATTTGATATGAGGAGAGCCAAAGAATATTCTCAAGTATTAGCAGCTGAGTTGTCAATTCAACCACACCTGGAAACTTAATATCTGCAGCAAAGTATTTAGTAGTAAAGTAATACGATAGTAGTGGTAACGGTAGCAAAAGGTAATGATAACAAAAGTAATGTTTTTGGTAACCCTAACAAAACTAACTCGATGTCACACCCTGCATTTTGTAACATTTCATTTGCATTAATAAAGCATGAAAATTTGGACCAACAAAAACTTTTGCATTATTTGGCTTTTTATTTTGGAGTTGGTTTTCTCTCTGTGATTTTCAAGTGCTCTTTAAAGTCAACTACTCCACCTTCTGTACTTCATCTCCCTGCTCCAAACTTCTGCCCAATGATCATGCCATGTGTATAGTGCAATATAGTATTTTCTTACAAAAATAATTTGGCCAAATAGTATTTTCAAAAATTAGTTTCCCAAAAACCCCTGAATTGAGGTTTGCACTACAAGTACTTGATTTGGGGTATAAAAAATATTTCAAAGAGTATATTTGAAACCTATTAGATATAGGATTCCCATAAACCACAAAAATATAATTTTAAAAGTTATTTTCCTATTTTATTTAATAGCTTTTTCTTAAGGCCAAAAATGGTCTTTAATAGGAAAAAATTATTTTATTGTTTCAAAAATATTTGACAAAAATCAGGGAAACTTAGTGGACATATATTTTCTATATATAAGAGTTTCAACACATGGTCATGTACAAAATATTGGACAAAACCTCCCAAAACCATTTCTGCCCATTTCAAGGATTTGAAATATTTCTAAAGGAAATATTTTCATAAAAATCCAAGGAAAATCCAGCAAGTCACAAATGCATGTTGTGATCACCTTGCAAAGCCTCATATCAATCAAGGTCATTTTGGCTCACCAAAATGCCCCAAAACCCTCTCTGACCAGAGTCAAATTGGAACAAGTTTGTACTACCAACTTTCTCCCCTTGACCCCAACTTTTGGTGAGCGTGTTCACATGACCAAATGAGGCCACTACACCAAGTGGTGCATCAAGGGGAAGTGATTTGCTCAACTAGATCTACACAAGTTCATTTCTGTTAATTTCTAGGGTTTACAAAAGTTGCATTGGCAACTTTGCCCAAATAAGCTCCAAATTGGTGGAAGGCCCTAATTATATGTTTCATTTCACCATGTGGAGTCTCATGGCAATTGGAAATCATCTGCTGGCCCAAACCATTATCAAACACCTTCTGACACATTTCCAAAATGCCATTTTGACCTCTTCCACTAATCTCTACGGGCTCAAAGTTTTACCACAACCCCTCCTAGTCCCCTTGCAGCTCCAGTAACAATGGCAAATCCACAGCTCAATTATTGGAGGGGTAAAACCCCACTATCTCTCTCTGGACAACCCATTTCCCTCTCTCCCTCAACCTCCCTGCTCACCCCAGTGGCCACCCAGGGCATCCAATGCCCCTCCCCCATTCTTTACTCCCCCCTATAACCACCAGACACCTTTGGCCGTGCCCACACTGCATAGAAAATGGCCATGCCGGCCATTTGGGCGCTCTGGAGCGCGCTACAGTGCGCTCCCGCACTGTAGCCGCCCCCTTCAAACCGCCCCCGGAATCCTGGGGCCTCCCCAGCGCGCCCGACGAGATGCCTCGACGTCCGCAACACGACAGCTGGTCGGCCTCCTCCTCCTTCTCCCTCCTCTCGCCCCAGCTCGCACGTGCGCCGGCCGCCCGAGCGCCCCAGTGAGCACGCTCGCACGCGCGGTGCCCTGGCCCCCCTGCTTTCCCTCTCTTCTCTACACTCGCCCTAGACCAACCCCACAAGCACCCCAGACACGCCCACGCGCGCCCTCGTGACCCATAGCAACCGCAGTAGGCTCGCCGGTGCACGGGTCCTCGGTGGACCATCGCCCGCTTATTTAAGGGTCTCCCCGAGCTCCCCTCTCCTCACCACTCGCTCTCTGCACCACCGAATCATCCCCCTGCACCCCCACTTCCTCTCCAGAGCCACCCGAGCTCGAGATCGAGCTCGAGCTCCGCCGCTTCGGCTCGCCGGAGTTCGCGAGGTACAGGCCTCCCCCGCTCCTCCTCTGCCTCGATCTGGAACCCCCGAGCACCCCTGATCATTTCCCCTCTCTCCCCCGCTTCTTTTGCAACGGGAAACGGCCAGAACCGACGACGCCCGAAGCTCCTCCGCCGTGCCTCCTCGTCGCCGACGAACCAGGCCACCCCGGCGACCGCAACCACCTCCAACCGAACGACGACTCGACGCTGAGTCCAGCCGTACCCTTGCCCGACCTCGTCGTGCCCTACATCGACGCTAGTGACCTCGTCGGCCGTCTGTCGCAGGGTTAGGGATGATAGGCGGGCCCCGCCTGTCAGCCTCTCCTCTCCATCGCCCCTCTCTCTCCCTCGCTGACGCCTAGGCCCCACCAGTCAGGTTTAAACCTGGCGTGCGAGTGCACCAGTGCCCTGGGCCGCCTCTCTGGCTGGGCCTGCTGCGCTGCGGCTGTTCTGGCCCAGCAGGTACAGAGCCCTTTTTCCTTTTCTTTTTCTGTCACTTTTCCAAAAATTCCTCTGGACTAAATATTAATCCAAATGCAATAATTCCAGTTCCTAAATTCTTGTAATAATCCCACCTATTTATTGGTGCAGTTTCCATTCTTATCAAACCAACTTTTCTTCACTATTCAAATTTAAATTTGAATTCGAGCATTTATGCTTGTCATTTAAAATTCCTAGCACTGTTTCCATGACTCCAAATCCAAAACTAGGAATTTTCCCCTTCTTAGTTTTCACCCTAGTATTTAACAAAAATGAGTTGACATTTTTCTGAGCACTTTGGTTTTTCTGTTTTATTATTGACTTATTTTTCTCGTTATTATTTTTGCGACGATAGATTGCATTGCTGACGAAGGAGTTGGACCAGAAGACTTTGAAGACCCAGAAGACTTTGTTGAGCCAGGCAAGCAGCCCTTTGACCATGTCTATGAAACCCTTTTTATGCATGTCATATAGCACTTTTATTGCTTGCATCGGAGTCATGATACCGTGGTGACCACATGGGGTGGTTTGCCACCGTTACTTCCTCATTGATACTTGCATTGTGCATGGCCCTACCTTCTTATGAGGGTTATGCCGGTGGGAGTAGATAGGATGCTAAAGTAGTTGCTACGCAAGGCAAAGTATTTTCAAAAGACTTTTTGGAAACCCCATTGGGTTCCACTTATGCCCGAAGGAGATAATGAGATGGGTAACCACTTGATGACGAAGTGGTGTACCGAGGCAAGTGTGTGTGTTGCTTTCGGAAACGGATTAGATTTAAGATTTGTCGACTGTCCCAACCTTACATGTGCAACCACTCTACCCTTGTATGGGAAAGGGCATTATTGATTACCTAGGCCGATACTAGCTTGGAGCCCGCATTACTAGTGATGGGGGAGAGTTGGTGCTCTCTCTCGGGACGGGGTCGTGCCAGGTAGGGCGGCCATGACTGTTTTAACAGGGCACCGGATACACTGTTGTGTCCCCTCTCGGATGTTACGATCTCGAGTGAGTCTCATATGATGTACATCGTGAGGATATGGAACAACGAGTGGACTCCTTGTTAGTGTTGTCTAGGGAAAGATAGTGATCGGGTGCTTACCCCGGGTACTTGAGGTACCGCGGGTCGTGAATGACACGAAAGTTCCCCGAATCTTGTGGGTAAAGTGTGCAACCTCTGCAGAGTGTAAAACTATTCGAATAGCGATGTCCACGGTCAAGAACAGTTGGGCAGTGCTGCTTAAACTACGTCCAGAATTTTACAAACCACGTGTGCGCGTGTGTGTGTTGATGAAGCTAAATGGGTTAAGTCAGATGACTTGACACGATGATCAAGTTGGATTGGTGTCCAACTCTGTTTATGTTGATATCTGTAACTGTATCATACGGATATATGTACTCTCATGATGCATACTTTACAGGTTGATAGATCATGCCATTGCACTCAAAACTAGCCTTCTACAAACTACCTACTTAGTGCTATATCATTGCATTATTGTGCCTTGTTCCAATCATGGGTTGCTTGCGAGTACATTCAAAGTACTCATTGGCTTGCCACTGGTTATTTTATTGGCCAGGTATGGAAGAACAGGATTTCGAAGAAGAGTTCTTTGGAGACGAACATGCAAACTAGGACGTTTCCCAGTCAGAATGCCTGTAGGGTTAAGGCAGATTGCATGGGTTCTACTTATCGATGAAAGATTTCCGCTGCTTAAGTTTATTCGATATTCAGCCCTCGTGGCTTTATCTATGTAATACTTGACCATAATGGTCATAATTTGTGTAAGACGATATGTATGGATGTAAGACTCTTGTTATTCAGCTTCTGTGTGTTCAGTGAGCATTGATCTCTGGGATCACTGTACACGTGCATTCGGTGATCACGACTTATGAGTCGGGGTCCCCACAGAGCTGGTATCAGAGCCATCCTGACTGTAGGAAGCCTTAGATAGCATGGGTGTTAGTTAGGATAAAATCCGCTTTGCAAAAACCCTCTATACTCCTCTTCTTTTCTAAGCTTACCAAACCCAAGATATAATTCCATATTGACCTCTCCCATTCCACCTTTGTAGATGGCTGCCGTACCCGAAGACTTCCTGACCACCGGATTTCCCGTGCTTCTCGAGGATAGCCTCAAGAAGTGCCAGTTTTATCGAGCCCCCATTTTCACCTACCATGAGCATTGGATCAATGACACCGAGACAGAGTATCATGTGGAAGTGATCGTGAGGGCCAATGACTCTCCAACAAGTTGGGTCTTCGAGGGACCCCAAATGGCAACACTAGTTCTTGCCGTCGAGACGACAACCCTCAAGGCACTCACCCGCCTCCGAGACCTTCTTCCAGAGATGGCAGACGAGTTGTCAACCCGCTTCTTGCCTTATCGGAAGGAAGGTGAGGATGAGAGCAGTGCACCAGCTGCACCATTAGAAGAAGGACTTCCACTCTGATTCTAGACCTACTTCAGCCTTTGTGCCGATAGTTTGGCACAACACTTGGCCTCGGAATCAATGGAGCTCCGAAAGGAACTTCATGAGACCAAGGCACTTTTTCTCCAAGCACAAGGGAAGATGGATAGGATCAAGAAGGAAGGTTCTCCCCCTGGACAGCCCGCAATCGCATACGGAGGCAGAAGACCCCCAAAGGATGGGGAACCACCACATCAGCACCGCATGAGTGCAAGGGATTACTGCAAGCTCTTCACACCACCGGCAAAGCAACGCCATGTTGAGCTCCTCCACTCCCCCACCCCTTCGAGCAATGAAGGAAGTCAGGCCACATATGACGAGGAGGAGGACCCAAAAGAGCCAGACTACGCGACCGAGCATTTCACCACTTAGGCATCATTCGCAACCCGGATATGCCCATTAGTAACCCCTATGGAAGGATAGGTCGTGTACCCCTATGCGAAGTCGAGTCCTTGTAATGGTTCATATGAAACCATGTAGTGTTGTGTTTGCTTTTGATGTGTTTGATGGATGTCGTGCCTTCCTTCGGGAATTTGTAAGCGACTACATCACCCATTTGGATTTTAATGAATGTGTTTGGCCTTTTGGCCCTTGCATGAAAATAATTAGTGTCATACCGACCCCCTTACTAGGCATCCCATCTATATTGCTCTCCCTCATCTTTCCCAATCATGAGACCTTGACCGCTCCAACAGGATGCCTGTTGTAACACGTACTGGTACCTCTACCCAGCAGCAAGAAGACGGAGCAGGAGCCAGTCGGGACCAAACCCAAGGACAAGCTCCACCACCGCCACCATCTCCAAACATGGACATGGCTCAGCTTCTCCAAGCCTTCCGAGAGGAACGCCAAGCCAACACTGCAGCCCTCCAGATGATTGCTCAAGCTGTCAATCGCCAGCCAGCGGGAAACGGCAATGGACGTTCCACGTTGGCGGAGTTCAAGAAGCATGTGCCACCCACCTTCATCGAGACTGCTGAACCCCTGGATGCAGATGACTGGGTCCGCACCATTGAGGATCTGCTAGAACTAGTCGGGTGCACTGAGGACCGTGAGAAGGTGGCGTATGCTGCTCACTGTCTCGGGGGAACTGCTAGAGCTTGGTGGGATGGATTCAAGGCCATGCATGCTGAGCAAAACATCACTTGGAATGACTTCAAGGCAGAATTCCGCAGGGCCCACATTCCTTCCGGAATCATGGCCATCAAGAAGCATGAGTTCCGAGCCCTGAAGCAAGGAAGTAGCACTGTCAAGGAGTACATGCAGAAGTTCAATGTTCTCTTAAGGTATGCTCCTGAGGATGTCAGCACTGATGCTGCCAAAAGGGAGCATTTCATGGAAGGCCTTAACTAGACTCTGCAGTACTCGCTTGTTGTCTATGACTGCCTAACCTTTCCTGATCTGGTGAACAAGGCACTCATGCGTGAGGACAAGCGACGTGCTTTGGACGATACTCGTAAGCGCAAGATGATCAGCAAGGGTAGCTCCAGCAACCAGAAGCCTCGCCCGTGGCAGCCAGCCCCGGTCAAGCCAACCTATCAGCAGCCAAGAGCCCTTGCACCCTGCACCAACTATCAGCCTTAGCAGTATGCCAACCCCAGGCCAGCTTCCAACAACCCCAATAACAATGCCGAAAAGAGCAGCAACCCCAATCAAGTCACTTGCTTCGGATGTGGTCAGCCAGGACACTACTGCAAGAATTGCCCCAACAAGAAGCCTGACGCCCCGCGCCCCAATGCACAGAACCCAGGGCAAGGCCATGGAATGCCACCAAGGAACCAAGCTCCCCGCAACCCGGCCAACAACGGCAAGGGTCGTGTGAATCATTTCACTGCAGAAGAAGCCCAGGAAGACCCAAACGTCGTGCTGGGTACGTTCCTTGTTAACTCAGCACCTGCAACTATCTTGTTTGATTCTAGAGCCACGCATTCATTTGTCACCCAAGAGTTTGCATTAAAAAGTGGCATGACCCCTACACCCCTGAATAACCCTATGGTGGTACAAACCCCCGGAGCAGAGATGAGAGCCAAGATAGGATGTAAAGGAGTCGGGATTGTCATTAATGGGGTAGACTTCCTAGCAAACCTTATCATCTTAAGATCGCAAGGCTTGGATGTGATCTTAGGAATGGATTGGCTCATCAAGCACCAAGGCTTGTTAGATTGCGCCAACCGAACCGTCACTGTGACCAATGACCAAGGAGTCGAAGTTAAGTTTGCTCCCAACCCTGCTCAAGGCGCCCAAGTCAACTGTCTGTCAGAAGTTGGATTGGAGCAAGTGCCAGTAGTATGCGAATACCCCGATGTCTTTCCTGAGGAGCTACCGGGAATGCCTCCTGACCAAGACATTGAGTTCATCATCGAGCTCATACCCGGAGCAGGACCCATCTATAAGAAGCCTTATAGAATGGGATCGGAAGAGTTAGCAGAGTTGAAGAAGCAACTAGAAGAGCAGTTGAGGAAGGGATTTATCTGCCCTAGTGCCTCCCCTTGGGGATCACCTGTTCTGTTTGTTGCAAAGAAGGATGGTACCATCCACTTGTGCATTGACTACCGCTCCCTCAATGAAGTTACAATCAAGAACAAGTATCCACTTCCCAAGATTGAAGATCTGTTTGATCAACTCAATGGGGCCAAGGTGTTCTCCAAGATCAACCTCAGATCTGGGTACTACCAGCTGAAAATCAGACCTCAAGATATTCCGAAGACGGCATTTGTAACCAGATATGGCCTGTATCAGTGCATGGTCATGTCCTTTGGATTGACCAATGCCCCAGCTTACTTCATGTATCTCGTGAATAAGGTCTTCATGGAATATTTGGACAAGTTTGTCGTTGTCTTCATTGATGACATTCTTGTCTTGAAGACGGAAGAAGAGCACGAGCAACACTTGAGGATGGTCCTAGACAAGCTTCGAGAGCACCAACTGTATGCCAAGTTCAGCAAGTGCGAATTTTGGCTGTGTGAAGTTGGATTCTTGGGTCATGTTTTGACCGAAGAAGGATTGTTGGTCGATCCCGCTAAGATTAAAGCCGTGACTGAGTGGCAATCCCCAAGAAATGTGAAGGAAGTCAGAAGCTTCCTCAGACTCGCAGGATATTACCGCAAGTTCGTTGAAGGATTCTCAAGCATTGCCCGACCCATGACCCAGCTCTTGAAGAAGGACAAGAAGTTTGAATGGACGCTGAAGTGCGAAGAAAGCTTCCAGGAGCTGAACAA